>NW_026067931.1:3163911-3355362 GCF_014885135.2 Alexandromys fortis | reverse complement strand
TATTGGATTCCAAACCTCATGTCAGACAATAGAGTGGGAAGTGAGGGGCTGCAGCTAGCTATTCCATATCAATGCCCCGAGTTCAAATAAAATGTCAGGATGACTAAGTACAAGGGATTTGTGGAATGCTTTAATGTTGCCTCATTTCAAATCACTTCATAAGCAGCCGGGTAATGAGCTCAATAAATTCTGTTGGAGGATGAAAAAAAAAAGAAAGAAAAAGAAAGAAAAAGAAGCCCCATATTCGCTGCAGAAAAAGTAGGTTGCTATTTTATAATTAGGCCTCTGGGCTGGTGGGAAGGAGTCTTATTTCCTGTTTGAAATCCACTTTGTTAGCTCTGTGATGTGGAGATGGCTAAATGAGTATGAAATATTATAATTAAGGACATCACAAGCTGTTTATCTTATCAGCAGTGTTTTCCCTTCAAGGCTGCCTCATTGACCACTTGTGTATTATAACTGCCTTGTGTGTGCGGATGCTCTGCCAGTTGTAACCGACAGAAGTGTATCTGGCTCTAAGGGGAAAACGAGCCAGCTAGGAACAGCAGCCCAGCAAGCAGAAGTCATGTAAGAGACCCAAAGCACATTGATGCTGCCTGGATCGGGCATTCCCTTCATTAGCTAGATAAATTGTTTGCTGACAGAAATAAGTGAGCTTATAGAATTGGACTAAATCGGATGTGAGCATGTTATACACACCATCAGTGGCCAGGATATGTGTGAGGTGCGGCCTTAGACATACAGCCAAGCAGCCTGCTTTTGTTTTGAGGCTGGCACAGAAGACCAATCCCACTTTGGAAAATGAGAACTGGTTTATTATTGATTGGGTGCAAAGCAAATGGCCAGATCTGTAATCTCCACTGTGATTTGAAAAGCTCTGTGTTATGATAATCTTTCGACCTGCCAACTTCCTTGGTTTTACTCAATCCTGAGAGGGTGAGTCCTGCTCTTTATAGAACACGGAGAATCAGGTCTGCATCAGGTGCTGCCCCGAGGGCCCAAACAGCAGTGACATGCCTGGCAAGCTATTTGGCTGAAAGATCAGATCGCACATCCAGAATGCCTTCTCAGGATGTAGGTTTCCGAAAGGTAGTCCTCAGCACAGAGAATCCGCGCATGTTCACACCATGTACTCAATATGTCTGGGTATACAGTGTGGGCTACTCTTGGTAAGATGGTGGAGCTTGCCAAATTTCTATTCCGTGTTCCATCCACAAACCCGAAACTGTCCTTGGTATGCAGTTTGTCTACAAGTTTCTCCATTCAGATATATTTAAGGAAACACATAGGAAAATACGGAGCTCAGGGCTACTGACAAGACTGTATGGGGTGCTCAGAACTGGTGTTGCAGTAAGGATCTTTGTGTGCTGCTCCTCATGCACCAGACCCAGGGGTGAGTGAGGAGTGCAATGGATCGGCTCCCTTTGTGCAGCCACACACCATGGGGAAGGCTAAAAATACTCACTCAGGACTGTGGGTGGCTCTTCCCAAGTCACTGTCTACAGGAGATGCCAGCATCGGCTTCATTTACACAAAATGACTTCATGGGTTAGAACCGGACCCCATATTTTACTCCACTATAAAATTTATAATTAAGGATGTTCTGCTACAGACAAATATCAAATACTAAGGCTGAAAAAAAAAAAACCCTCATGCAGACAGAATCTGACTTTCCCCATACAGAGAATATTTAAATAAGTATTTAGATCACTTTTCAAAGCACCAAATATTAGTCGCAGAACAGTTGGAATGTTCTACAACAAAGGGTGTCTAGCTGTTCCTATAAAGAGTCAAGACATAACCACTGTGGGGTTTGCAGGTCATGTAGCATGAATTGCAACTATAGTTCTGTAGGTGGGTGCGGAAGCAACTTGAGACTAATTGTAAAGGCTGGGTGTGGCTTTGCACCTACAAAACTCTGTCTGTGAATGCTGCTGAGGTGTGAACTTGCTAAGGGATCCCTGCATCACTGCTGATAATTACCAAAGCGTGATAATTACCAAAGCTCAAGAGTCATGGGCAGGCAGGCTGCAGGATGGGTGTGTGTAGTGCAAATTGTAATTAGTCTCTCTAATAAAACCCGGAGTCAGATATTGGCGGATGGAAGCCGAAAAATCAGAGAAGTAAAGCAGCCAGCCACTAGTTCTTACCTCTATGGAATCCTCAGCCCCAATGGGGTATCCTGTCTCTACAAATCCTGAGACTGGGTGCCATGAGCTCTTGTTTCCTCCTGCCGTATATTCCTCTCCCTACTCAGGCATATCCCTTCCTGCCTCCACCTCCCTAGTGCTGGGATTCAAAGCACCTGACTCCCAAGTACTGGGACTAAAGGTGTGAGCCACCCCCACCTGGCTCTAATTCTCATTTAGACTGAATCGATCTTGATCTTGTGTGGCCCAGGGTTGCCTTGAACTCATAGAGATGTGTCTACCTCTACCTCCCGAGTGCTGGGATTAAAGTGTGTGCCACCACTGCCCGGCCTCTATGGCTAACTAGCGGCTCACTCTACTCTCTGATCTGCAGGCAAGCTTTATTTGTTATAGCACAAGCAAAATATCACCACAGGTGTGGTGTGTGGACAGCAGCCGGCTCCTTCCTATCCTGTGGTAACTTTCAGTAAAGACTCATTTTCTGGAGGTGGCAGAGGTCTAGCGGTGACGGGGTTTTCACTAAGTGAGCAACACAGCTCGATGACAAGAGTTGTGACCCTGACAACTTATCTAAAGAAAACAATTGCAAAAAGGCAGCCTTTAATATCTCCCTGTGTCCTTTACATTTTCACTCTTTACGAAGGAAAGCACGTGAAACAAAGATGCCAGAGAGGAGAGGTACCGTACGTAGTTTGCCCTCATCCTGTTTAGAAGTACACTGTAAACCTAGCCATATCCAGCATCAGCAGATTTTCTTTTCTCATTCATGATCTAATTGGTTTTGCAAATAGATTGAACTTCTTCTTTTCAATAGGACCCCAGGAGGTGGTGAATGGTGAAAATTTAAGTCACACGTGACTAGTAGTAGCCTCTCAGAAGTCCTCAAAGTGAAACACTCCAGAGGCACAGTGGGACAGCTTCAGAAGGCTGGGAGCAGCCACCAACAGATGGCTTGGCTTACAGGTTTGCCCATGAGCAAACTTAACATGTACCTTAGGAGGAGAGGAAGACGGGCTCCCAGTGACAGCATAGTGTCAGTGGCAATTCAGAGCCACCCACTAAGCATAGTTTTCAAGTGTGCACTTAAAGCTTTTAGTCACAGACACTGAGGGCTCAACCGCCCAGTCTCCCAGGATGAAGGACAGTTCTGTTTTATATGCATATGTGTTGATACACATGGACTCAGATCTTTCATTCTTCCTGAGATTCTCGTGTTTTTAATAACTACCACTTTCCAACTATAATCGTTCCATTGCTTTTTCTGTCATACCTAGTAAGGGTCTCTCTTTCTTCCAGGGTGGCTTTTCTGAAGTATGACTTATATCCACGCCTCCTCGTCACTGCCAGCAACTCACAAATGGGTTGGGTTTCCTCAAAGAGAAGTTTACAGTTGCAGCTTGATTTTTCCAGTGGAAACATTAATTAAGCTGAAAAAGAGAAGAGTTAAACTGTCTTTTAGTCATCCAAATTCTAGCAATCTTCACAGAAATGAAACACATTGAGAGGCTGAAGAGTTATTCAGTCTTCACAGAGCCAAGAGAGTCCAACCATAAAAAGTGCAGTCAACTGTCCAGATACAGTGTCAGTGGACAGGGGGGCTCGCCGAAGTAGATCAACTCATCTGTCCTACGAACAACATTAAAATCTCCCTAGAGCAAGCCAGGGACCTTAGTGTGTTAATTATGTGTGACAGTTGAAGAGCTCACTGCAGTTTCAGGTTTTTTTTTTTTTTTCACATACTGTGTTTTACTAAACTCATACAACTGTCCAGTGTTCAGATCAAGTCAACCTTACTGAAGTGATTTCTGGGAATGGACTTTTGTAGGGACCTGACCCAGTTCAGCTGGCATACGCTTAGGTGGGGACAGCTACTTCAGTACAAGATGGCAGTTTTTCTTTCACAAATTGCAAATTATCTTTCTGTTTGATAAATCTCACTAAGGCTACCATTAGTGCCTCACTCCGCAAAGAAACTAGTCTGTTAAAGCCACATCCTTTGATGAATTGCTATTATTTACAGAGCCTTTATTACCCCTGTCTTTAAAATTCAAAATTCTAGGCTAATATCTTGTCTCTACTCCACGCTGTTCTTTCCTGAGAACTTGACTGGTGTAGAATGTTGTTTAACAATTCACAATATCAAAACATTTTGCAAAGTCAAGTGTCTTAAATGGTGTTAGGCAAATTTCCCCGTTAAATTGAATATATTAATCCATCATCTTAGGGAGATGTGCAATTACCATTACCGCTAATGAGACAGATATGAACTTCAAGCCTAATGAGATTCTGCCAATAATTTGACATGGTGCAGCTAAGAAGTTACATGGACCATCTATTGGGATAGTGTCCTGTGAGAGAAACCAGTTAATGTGATCTCAGCCTAGTGAAGACAGGGATGTATGCAGTGTTTGGTTTAAGGCAGTGTTGCATTTTGTCCTGGAGAATGAGGTGACTTTTGATTGCTTTCTAAATTTTGATTTAGCACTTACCTAGAGAAAAGTTCTCTAAGACATTAAGGTAACCATTGTGTCTCAAGCTATAAAAACATATCCAATTGCCCATTGGTGTAGTTGGACTTTTCTTTGGGCTGCCATCCACAAATAATGACACAGAGACTTATTATTAATTATGAAAGCTTAGCTGTAGCCTAGGTTTTCTTCTAATTAGCTCTTACAACTTAATTATCCTGTTTCTATTAATATGCAGTATATCTTGAGGCTTGGTTACCTTTCCTATGTCCCATATATCCAATTTGTTCTATTCATATCTCCCATGTTCCTCAATAATCTTCCCTTCCTTTCTCTGCCCCGAATGTCCACCTATCTCTCCTGCTTAGCTATTGGCTCTTCAGGTTTTCACCGATCATATCAACACATCTTCATACAGTGTACAAATGTTCCTCAACATTCCCCCTTTTTGTCTAAATGAAAAGGGAAGGGTTTAACTCTAACACAGTAAAACTGTATACAATGAGAACAATTATCAAGTAATAAATACATTCACAATATCCAGTCCATTAGTATTTGGCAAATTTGAAGACATTATCTATTATGTCTTTGATGAATCCAAAGTTTCATACCTGATTTACTTTCTATCTAAACTGCAGAAAACTGTAAATATACCTGTTTAATCTTAAAACTCATAAGAGACCTAAGAACGAAATCACATTACCTGATTAAATAGGAAGTTCAGAGCAAGCAACTTCCAAAATTATAGAAATGACAGAGACACCTGGCTGCCTGTACAGTCAAGTCACTCACCCAAATTTCCTCTACAGTATTGGTGTTGGGGTATCAATCTTTGGCCTACAAGATTAGACTATCTGGTAGACTTTTCTGTGAGGCAGGAACTTTGGAGGACTGACCTATCTTATCTTGGCAAAGTTTGGTAGTTACTTTCTTTTGTGTCCTACTTGTCCAGTTTGGACAGCATATTGTCAGCAGTCAATGCAGAGGCAGTTTCTTGCCAAATGACTAACTTTTGTCACAAAAAGCAAGCTTCACATGGAGGTTTTTCAATTCCCATCATCTTCTCTGAAGTAGATTGGTACTGCAAGAAGTAGATTGTCTCAGTGTCATGGAAAGGCTTATGCTATTAAAACATTTTAAATGCCATATTCTATAGGTCTTTGAAATGTATGAAGACCACCTACCTATTTAAATGTCTCTGATTGACCTAACATGAAAAGAGGTTTAATCACTATAGATGACTGAATACTAACCTATGTATCTTAATTATACATTGCATTTTAAAATTAGATGCATAGGTACAATACATCAAACAAGAGTAGAAATATATATATATATATACATATACATATACAGTAAAACAAAAATAACTTTAAATTTGTATCAATACACAAAAATCCATACCAATGTAAAATATTTGAGACAAGTAATTGTTCAAAAATAGACTCAAAATCCACCCTTGTATCCTATCATTTCTATACTATATTCCCCTTTTCCCTTCAGAAAGAGATCCCTGAATCTCATATCCTTTGTTCATGACCAATAAAAACTTGTAACTAACCACCCAAACAATGACAAGCATCTATAACCCACTGAATGATCAGAAACCACCCATCCCACCTCTTGGGAATGTGGGTGCTTTGTTCTCTATACTCCTTTCTGTTGTCTGGGCTTGACAGCATCTCTAGGGAACCTGTAAAAAGTGGGATAATTGTCAAATCCTTGGAGAGCTAGCTGAACCATTTGTTGTCTAATCTCTGTGTAATGAGAAAATACAGGACTTATCTGAAGTCTTGACTAGAATTATCTCTAAGGCTGAACCATTTCAGTTAGCAGCTTTGCAGTTGTTTTGGATGCAAAATTTTGAAGAAAGTTTTACAGAGGTATTCTGAGAAGCTGGATCAATGGGTCTACCTGTCTTCATTGGTATTGGTCCTTTTTTTCTTTCTGAAAATACACAAACTTTTAAAGGTAACATATCTGCATTAACACAAGTGTGGAATGTGTGATGTATATGATGGGGGAGTGATTTCTTAATAATAAAGAAACTGCCTCGGCCCTCATAGGACAGAAAATTAGGTAGGCGGAGTAGACAGAAGAGAATTCTGGGAAAAAGAAGCTGAGGGTGAGTCGCCATGATGCTCCCACTCCAGACAGACGCAGGTTAAGATCCTCTCTGGTAAGCCAGCTCATGGGCTACACAGAATATTAGAAATGGGTTAGAACAATATGTAAGAGCTAGCCAATAAGAAACTGGACCTAGCCGGGCCAGGCAGTGTTTGAAAGAATACAGTTTCCGTGTAATTATTTCTGGGTATAAGCTAGCCATGCGGGCGGCCGGGTGCCGGGGACGCAGCCCTGCCGCTCCTATTTCAACAGATGGCGCCCAACGTGGGGCTAAATCCACTTAAAAACCTGAGAAGGCTTAAAAATAAGGGAAACAGAGTTTAACACAGATTTTTGCTGTTTTGTTGGTGACATGCTGTAGAGAGATTCCTGATTCAGCAACAGCAGCAGAGAAAAAAAGCTGCGTCATTTTAAAGCGCGGCTTCCTGGTGCTATGCTGCCAGCGTGAACTCTGGCTTTAAAGCATTTCAAGGCTTTTATGGGACTGGATGTTTCTGTTCCCACTTGGGATCGGAGGAGATTGCTCTGAGACCTGCCGATGGCTCAGCGTTCCCTGCCTACACCTGGGCAGATGGCGGAATCAGGCTTAGGCAGGCGGAAGAGCATGGCGGATTCCTGCTGCCATACAGAGACGCGTTTTCAGACTGCGCAGTGCTCTGCGTGTCAGATTTGGCTGTAACTTGGATAAAAAGAGTTTCTGTGCTGCACACTCAGTCTCAAAATTAAATTGCTGATTGCGGCTCCAATGTAAACTGCTGTTTGCCTGTAACTGTGCTCAGCTCAAAAGCACCAAATGACTCTGAGGCAGGAGCGGCTGCTCCTTGCTGAACTGTGCTGATCTCAGGCAGGAACTACCGTAATTACCTTAAAACCGTGCAGTTAAGGTTTAGACTGGGCAGGACACAGGCAGTACCGTATTACCTATACATGGTGCAACTTAAGTTTTTAAGAAATGCTTAACATTTTAAGAAATGCTCCTGGATAATAAAAAAAAAAATACAGATTCACAGTAAAACAGATTCAGACACCGTTGGATGAATGTACGTAGGCTTGGGGAAAAAAAGAGAATATAAAGAATAAAGTTAATGTCTTAAAAAGAAAAAGGGTAAAGTCTTTAAAGAGACAGAGTACAGAAGTACAGATAGTTATAGATTAAGAGAAATAAAGAAAAATAAGCCACGTAAAAATGAAAAATTCACAGAGAGTCTGGATTATGTACATTGTGTTTTCTTTAAAATTTTTGACTGTGAAGGAGCTAAGTACAAAGAGACATTTTATTATATGGGCTGCTAAGCTGAACCTGCACATATGTTCTAAAGGTATCTTGACTTCAAAATTTGGATCTAAGGATATGATGCTTTGGAGAGGGTCTTCTTTTGTTTCCACAGAGGATGTGACCCTATGGATTGCATCTATCCCGGTATGGTATGATAGACCACGCCCTCCTGAAAGGTTGCTGTGAACACCCTCAAAAAATTACTTCACTCAACTGCCAACCGAGATGAACCTGACACACAGGTTACACCCTAAATGATCTGATTAACAGTGCCCCCATTCAGCAGGAAGCAGTTTGGAGAGAAAAAACTACGCCCATGTTCCCAAATATTGTTTATAAATGTTCTTTTACATTTAAAGGGGGATATGATATAGATATGAATAATTTGCATTGGTATGGATTTTAAGGTCAATTTTGTTATATGTATATGTATTTTTGAACTTGATTAAGGTATTGTGATTATGTAGTTCACTTAAAATGTAATGTATAATTAGGAAATATAGGTTGTTAATGGATAATCATTGCTAATAGTTAAGCTTGTAGTCATGTTAGTTAGATTTTCTAGATATATAGAGATATATTTCAATTAGATAGGCATTCTTCATATCTTTCAAAGACTGCAGAATATGGCATTTAAAATATTTTAATAACTTAGGACTTTTCATGACAAGGAGACACGTCTGCTCCTGGCAGCACCAGCTACTTCAAGAGGAAGATGGGCATCGAAGAGGATCCTTATGGAGTTGGATAGTCATTTGGGCAAGAAACTGCTCTTGCCTGGACTGTTGCATAAACTGGACACAGAGAACCCTCAGAGAGAGGACTGCTGAACTTGCCTAAAGGTGAGATGGTCTTTCGGGGTTCCTGATTCATGAAAGAGTCTACAAGACATTCTACAGAACACAGCAGAAAGTGACTGAACTGTCTTTAAAATTTCCTGCTTCATGGAAATGTATCTGGATACCATGGGCCTGTAGGCCGAAGATGGATGCCCCAACGGTACAGAGGAACTTTGGGTGACTGTCCAGGCAGCGAGATGTCTCTGTCATTTCTAGAGTTTTCTTATTTCTTGTTTACTTAGATAATATTATATCCTTCTGGAGTCTTTGATGGAGTTGAAGAATAAATAGTTATAGTTTTCCTTAGTTATGATAAGAGATAAAATAGATATAAATATTGTAACTGTAATTCTTACTTGATAACTGTTTTGTTATATGTAATTTTACTATGCTAAAGTTAAAGCCTTTCTTTTTTGTTTAAACGGAAAAAGGGGAAATGATGTGGGAATGATTTCTTACTAATAAAGAAACTGCCTTGGCCCATTTTATTGGATAGAAAATTAGGTAGGCGGAGTATACAGAAGAGAATTCTGGGAGAAAGAAGGTTAGAGGAGGAGTCGCCATGATGCTCCCACTCCAGACAGACGCAGGTTAAGATCCTCTCTGGTAAGCCAGCTCATGGGCTACACAGAATATTAGAAATGGGTTAGAACAATATGTAAGAGCTAGCCAATAAGAAACTGGACCTAGCCGGGCCAGGCAGTGTTTGAAAGAATACAGTTTCCGTGTAATTATTTCTGGGTATAAGCTAGCCATGCGGGCGGCCGGGTGCCGGGGACGCAGCCCTGCTGCTCCTAATTCAACATGTATACAAGTCATTTCAACATAGATTTTTTTTCTATGTTGGGGCAGGAAAAAGACTTCTGTTAACTTTATAAGTCTGTTTGGACTGCATAACCAAACCTCTATCCCATGCTATTTGAAAGAATGGCATGTAATTATAGTAGTGAGGGCTTTATGTCTCATCTAGTCTCAGAGCTGTTCCCAAAGTAAAGGGGTAAGCTTATATGTCACCTGTCCTGTAGTCTTCCTTGGTTTCTTTATATATGCCTGTAGCCAACATTTTCAGGAGGTTTCCCTCAATCAAATCTGATCTTTGTTACTTTGTTACACAAAGCACCACACAGGATCCAGACATGAAGAAGGACACTAAAAAGAAATACCACACTAGCTCAGAGTTGAGTTTAATAAAAGGTTATTTATTTAGGGTAGACTCACAGATCACAATCCTCTGCTGGAAGGGGGAACAGCAACCAAATCCTGCAGCTGGAAAAGAGGCCAGATGCACACTTTACATCAGCATATATAGTATAAGAGGCCACACCCAAGTGGGCAAGTAATTTAAAGGTTACTGGCAGTAGGAATTCCTACAGCACCAGATACCCTGTATTTTCCCATCTTTATGTGGCTTATTACTTTATTCTACTTTATTCTTTCTTTAAAAACTTTATTACTTTTAAACCATTCTTTTTTTTTTCATTGACTATCCCCATTTTCTCTTTTTTTCTTCAGCATCTAAGCATCTTTTTAAACATAGAGTAGCTTTTTGGAGGTTTTCTGTGTCTGGACTTGGATTTACTAATTGCCTGCAGTGTTCTCTGACCACACAAGACAAATCTTAAACTGTTTGGTGATGTTTAACTCCTCCACTGCATGGCTTTGTTTATGGTGTTGGTGGCTGACTCTATCCCCTTTGGGTCCACCTAACCATACCAGTTGAACCTAACTGCCCCAGTTCTACGAAGCTGCTCTGTCTGGGCTGTAGCAGGCATTTCTATCTAGCATGCTGGCTGCTCAAGTGCTCTGCTACTCAGCATTGCCTCTCAAAGAGCCATGGCTCTGTGTGCTGATTCTCCTTGAGAGATCACTTTCTCATGCCCTATGTGGATATCAGAGTCTCCCCCTTTCAACACCGCACTGCCAGGTGTTGCCTGTCAGAGTTGTTGATGATTGACAGAGGTACTTCCAGGCACCTTCTGGGTACTTTGTTTTCACTATTTGAATTAACACCTCCCAGGCTTCCATCTCTTCCCTTTCAAACTTCAAAACAATAAGACAAGAAAAAAATTAAGAAAGAAAGAAGGGAAGGAAGAAATAAAGAATAACAAATCTGGTATTAGAGAAATGCAGTATAGGATTTCCCTCAGTTTCTCTTCTATTTCCTAAGCCTGGACCCCCATCCTAGCTACAGAAAAGTCCAAAGTATTTTACCTGGTAACATAAATTAACGTGATGTGTACATAAAAGTAATTTTCACATTTGTGGTTTTGCTCCTTGAGCTGCTATGAATTCAATAAATATTTGTCTGTTTCTTCTTTCTTTTTCTTTGTTCCTTCCTTCCTTTCTCCCCTTCTTCTTCCTCTTCTTCTTTAGTTGTTGTTTATTTCTTTCATTTCTTAAAAAAAAAACATTTTCTTTTTCATTTTACATACCAATCCCAGTACCCACTCCCTCCCCTCCTCCTATTTCTTTCATTTTCCTCCCCCTTCCATCCACTCCTCAGTAAGGGTAAGGCTCATTGCTTTAGGGAAGGTTCAAGGCTATTCCTACTGTATCTAGACTGAGCAAGGTATCCGGCCAAAGAGAATAGGTTTCAAAAAAGCTGGTACAATCAGCAGGGATGAATCCACTGCCAGTCGTTCTGCAGTCTGCCCCAGCCTTGCAACTGTCACCTACATTCAGAAGGTCTAGTTTCGTCCTAACTAGCTGGAGTTGGTGAGCTCCCATTAGCTCAGATAAGCTGTTTCAGTGGGTGTCCTCATCATGGTCTTGCTCTCTTTTCTCATATTCTCACTCTTCCTACTCTTCAAACTTGACTTTGGGAGCTCAGCCCAGTGCTTTACAGCAGGTCTCTGCCGCTGTTTCCATCAATAGCTGGATTAAGGTTCTATGGTGACATTTACAATATTCATCAATCTGACTACAGGGCAAGGACAGTTTGGGCACCCTCTCCTCTATTGCTTAAGATCTTAGCTGGGGTCATCCTTGTGTCCCAGCACAGAACAATCATGCACACTAAATAATAGCTGCAGAGTTGACCTAGATTGCTGATCACACTTTGTCCTCAGCCTGAGCTTACTGCCACATTGACTCCAAGAGGTATTTTTTTTCATTTTTCATTGATGACCATGCTGTCTCAGAAAAGCAGAAGACTCTTTCTTTCTAACCAATAAAACAACTTTCAGTTCTCACTTCAATGTTCCTAGAATCAGGGGTGCCTGGGCAGTGGGTTCTTTCTTCTGAAGGCGGCAGAATCATAAACTGCTCATTTTTGACCATGAAATCTTGGCTTTGGACATCATTTGTGTGGCTTAACAATTCCTTTAGAAGGACATTTTTTTTTCTTGTAAACTGCATCTTAATCTCTCACACAAACGAAACACTCCCATTTCACTGGCTTCACTGAGCCAGCTATCCATATCTGTAGATGTTTGGGAAGTCCACTGGAGAACATAAGTTTTGAATCAAAATGCACTGTAGACATGTATGGAAGTTTCAAAGAATAAGTAAAAATATATCACATTTTCAAGAAACAAAAAGGAACAAAGTGTAGAATGGAAAGACAAGGGTACCTACACAGAGAGAAGGGCCCCAAACTGCTGCCAATGCAGCCCTCATCTTCCCATCATCCCCAGGGCTTTAGCCCAGCTCCCTAAAGACACAACAGAACTTCTAGAGGAAACCTTAGGTTTGGGCACTACCATTCCTTACATGGTTAAGGAACTCATGTGAGTCCACCTTTAACTGCCTTAACCAAAGAACATAAACACGAAAGAGCTGGCCAACACATTGCTGTCCTTGCTAAGATGAAGTTCTATGGGATTAATTCTCAGTGCCCAGTGCCTGCTATCTTGGCATCCCTCTCTTCTTTCTTCTCCCCTTCCCCCTTCTTCATCACCTTTCCATACTCCATTTCCTTTTTTTTCAACTTTGGAGTGTATGGTATAACTTTAAAATAGAAAGCTGTGTAGAAAATCTCAATATTATCAAGGGCTTTTTAAGTTAGTCAAAAAACACATAATTAGACACCAGTGATTGCTGAAACATAAAGACGCAGTTGTAACACTTCTGAAGGCTTGTATTGGTAAATATCTAGACTATCTAGCTTGAATGGCTTCTCATTTTTGAGTTGATCTCTTTGGAATTCCTCTAGACACACCTGGGCACATTTTAGATGCATCGTCCGTATTTATTAAATCGCATTGAATACGATTTGGAATTGTATCTGTTACTTATCTTAAAGCCTCAGACTTCTGAAGAATACGTATTTGTAACTCAGCAATATTTTAACTATAAAAGAAAGAAAATCTGGACTGGACACAGTTGTTCTCTTTTTCTAATGTTTTTCATCTGATGCTTTTCTTATGCTGTAGGCTATCTTATTAGTCCCCCTGCAGGGAAATATTTTCCTTTGCATAGTATCTTAATAACCATCAAGGTGGCTTCTCCAGGGTTTCCTAGTGCTCAGCATGCCTGAGAACTGTAATGAGGTAAACATCACACTGTAATGTGGCAAAGCAACTGCATTTTAAAAGTCAGCCAGAGACTGCAGTATTTTCCTGTAACTGAAGAATATTGTATTAGTAGTGTCCCTTGGGAAACATGGCATGATTTTGGTAAAACAGAACGATATGTTCCGCATAGAAGAAGGCCCTCTAAAAATGCTTCTCTAAACCCGGAAGGCAATGCTTTCTCATTTCACAGCCATTAGTCCATTGTCATCAGCACCTTCTTTGATTGAGCTCGTTAGCCTGGGTCTGGGAGCAAGCTGTTATAATTGGATTAATACGATATAAACACGCATTGTTTCTTCCTAGCTTCCCACGCATTGAGCTCTCCTCACTACTAAGGAACAAATGCAAGCATGGTTGGCATTGTTTGGTGATAGGCTACACATTTCTGCTGTACTTTTTATTTATGTAGTCATCATTAAACAATGTGTACCCATGTCCATTAATTTCAACATTTCTCATCTTACAAACATTTTGAAACAGCTTACAGTAAAACAGATGAGGACTTGAGATGCACTTATTTTGATTCTGTCAAAGTAAGGAGTGACTTTTGGAAAGATAAATTCTTTTTTTGTCATTATCGTTTTGCTTTTCAGTCACTAAATTATTTTGCTATCTCCTAAGTTTTTGTGTATTTTTGGTGTCTTGTTTTCAATTGTTTGTTTTTCTTTCTTGTGGTGTGTGTGTGTGTGTTTGTGTGTTTGTGTGTCTGTGTGTGGGGGGCATTAGATAAGGACACACAATGGTAGGTAAGAGATTTGCAAACGGATAATTATTCTCAATTTCCGATGACACTTGGGGGAGTCATTGGCAATTATCTTCTGCAAATCTTGCTTTCAAGTTCCACTGATATTCAAGCAGAATGGGCCATAAAGCCATTTGTGTTTATTACTCAAAACCTTGTCTCTAATTTCCCTTTCCTTTGTAGCCTATCACCCAGCAGGAGGTCTGTGTCAGAACACTTAATTACCTTCTTCCCTCAAATCAATATAGGTTAAAATAAAACAAAACCACCAGAAAAAGATTGGCATATTTATAGTCTTTTAGCCTGTTTCATGATTTATTTTTACCTGTTTGATTTGAAGCTTCTGACAGAACACGCTGAAACGCCAATGAGAATGCTTTGAAGGCAGAAAAATCTAACATATTATCTCTTCCAGAAGCTACTCTGTGCTGGGGTAGGCATCACAGTACCACAATTTAGGAAATGGAAATGCCATAACTGCCCCATTTGCCAGGAGACTTTGAAGGATATAATATGAGTGAGTGGACATAGTTCTTGGTCCTCTCTCTCTCTCTCTCTCTCTCTCTCTCTCTCTCTCTCCCCCTCTCTCTCCCTTTCTCTCCCTCTCTCCCTCCTCCTCTCCCTCCCTCTCCATGTAAGAGCATTAATGGCAATGAATATCTTATTTGCATACCTAAAGATATGTATACTTTGTTTGAAAGTATGTGTACAGAGGAAACACAAATGGATATGACAGTTCAATATATGCAAAGAGTCATCTTTGTGTAAATGATGGAGACTTAACACATTCTTCTCCTCCACTATATTACACGCATGTCTCTGTAGACCCAAAGCCCATTGGATATTTGCAAATCCCCATTTCCCAAGATCAGACTATTTTTCCTCAAGGAAATCTTATTTTTCTCCTTGTGGCTGTGAAAGTTTTCCGGATGTGGGTCAAGGACATACTCAGAATTAAAAGGTAAGCATTTTGATCTTTTCTTCAGCAAAGATTTGCATACTAGACAGGCTTATGAGAAAATGAACTTGCTTTGTGTCTTTGTTACATAATTGCACATAGCGAATTTCATACAAACAAGAGAATCCCTCCCTTCCTCATCAAGCATCTCCTAGTTGGATTAGACACTGGCATTTCTGCCGACTTTCTTTTCCAACTTTAGAAGCGGCATATGACCCTAGACAGGCACAGGTGAAGTGAGATTCTCCTTCACCTGGGAGGAGATCTGATGTATTTCATCATTAGACTCCTGTGGAAATATACAATAAAAGAAGGGGTCTGGTTATCGCCAGAGGCAAAGTACTACTAACTCATCCCCAAAGATTGCTTTTTGATTAAGGGGCTCTGTAAGGTGCGCAGCCCATCTTGCAGCTGATATGAACTGCTATTCTTGGCTGTATCACTGAAGTTGAACATCAGATTTTCTTTTTTTAAAGAAACAGCAATTACATTAAGGAGCCCTCATGTGGGGTGTAAGTCTTGACAATATCAAGTACAATTCAATAAGCCGACAGAACTTTGCGCCATAGGGTTAGATGGAAATTTGTAAGGGAGAGAAAGTGATAACTGTACATCAAATGTTTCACGGGCAAATGCAAATATGTCTAATCCAGCTCCGACTGTCCTACTTCTAAAAATGAGAGGGTGTCTGAGGCATTGCCAAACTTAGAAAACGGATAGTGAGTTTTTTTTTTTTTTCTCACATACTGGCAAGGGTTAAAATAGTTTGCCTTTAACTTTGCTAGGAGAGGAGGAAGGAAGAAATAGGGGCATGGAGGTCAACCCAGAAAAAAATCTATAATTTATTTTCCAAACTGGGACACATTGGGCACAAATGGTACTCTAATAATAATTACATCAGATAAAAGTATAAATTGAGTCTCTCACAGGCAAAATGGGAATATGTGGTGACCTCTGGGAGGGACAATTAATAGGGCTTTATGTCTTGGTCATTTAGCCTTGCTGTGACCATGAGCTCTCAGTAGAAACATCATTTCAGTTGAGTTTTTTTTTTTTTTTTTTTTCCCCATCCAAGGTTTCTGATCATAAGCCTGTGGTGTAGGCAGTCTCAGTTACGCTTTGTGGGGAGATAGATTTTCTGTTCTTGGAACTTTGCTATTAGATTAACAAGCATTTCATTGTTTCTTTTGTATATGACCTTTTTCATATTTGCTCCAGTTGGAGTGGTAGAGGAGAAAAGGTACTTATCAGGGTGGCTACGGAGAACATCTAAGCCCACTACTTGAATTATCTCTAATTCCTAGCTGCCCTTTGTTCTTCAGAGCTCATCTATGAGCCTGGCCTCTTTTCTTTATATAAAAATATTGGGATTTTTGTGGGGATTTCTTTTTGTTCATTTTTACTAGAACATAAAGAGGCAAAAAAGAGATTTGTTTTGATTGTTTCACAAATATCCTACTGGTTTTTTCCTTTTGTAACTGATCTTTTCCAAGAATAGACTCTATGATAATTTCTCTCTCCCTCCCCCATGTCTGTGGTCTGTATGTGATGTGTGTGTGTGTGTATGTGTGTGTGTGTATGTGTGTGTGTGCAGGTTGTCTCATGTGTGCCTGTGCATGCACTATATTGTTCCTCAACTTGTGTATATTTTGATTTCTTATTGAGTTTTATTGTTTGCATCTGCATGGGGAGCCAGCAGTACTGGGGTTCATTCCTCAATGGTTGCCTACTTCTTTTCCTGAGAAACAATCTCTTAGTGGCTTGGAACTCACCAGGTTCACTCTAGGCTGTCTGGTCAAGAAGCTCCAGGATCTACCTGTCTTTGTGTCCTCTATGCTGGGATTTCAAATGTGTAGCACCACACCCAACTTTTTAAAATAGGGGGTTATAGAGATGACAAAGACACTCATATTGCTGCCTGAGCTATATTCCCATTATAATATTGAATGTTGAAAGAATAATTTTATTACCAGAGTGTTTTTAGCCATTTAAAGCATCATTAAGACAGTGAAAAACAAAGGAAGTATCATTTGAAATGGAACTTATATTTACCTTTGTTGTATGATAAGGCCTCTCTTGGGTATATTCCCAAGAGTGGTATTGCTTACTAGACCTGGATGGAGGTGGGTGGTCCTTGGACTTCCCACAGGGCAGGGAAACTTGGTTGCTCTTTGGGCTAACGAGGGAGGGGGATGGCTGGGGGAGGGGGAGGGAAATGGGAGACAGTAGGGGGGAAGAGTCAGAAATCTTTAATAAATAAATTAAAAAAAAAGAAAAACCTAGGCCAATATATCCTACATGCATAAGCATAAAATTCTTCATATCAAATACTATCATACTACAACTGAGAGGAAGTCATCCTAACTGCAACTGGCTTCACAGTCAAAATTTATCAACAAAACATGCATTGTATTATACCAATAAAGCAAAGNAGGTGGGTGGTCCTTGGACTTCCCACAGGGCAGGGAAACTTGGTTGCTCTTTGGGCTAACGAGGGAGGGGGATTTGGTTGGGGGAGGGGGAGGGAAAGGGGAGGCGGTGGCGGGGAAGAGTCAGAAATCTTTAATAAATAAATAAAAATTAAAAAAAAATAGAATGGAACTTACAGTTCCTTCTTTGATTTTAGCAGTCTCTTCTCCTGTCCTGTACATGTGTTACTGTAAGGAAAAAAGTAGTGGCATTGAGAGACCATGTTTAGCAATGCACTATGTCTCAGTCCATTCTCATCTATACAATGACAGCTCACTACTCATCTTTCCAGCCATCTGTCTTCTCCTTAAAAGATCCTGAGAACTTCTCCTCCTTTAGAGACCCATCAGTTTGGTAACATCCATCAGTAAATGAGCATTGAATTCATTTGACTGGACTGAATCATATCTCTCCAGACAGTAGTCTAACAACTGACATAGCCTTTGCCTACAGCTTGTTTGCTCTGCTTGAAAGAGAACTGGGGGGGGGGGGACATGTCTGATAAATTTCTGAAAAACATCAGAGAGCATAATCCAAAAGCATTGACTATGGCTTTGGTCCGTCTGTGGGCGGGACACGTGGACAGCAAGAACATGTACCCACTGAGGCATGAAGCACAGCTTCCCCAGGCGAGATGAGGCAGACGTCTTTGCAAACATCTCTGTTCAGCGTGGGGGAGGACTGAGCAGATTCACGTGTGTGTTAGTCAGTGAGCGGCCTTGTCAGAGTGCCAACAGCCGCGACAGCAGTTTTGGCTTTTGTGTATTGCAAAGGGGTAACAAGGAGAGCACTTTGCTTGGAGACCAAATAATGTTAATTTCTAAAGTCAAGCTACTCATATTTTGGGGACATGATACTAAGTAGTAAAAGCTGCTGCAGCCATGAGCGATAGCCACAGATTTCCATGTCAGTCAGATTCCTGCCCTTCTCAGCTGTGTGACCTGAGCTATGGAGACTTCTCTGGCCATATTTTATCCATCTGAAAATGCGATAACAAGTTTTCCATCCCCCGGTGCTACACAAATATTAAAACCAGGAAACTGACTTTTGGCGTGATGTTGAGAATTTATTTATTTGCGTTTTTCGAGAATGAAACAGGCCTAACATCTGACAAGTTTTAAGGATGTGCTTAGATTGAACATATCAATAGGTACAGCTAAGATAAGATTGAAAATATTAACTATTTAGTAAAGTGGCAAAAGTACTCTAAATTCTAGTTTGAGAGCGGTGCCCTATAACGCCGCATGATTTGTTTCATTTTTGTCCTGTAGAGATGAAAAATGCTAGCACTAATATTTCTTCATGATGAATGCAGTTCACAGCCCTTCATCATCTTTGGAGCAAAGGTGGGAAGTGTTCCATGAATCAGAGCTGGGCCTCACATGTCAGTAATGCTTGTTCAATAAAAAGGACTCTTTCAATAAATAACACTAATGGGGATTGTGTTTTAGATGTAAAGCTATTAGAACATTTGCTATGCAATCTGGTTTTTTTTTCCTTTGAAGTCAAATTCTATCCATTTGTGATAAGTACTTTATTTGCTTTCTGTCATATTTTTCTTGCAGAAATGCCTTACGTTGACTCATGGAGCTAAAGACACAGCCAAATTATATGCACAGCTAAGTAATAGGAAATATTTCTTCAAGACTGCTTTTAAGAAATTGCTAATAAGTTCATGCCCCATTTCCATTAATGTTCTGAAAAGTAAGCAAAGCCTATGGCATTGCAAACAAAGTCATTAATTACAGAATTTGTTTTCTACAATTTCTTTTCAGTTACATATCTATGATTGAAATAGACACGTGCGCACTGTGTATGTGTTTTATTGTTAGAAATATTTCTAAACATACTTCTAAAATTCAGATATTTAAACTATCATAGGACTGACTATCTTTATGTATATGACATATTTCACCCTGTTCTAAGTTAACAATGGAATTCTTTCTGTTGACAGCATCACTTTCATTTGGGGCTAGAATTGTGAGTCAGCACTTTGAATATTAACATTTTCCTCTTCTCATCATTTATGAGTCTACCATAAATGGTGGATAATTCCAAAAAAATAAAAGATAATTCCTGGGTCCTCAGCATGAGGTCCTAGAATTAGACTTGCCTGAAAGCTGGCTTGCAGACAAGGCCTTGGTCCTCTGCAGCAAGGCTTACCACTCACAGGCTCCATCATTAGGATTGTGGTGCTTTTTTTTCAGGTTGTCTGATAAGAGACTTTTAACTCAGAATATCTAGCTGTTACAATGCCACCTCCTCGTCACGGCTGCTGAAAACACGCAGTCTTTTTGTCAGGCTACAGAATGTTCTAATTCCCAATGCAAATCTGGGTGACATGTTTGCCACGCTAGTGGCTATACCTGACGGATCCTATTCTGTGTTTTCCGGGAATAAACACACGGCAGCACTTTTGTGAAGTATCAGTTCTTTTATGTGAGCGTGTCCTTTTGTAATTGGAAGAACCATTTCAAACCGGAGTGGATTTGATAGAAAAATAATGTTGCAAGGTGGGTTTGTGCAATTGCTAGGGGAAGATCCCTTTGGCAGCTGCAGATGCGTTGGTGGGTTGCAGGGAGCAGTAAATAAGAGTACGTGAATTAATTAAAGCTTTCTGCACACTTTGTGTTGGCATTTGTGCGGCACGAGGCTGTCTCGGCTCTTACACCTGTGAATATCAACGTGAGAACAGTTATGTCACCAGCATTCCAATACTTTCTAAAGCTGAACAAGTGCAGAGTTACGTTTTCTGAATTGTACATCATGCATATTCATAAAAATATTTAGAGGCACAGTCAGTATTCCATACCAAAGGAGATATCAAAATACAAAAGTTTTCCTAGAGATTTTAATCTCTATACTTTACTTACAATGAGATACACTGCCTTTAGTTACTAGAGGTTTACTTTTAGGTTAGTTGGATGTGAGGAAACCTACCTGAAATAAATTATTGGTCACAATATTTTAACAGTGTTGTATGCTTGACTGTGCACACAGTGTCTCTAGGTAACAAGGTTTCTTGGACCTTGGAGCAGATTTTAGGTCATAATACAGTGTGTCCCAAATTCTTTTTGTTTCTTTTTTTTAAAATCTCTTTTTTTAAGAGGTAAAGGAGGGAAAATGTGTGTTAAGCTGATTTCACAACTTTTTGTTAGTTTTGCCTCGTACCGAGAAGGGGAGTTTCAAAGGCAGACCATTAGCATTTGCAGGACTTTGGCAGTGTCTTTAACCACTCTCTTTCAAACATCACATTCCCCCCACGCTTTTATATTATTCCTATGGTCTTTACTTTGAGTTGATCATACTCAGTGATCATACATACCTATGATATAAATGCAAATGTGAGAAAAGATGATAATGCACAGATAGAACCAAGCGTGTGTCTTGGTGTTTTCCCTGAAAATGTAAAAACACAGAGAGCGTGTTAATCTATATTGGAGTAACTCGTGCTGGTTCAGTTACTACATTTGAATTTTCTTGCTCAGTAGCAAAATTGTGGCAAACATTTACATTTCTATTTTCGGGGGCTGGAGAGATGGTTCCGTGGTTAAAAGTGCTGGCTGCTCTTGCAGAGGACCCAAGTTTGGTTTCCAGCACTCACGTGGTGACTAACAGCCGCATATAGATCCCACTCTATGGGAGCGGATGCCTTTTTATAGCCTCCTAAGGCACCTCACACACCGGGCCTACCATCTCCCTCTCTCCATCTCTCTTTCTTGCTCTTTCACTCTCTCACACACACAGACAAAACAGCAACAACGACAATAATAAATATTTTAAAAATAAAATGCATTGTATATTTGCATTTCTTACTGTGTGTCTTGTTGAAAGTAGTTTACTGTGTTTCAATTTGGAAATAACTGGGGTATTTCTTCCTGACAACATAACTATCAGGAAAGAAAAGCTTATTGACCAGGTATGAGTGAGGATACTTTTATATCTCACGAACATTGAAAGATTACACAAATTGATTAGGGAAGTTCAGTTTGAATATTTTCACTGCTTTGTAAGGTATTAAGATATACAAGCACTAGTCTGTAGTATTATGTGCTACTGTGAAGACGTTCACTTTGTTATGCAGCATCTCCTATTGTGCTAAGGAATACCTAGGCTAACTCACTTCTATTTCACTACTCAAGGAATAGCAACAGAACCCTTGCAAGGGTGGCTTTTCCACGAAGCCTGACAACAGTCGTACTTGCCAAAGGTGTGTGCACATGTGCTGTGGTTGTGCAGGGGAGTGGGGGATGACTTTGTACAAAAGCTCTAACTGTAAGAGAAGCCAGTTTTCCTCTGGGAAATTACTCAGAGTGCAATACAAGCATATTTTTCTAATTAAATAGATTAGTTTATGCCTTTGGCACTTAAAGGAAGTCCTCAGATTCACAGCCTCCTGAGTTGTAAGAATTTCCCAGGTTAATTCTCTGAAAATTAAATCTAGCCTTGTTCCCACCCACCCCACCCCCTTTGGCATCCCCTCCCCCACTTTTTTTCTATTTCTTTTTCCAGTTTTACACACACGGCTCATTTCTTTCTCTTCCTTTATATCTTTTAGCATCTTTTCTCTTCCCTCATCTCTTCTGCCTGCTAAAACAAGAACAGCGCTCATGTTTTCCCTCCATCTTTGTCGGTGACAGAATACGCCATAATCCTATTTCCCCAAGGAGCTCATTCCTGCCCATCTCCTTTGTGCAGCTCACCCTCAGCTGGCCACCTCGAGTAATGTCTCCTTCACAACTCTCCATCCATAGGACTGTGTTTTGGATAAGGTGCTCCCTGCCCTCCCATGCCAGACATGATATTGAATATAGTAGTCAGTCAAAAAAAAGGTGAATTTAATACTTTTACTAAAGCATTATTAACAAAATAAACCTTTTACTTTTCTTGTACATTACTTCCCAAATGAAGTTTCCCATCCCTCTACCCCTCCCAGCACCTCCAATGTCTCTTCTTTCTCAGAGCCATTCCTCCCCCATTTACCTTCAGAAAGAGTGGGTATTCAAAGGATATTAACTAGACATGACATAACAAGATGCAATAAAACCACGCAGAAATTCTCCTATCAAGGCCGTGTGAGGCAACTTAGTAGGAGAAGAAGGTCCCAAGGGCAGGCCAAAGAGTCAGAGATATATCTCACCCCCACTCTGAGTAGTCCCACACGAAAACCAAACTACACAATCATAATATCTATGCAGAGGACCTAGTGCAGACCCATGCAAGTTTCATGATTGTCCCTTTGGTCTCTGTGAGCTCCTATGAAACCCATTTAGCTGATCCTGTGGGCCATGGTTTCATGCTGTCTTTGGCCCCTTTGGCTCCTACAATCCTTCCTCCCCCTCTTTCAGCGGATGCCTCAAGCTCCACCCTATGTTTGGCTGTGGGTCTCTGCATCTGAACCCATCAGCTTCTCTGATAACAACTGGGCTAGGCAACAGTCTATGAGTATAGCAGAATATCGTTAAGTATCATTACATTGACTTTTTTTTTCAGACTTGTTTGGTTCTATCCTAGGCTGCTGGGCAATCCAGCCTCCAGCTCTGGTCTAAGGACTAAGATTAGAGGTACAGCATTCCAACAGCACCTTTCCACGCACATATCATGCAGAAACATGGTTTCTGCTTTTGTTTTGTGTGATGGATTAGAATACATACACATGACAGACTGCTTTGACTATTGCCACATTCAGCTCCAAGGTTTCCTGCCTTTAGGTCATAGTTTAGGTAAGTGCTTTCAATGTGCCTTCCTAGACAGGAGTTCATCTATAACCTTCTGATGCTGAAATTTTTTTTATTGTCGCTTTTTATATTTAAAACATTTTTGAGATTATACTGTAATTATACAATTGATGAACTGATTTTCAGTTCACAATGTGTTTTGAGGTGGCTGTGTCAAAAAGGAGCTTTTTCAATTCTACATTTTAAAACAGAAAATTGTTTTGAGAATAAAGGCTGTAGTCAGGGTTAGATGTGGAAAACTAACACCTTTCTAATTCCGTCTCCTCTATTTCTTCCACCAATCAAAGTGGGCACTGGGTTATTTTATAATATTTAAAGTCTAAGCTTGCAGGAAAATATGCCAAGAGAAGTAAATGGAAATGTTGGACGTCTGAGAAATACAGTTTGAGGACAGACTAGTACCATTCATTAGAGGTTCAGAGTGGTAGGGTGTGAAGCCAAGCTTGGGATCTATCCCTAGGGTTTTCTATGACCATGTTCTATGACCAATATGGCTACAAGAAGTCAGGTTCACATGCCCCAGCCTCACCACCAGGGAGTAAATTCTGGGTGGCCTCTGTGAGAACATACTCAGGAGAAGAATACATGGTGAACAATGCCTTGGGAAACCATGAGAGGCTCCAGAAAAAAAGGCAGAGGACATTTTCCCTCAGGTGCATTTTGTTCCCTGAATTGTTTGTGGATGTGATTTCATGCCCCCTGTGACAAACATCTACATTTAGTTTATAGGACATGTTTATTCTTGTTGGATGTCAGGAGATAGTTTCAGAACTAATCTGGTCAGCGGACCCTGAATCCGGATATTGCCTTCTGCCTTGATTTCTCCCTTTGCTAGATATAATCTTTACAGAGTGCCAGGCAATTGTGTTTCACTTGATCTTTCCTGAGGAAGATCTGGGAAAACACTGCTCAGTTAATATTCTTTAGTATGTGTTTATTAACATTTATTTGCACATTTTTCTGAACTCAAACAACCTTCGTCAGATCATTGCTGCCTTTGTAACATTCATGTATGAAAGAAAATTGATGTAAGGTTGTCTACAACAGTAGACTGTAGTCTGCCCCATTCCTCCAGGTCCTCAGACCTTAGGTCCAGCAGACAAGGCCAGCATAGGTCATCCAAAGAGTTAACAGCTTTGAGCTGGGGTTCAGAATTCTTCCCCCCGCCCCCTGCCAGGCACCAGGGGCAATCAATTCCAACTTTACACAACCCCAAGATTATTTCCTTGAACATGGTATTTTCTTTATATGTATCTATTTCACCTTGTGTGTAAGCAAGCCTAGGACCCCCACTGCAGCTCCTCTGTAAGCCTAAGAGAATAAGCTAAGACAAGAAATGTAAACACGCAGACTTGTTACTTATGTCTAACAGAACAACAGAGGAATATATCTTCCTAGAATAAACACGTTTACTTATGGAAGCTCAACAAACACCTCATTTGCTACGGGGGCTGCTCCAGAGAGCTATGTGCATCAAACGGAAACAGCCCTTCAAGTCCCTCATCTCCGTGAAAGACTTCCCTGGCTGCTTGGTTTTCATGAGATTTCTCGCCATACTAAAAATCCTGGTGTGAAATATTTGCTTTCTGTCATGAGCAGTTAATAATAAATAATCAAGTCTTTTATGCAAAGGCCGAAGTCACCGTTATGCAGCTGCTTAATTTCAGGGGAGAAATGTATCGTTGCATAAAAGTCATGGCCACACATTATGTAAACAGACATTTATTAAGTACCTACTGCATCCCACACCATGAATTAATTGCAGGGCATGGGAAAGTGGATAAGACCTTTAAGGAGTCTATATTCTAGTAGGCATAACAAACCCTTAGCAAAGACACTATCTCCTATGGGATGTCTGATGAGTCACAACTCTATTTACCCAAATTGGAGTCACACAGAACATGTAATGAATAGTATCTGGAGATTTTTTGAAGATTCTGATATTGAATTTTGACTTAATAAACGACAAGAAAACTCATTGAGCTCATTGTTTTAAAGTAGAAACAAAATGTTATTCTAACGTACAGATTTAGAAGTATTAAATATCGTATAGCAACTAAAAGAAGGCCCTCTAAATTACTGCAAGGAAATTATAGGGAATGAAATTCATTCAAAGAAGAAGAACAGGAGATGAAGCTGAACGAACAAGACAAAGACACAGTCAAGGAAGGCCTGAACATCATGTTAGAGGAGCTGTCCCGTAAGTATCAAAGTCTGCCTGACTGTGCACATTAAGACATCTCCCCAGCAGGACCGTACTCTATGAGTTGAGTAGGAAAATGTCAGAGGCCTGAGAAGCCCTGAAGCTCAGGGTCACTGTGAGTCATAGATGGCTTCCGAGGATTCAACAGCTACTGGAGAATCACAGAACTCCGACTGAAAGTTAAGGTGCCAGTCATTAGTCAACAAATGAAGGAGAAATGTGGTGTCAGGTAGATTTGTGAATCAAAGAATCGTTTAGAGGAATTTAGAGCGTTATCAGTGAACACCAAGAAAAATACTGGTGGATGCTTACAGACATGTTAGTTTGTAAATGTGCGATTCCCTTTGCTTCCAGCATGGCAAAACTATGCTAAGCATCATTATATTGTAATGTGTTTTCGTGTCTATGTGGTGTTGAGGGGTGAGGACATGGGTCAAAGAATCCCAGGCTAACTTCAAAAAGATATTCCAATTAGATTTTCTTTATTATAAGGGGCAAACTTATGAAACAGGAATGAGAAGTCCAACCTCAGCTGTGTAGCACAGGAACCACAGAAAGAGAGCGAACCCTGGGTGGGCCAGTGGTTTTCTCCAGGTACCCAAAAGGTCATGCCCTAACCTGGTCCAACCTCTTAAAGATCATTGAAAACAGAGATTCCCCATCAATGTGGTGTTTGTTTTACCTTGCAGAACTTAATCCTTGTTCTTAGAATCAACTCCAGAAATACATTAGGTATCCAGTGAGTCTTGTATGGCATTTCTAGAATATGGCTCAATGCCTCTGTGTTCCTTGCCTTTATTAAATAATCAGTAGGTTTATTCATGGTAATCATTGAAAGTTTCAAGTGATTATTGCTCAGAGAATAAATCCATTAACTGTATCTTATTTTACATAACACTTGGTTCCTTAGGGAAGCCAACTAAGGAAGGTGGCAGGGTAATAAGAAAGGAGGAAGAATGCCTGTCAGGGACTCTGAGAGTCTCAGGTCTCAATGTCACCTCTCCCTAGGGGCATGGCCTCAACTTCCATGAGCACTGTTCCCTCTTCATGGAAAAGTCAGACTTCTGGACTCTGTGGCACACTAACAGTGGTTTTGGTAAATCATGCGGAATATAGTCAGGTACAAAATGGGCTTTTGATACACAAGATAATGGTTATTAATAATTCAAAGACAAGCCTACACAGTTTTTGCTAACATCCCTGAAAGGCATGTAAAACCCTTTGGATAAAGGAGGCACAAGGGCGAAAACTTCTCATCCAATACAAACCAGTGTGATCTCTACTTTTCCCTGTTGCTCTACCGTGGGCCCCAGTGACCTTTCACCTTGCTCTAAGCAGGTCAACAGCCCCTGCAGTCATCTGAACTAAGATAACGTGGAAAATATTTCAACCTCGTTTCTGGGAACATATTTAAATATGACAGACCTTAAGTAAAGAGAGGAACTAAAGCAGTGTTAGCAAAGCAGCTATATAAAATATAGCAGGGAGCCGCCAGGAAGGACGTACCCCAGTAGGGCTGTTCCTGGGCTAGACGCTGTGCCAGGGTAAGCATGGAGGTGCTCACTATAGAATCAACTTTGAAGACATACCTTCTATAACATCAAATATTTAAAACATGCTTTTCATTTTCATTTAAAATTCTTGCTGCAAGCTCCAATCTCGTGATCAACAGCCATTCTGTTTCCACCTTGTTGTTTTTCCTTCTGTGAGCACGAGATACCACTATAGGCAATGCACAGTTTTCTTTTTCCTGATCTTCTCTGTTTAAGGGCATTTTTATATCCATATTTTTTTTGTCATTGATGATTGAAAAATGGTGAAATGACACCTGGGTATTTTTCCCTTTCTGCTCAAAACAGAAAGTGCTTATTAGTAGTAACTGCCTATCTTAAAGTCCCCCTTTTCTTTGTCTGTTGAACTGTCTGTAGTCATCAGCGTGGAAAACAGCTTTCCAAGTTGGAGCTCAGGGGGGAAAGGAGCCCCAGCATCTCAGTATGGCCAAAGGGCCGGCACTGTGCAGAACAAATGACTGGGTCGTTGAGACAGAAGTTTCTGACCTGGGGTTGTGAAGTTCTACAAATGTGCAGACACACAGTGTCAGTCCCAAAGTGGACTGGGCTGCACAGCATGAAGTTTTGCAGATATGTTTTAGAAAGGAAAAGAGATCTGAGAACTAGAAGCTAGTGAGCTAGAGAGGGAGGGAGAGAGAGAGAAAGAGAAAACAAAAGAGAGGAGAGAAGGAAAACAAAGGGAGGGGAGAGGAAGAGAAGGGATGAGAGAGGAGTTTTAACTTCAGACTAAAGGACTAACTGGCTTGCCTTAGCTGGCCTTTGTTTTGGGGAGGATCCCAGTCTGTCTGTATACTTCACCCATGCACTTCATGCATGTAAAATGGTACTGACTGTTTTCTCGGGCTTACCTCTCTTCAGTTTGCCTGCATAGTGCTCTTTCTACCATCTGTGGCCGACATTGCAAAAATGCCTTAACATTCTTCACAGGCTGGGAAGCATTTTTTTCCTTTAATATGTTGAACTTAATCTTCTCCACCTTTTTTTTTTCAATTAAGGTTGTATGGAGGTGTCAGTTTCTCTTCTTTTTCTCTCTTTGCCTGCTGTTCCGTTTGGAGACACACTGTCTCCTCGGTCTCTGAGACATGATGTATTATGTATGTCTTTTCTAGTGGATTAGGGTGAGATGAGCAAAGAACGAGATGGAGAGATAGGAGAGGTCACAGGGTCTGAGGACCGCCCACCGATGACAGCGTTGACTGGCTGCTGGACTGGATGTGGCAGGGTACCATGCAAAGGAGAGTGTTCATTTTTCTCCCGCCCAGAAGCCTGAATGAAGAGCAATCTTTTTGTTTGTTGCCGTGATGGGTAATTTGGAGCACTTCCCTTTTGCATGAAGAAATTTGCTATTCTAATCAAAATCTCGTCCCTTTCAACAAACCATTATAAGATACTTATGAAAATAGGCAGCTTCAGATTTCCTGTTTGAATCTGCGTCAGCTTTGACTTTTATGCTCATTTGCAGAATCACATAACTATGAAAGGCCAATTAGCTCTAAGTCCCCAGAAAGTGACAGAATAAATTGCTTTCTTTCTAACAAATGGAGAATAATATTGTGGATGCAGTACAAAAGTGCCCACCCAGAGACTTGAGTTCATTGTTATCAATCTAATAGAGAGCCTCAGGCCTGTCTCTGAGACTCCCTTGCATCGTCCTCTTTGCTGCCATGGCTCTGCTTCTGTGTTCAGCTAGGAAATAAGTTTGATCAATATCGTGGTCAAGTTGGTTGGCATGGAAGGCATCTCCTACCCTGGTCAAGATGTGCAGATGTCAGATCAGACAATCCACAGAAGCCCCTTTTGCAGGGTCTGTGCTCATGGTGTTCCAGCGCCTGAGAGAAACACGGTGGACAATTGGGCAGTTCTGTATAGGCAATGGTCGAGACACCGCCGCATGCATGTCAGTAGCTGGGCATATGTGGCTGGAGACCATGGAACACCTGCAGCTTCCAAACCCCAGGGTCTTGCTGATGCAGTGCAGCTTCTTTGAGATGCTGGACATTTTTTTCCCTCTCTCTTTCCTCTCCTCCCTCATTAATTTCTTTCATATGCCCCTGCCCCAAATGCCTCAGAGCAGTTCCATCAGGCTTAGGAAGCTCAGTGTACCCAGGGGAAATGAAACAATGCTTTCCAGTTGTGAGGGAAGCCAGGGGATAGGATGAAAGCAGTCCTGGAAGAGGCCACGCCCTTCACTCCCAGGACTAGGAGGCAAGGTAGGTTTACTCCTCAGGAGAAAGATCTCTGGGAGTTTTCTTGTAGGACTCTGGCTGTCCATTTGTCATTTAGAAATGAGGGTGGAACAAATGAGTGACATGACTGATAAGCAGTGATTTTATTTTGTTTGCTTCAGTACATCAGCTCTGACAGAGAGAGAAATGCCGATTCTGTCTTGCTCTCACCGTACCTACACCCACATCTGTGTACATGGATTGCGTTCAATCAGTCCTTTTCAAATGAGCACATCTCTTCACAATAACTGGGTACTTAAGCTGTGACCCGGTTTTTGTTGTATAGGAGAATGCTTACAAGGTATTTGAGAACTTTTCTTCTGGACTCCCGTGGAGTCACATACCGTGTTTATATTAATACCCAATGAGTTTGACATGATTAGTGTCCTTACAATACCTTCCAAAAGGATTAATGAGGATTTCTTACTCACTAGGAAGCTGTGACTCTGCAGAGTCTGTCTCTGAACAGTTCCAGGGTGGCCTTGTTTCGCCGGAACTTTTGGATTAGAGATACTCAGTAAAAACATCTGTAAAGTGTTAGGAGATTTCCATCCTTCCCCTAGTTAGAGATGACATTGCTTACTCTACTGCACTACTGGGGGTCATTGAATCTAGCAGCCATTTCAACAAGCACTTCATAAAAGACAATTATTGAATTAATTGTGATATTTCCAGTCCGGTATTCGTTTATGATATCCCCTCCACCTGTAAACTCCTCTCCCAGTTGCCTTGTAGAAGTAAAGCAAAAATAATTTCACAGCCTATAAAATATGTGTTCCTTTGTTATTATGAAATCTATGACAAACACTCCATTGACAGAGAGCAGAACAGGCTGGGGTCACTTTGCTCTGCTTTGGGGAAATTAAACCTTGTCAGTTTAGCAGGATGTGAGTTTATTCCCACTCTGTGTCTTCCTTTCAGCTGTCCGTCTTGAAAAAGCCGCTTTATATACTAGCCAACACAAACTTAAAACTTTACCAAATGTGCCCTTGAGTTATTTTTAACCTCAAAATGAAAAATGACTACACTGAAGCCTGAACATATTTATGATCGGAGAAAAATGTTCTGTCTCCTGAAGTTCTCACTCCTTATTTTTTTTTTTGGAATAAAAAATCTGTTATATTTTTATCTGCATTGTATGAGCTATTTTTCCAAACTTCATAACTAAGAGTTAGTCATCTTTATTTCTAAAGTTTATAATCAAGCAGCTCCCTAAAATGTGCACTCTGTGTGATGAGAGAAAAGGGACAGAGGAACAAGTCTAGTAGGTACATGCCACATACCTATCTGTGTTAATGGGGTACCCTGTGTGAAGAGCAGAGATACAGGACTCCCCCAAGAACTTCCGTCCAATTACCACCACATTTGTGTTTCTTCAAAGGACGTGGACACTTAGGTAAGACTTGATTTCACGTCAAGCTTTAAATAATTGATAGCCTCATAGAAAAAAAAAACATTAGTAAATGGCTTAGCCAAGGTAAAAGAACAGGGGCCGCAGCAGTGGCTGTCAGTTGTGAGTGGAATAAGAGCCTGCGTTGCTGGGCTGCAGAGGGGAACACAGAGCTCGTGAGTGGCTCTGTGCTCATGCACAGTTAGCAGTATAGCACACCAGGAGAGGCTTCAGCTGGGGATGACCCTGCTTTGCATAGTCGTCAGATGGTGATGTATGCCAATCCATGTATGCCACAAAGGAACCCACATGTCTGCACTGAAAAGTAGAGGGACAAAGAGTTAATTCAGAGTTTTGCATAGTTCTGTGGCATGTTCCAAAAAAATAAGAGTAGTGACTTTGGTGACAGATCAAAACAGCAACATTAAAGCTGAAAGAAACAAACCATCTAACAATATATTGTAGAAATAACTGTATTTTTAAGGGTGTGTTAAAACAAAAACTGAGTGTACAGTTATTTGAAAGGATGTTCTATCAGCCAGCGTACAATGAAAGCTGACTTAGAATTCAGACTTTTAGTAAAACACTCCCATATATAAGTAAAACCTTAGAGACTGCGAGACTTCTTTCTGCATCTGATCCACAGTCCTGCATTCTCAAAAGGAAGAAAGCTGAGTGTTTTTCTATGCGTCATTTGGAGACAACTCCCAATCTGAACAGATGCGATGCTCCTACTGTGTCTCTAATATTTGCATGTGAGCAATGGAGATATTACTCTGTTTGAACACAAGGTGCTACCTAGAGCCCAGTGAGTATGTTTAATATACAGCATTTGAACTGGATTTCCTTCCTAGGCTCTGAAACTCAGACTCCAATACATATCCTACCTCAAGGGTTTCTGAGAAAAGATTAGAAAATGTTTGTTCCTCACAAAGATGCTGCCTCCCCCTATCTCTATAGACACGTGTCACTTTACAAAATGCATTGCCCTCATAGTGGGCATAAAGTTTTACAAAGTGGTTTCAGGAAAGCTCTATTTTAATGCCAGTTCCTCTAATCGTCCTTTCTTGTGTGTCCAAGATGAGCTTGCCAATTCCTTTTTGATTCTTTCGTGTTTTGTTTTATATAACTATAATAAGTTTGTTGTAGCATAGATGAGTCCTTTTAGCTGTAACTTAAGTGAGGTCAGAAAAATCCGAGTAAAGATGACATCCTTAGTTACTAGAGCAAGAATGGAGGCTGAAAGGCCTGAGTCAAGGTTAACAGTGAAACACTTCCTAAAGATAGGGTTTTGTTCTGGAGTCGTGACAGGAGTATATTAGACACAAGCATGTTTGAGAGGCCTAGAGAAAGAATTCTAAGTACCATGTATTGACTACTGACTAAATGCCAGAGTCTGTGTAGATGCTTTAGAGTCATTATTTCATTAAGTCTTTACAATTTTGAGTATTTATTCTCTCTATCGATAAGAGATAAACTTCAACAAATCAAGATCTTGATCTATAACAAATAGCATATAAGAAGCATGGCCAGGATTTGAACTCAGTTTCTCAACATTATCTGATGATCTTTATTCTCAGCTACTGGATGGTGTTGACAGAGGTTTCTGTCCTGCCTGGTCCCACAGCCATTCAGTCCCAAAGAAATACACAGAGGTCTACATTAATTTATAACTGGTTGGCCTATTAGCTCAGAGTTCTTATTAATTAATTATTACATTTTAAATTAGCCCATTATTCTTGTCTATGTTAGCCATGTGTCTTGGTATCTTTCATCAGTGAGGCATTCTCATCTTGCTTCCTCTCTATCTGGGTAACAACTGCAGATAGAATTTGTCTTTCCAGAATTCTCCTGTTCTCATTGCTTTACCTCTACTTTCTTCCTGGTCACCCAGCCTGTACCTCCTGCCTGGATACTGGCCAATCAATGTTTTATTAAAACAATACAACTGATAAATCTTTAGAGGGTACAAGATCATTGACCCACAGCACTACCCCCCTTTTTTCAAAACAAGAATTCTGAATCTAATCTTCTTTGTTTAGCTTTCTTCCTGACCATAATCCATAACCATTTTTAACCAACACTCTAAACAAAAACATCCATAATCTGTTTTTTGGGGGGGATGCAGGTATAGTTTTCCAGGTTACTTACTGATGATTGGGGGCACTTATAATCTTATAGGGACCTAACGAAAATTTAGAATAATGGTCAAGTCCTGACTGGCGTATTCTTTGAGGCTTGATCATCTCAGCCAGAAGTCTTGAAACTTTTTTGGATGTAGAACTCAGAGGAAACTCCAACAGAGGTCCTCTAAAATGTTGGATCATCTGAACTCTCCACTCCTATCAGAGATTCTTCTGGGGGTCTTCCTTGATCAAACCTGTTTTTTCTTAACCCAGAATGAACCCACAGCCTCTCCTTTCTTATAGAAACAGAAACAAAACCTCTTCTCCAAAGTAATATATCTTTTTGTCTTAAATTTTGAAGTCAAGGCATTTTCAAAATAGGTATGTTGGATTAATCCAGCAGCATTTATAATCAGATGTCTTTTAGCAGCTGTTGCTTCTTCCTCAACATTCAAATAATTAAAAAGACAACACAATAACATACAGTATCCAGACTGTATATTTTCCATCTTTATGTGGCTTTATTTTAAACTCTATTTCTTTCTTTTCTTTTTAATTTTTGATTTTTGTGAGACAGAGTTTTTCTGTGTATCTTTGCTGCCCTGGAACTCACTCCATAGACCAGGCTGTCCCTGAACTCACATAGATCCACCTACCTCTGCCTCCCAAGTGCTGGGATTAAAGGTGTGTGCTACAATATTCAACTTCTCATTCTCTCTCTTTTTAAAGGACTTTATTCTTTTTTTCTCTCCCAAGCCTACATAAACACACTGTAAACTGTTTAGAGGTTTTCTTCATCTTTGAATCTATATTTACTGTATATCTCTTTTTGTGACCACATGAGTCTTTAATTTGCTAAGTGATATAGCTAGGATAAAAGCTGTGGCTTTGATGCCTGGATCTATTCCATTCCTTATCTTTCTGAGAGATACTGGCAGAAGACTTGTTTATTGCCAGAACTCTATAGTGTTTTAAGGTCTGTGCATCCACCAAGAAGCATGCTGTTGTTTGTTCATCAACACCATTTAAGTATTTGCTGGCAGGTCTTCTTAAAATAGCTGCAAGGTGTTTGCAGCTAAAGCTGAGTCAGGAAGCCTCTCTTAAATGAGAGCACTTGCCTCTAGCAAACTGAGCCCACCTGAGAAAATGCTGCTACCAAGTAGTCATGCTTAACTCTGTTCTTTTGTGTCTAGAAATACTTCCCAAACTCTCTCAGGTTTCAGCTGGATTTAGCTGTTCACCTTGGCACCATTTGTTGATAGAGGTGTCTGTCCTGCCTTGTCCCACAGTCTTTCAGTCCCAAAGGAATACACAGAGGTCTACATTAATTATAAACTGGTTGTCTTATTAGTCCATATTAAGTTCCTATTAGATTCTAATTAATTAATTAATTCTTATTAGAATATTATTAATTAATTCTCACATCTTAAATTAACCTATTATTCTTGCCTATGTTAGTCATGTGTCTTGGTACCTTTTATCAGCAAGGCATTCTCCTCTTGCTTCCTCTCTATCTGAGTGATGACTGCAGACTGTCCTTTTCCTCTTCCCAGAATTCTCCTGTTCTTGTCGCCCCACCTCTACTTCCTGCCTGGTTGCTCCAACTATATTTCCTTCCTGGCTACTGGCGTATCAGCATTTTATTAAACCAGTAAAACTGACAAAGTACAAGATCATTATCCAACAGCAGGATGGTATCACTTCTTCTTTTGGGGTAAAGGGATGTGACAGAAAGAGATTATATGTAGGCAGTGTCTCAGGTTTCTATTGTTAGGTTAAAAAATCATGACCAAAAGCAATTTAGGGATGAAAGCATTTATTTCAACTTACACTTTCAGGTCACAGTCTACCACTGAGGGAATCTTGAGCAGGAACTGAAGCAGAAACCATGGAGGTATACTGTTTAATGGCTTGATCTTCATGACTTGCTTAGCCTGCTTTCTTGTATAGCCAAGAACTACCTGCCCAGGGATGGCACCATCTCCAGTGGGCTGGGCCCTCCCATATCAGTCATTAATCTAGGAAATTCCTACAGGCAACTTGATAGAGGCATTTCTCAACTGAACGATTTACTCCAAGATAATTTTAATCTGTATCAAATTAACAAGATGCTGGTTGGTATAGGTAAAAGATACCCAGGAGTAGGGAGTAGGACAGCATTTGCTATGGCTTCCCAGTTGTAGAATGTACAGTGGTACATGGTGGCTAGGTATAGTATGCCACTGAGCAACTCGTAGCTATCCTTGGAAGCTCTGAAACTTTATGTTTCATTAAACATCATGGGTCTCCTAAGGGTAGGGTCTCTAACCCAATCCAAGGTGGCAAGTAGAAGTAAGATTGTTTTCTATGTGATACCATAGAGAGAGAGAGAGAGAGAGAGAGAGAGAGAGAGAGAGAGAGAGAGAGAGAGATTAAATATGTGATACCTGAAGTGGATGTAGAACACTTCAGTGTCCTGAAGTTTTCCAATATTTTCTTTATGATATTGTTATCTTTTTGGGTTCCAGCACCTGAAAGGAGCAATGTGATGTTCCCTTTTATGCCTAGCATTTTCTCTTATTTATAATGCAAACAAATATTGCTTATGGAATGATTTTGGTAACAAAGATTGGTAGATATTCACAACTTTATGGGAATACACTATTGTGGAATGGATAGTTTTTAAAATACCTATTAACACAGAGTATGAGATGTACATTCTCAGCTTTTGATCTTTTAAAATGAAGTTCATTCAGCTATTTAAATTAAGAACAAATAATTATGTATATTTTTCGATTTTTGATAATTTGTTTTATTAAGTTTTTAATACAGTATATTTTGAACCCATTTTCCCTTCCCCAACTCCTCCAAGATTCTTTCCATTTCCTTACCACCCCAATTATTCTCTCTCTCCCTCTATCTCTCTCTCTCTCATAACAAACAAACAAAATGGAAAAAAATCAAAATAAGCAAAAAAAAACCACTAAGACAAAAAAAGTCAAAATCAAACAAATGGTCCAGAAAAACCTTAGAGGTTGTTTTGTGGTGTGTGTGTGTGTGTGTGTGTGTGTGTGTGTTAACAAACTATTTTGGGAATGGGGCTAGCTCTGTAATGTGTGTCATATACCCTGTGACACTCCATTGGGGCAAAAACAAAATCTCTGACTTTTCCTTTGCCAACACAGATCAGTTGCAAACAGCTTCTTAGTTATGGGTAGGACTATATGTGGGTTCCCCCCTCAGTTCTAGGACTCCTGCTAGCATGAACCTGGGCTGGTCCTATGCATGCTGCCACAGTCTCTCTGAGTTCATATGTCTATCTCTCCTGTGTCTGGAAGGCACTGTTTCTTTGAAGTCATCTACCACATTCATTTTAAAAAATCTTTATACCTCCTCTTCCACATAGAGCCCTAAACCTTGAGCGGAAAGTTTTAATGATGACATCTCATTTACAACTGAGTGTTCCCAAGTCTCTCACTGTCTGCACATTATTCAGTTGTGGCTCTCTGTGCTAATTCCTATGTACTGCAATAAGAAACTTCTCAAATAAGGGTTTGGTGAAGCACTGATCTATAGATACAGTCATGTGTTTTAGGAGTCATTTTATTGCTATGTACCTTTTTAGCAAAAAATAGGTTTTCCCATAAGCCCATAATTTATCTAGTTTCAGGTACTTGGGTATTTTAATCAATGTTGAATAGGTATTCCATCTCATGGAATGTGACTTAAATCCAATTTTTAAAAAAGTGCTTGATTTCTCTCATAACATATGTGCCACTATTGCTTCAGGAAGGTTTCTTCTGTAGTCTATGGGGTTTGTAACTGAGTGATATTGATAGTCCTTGTAATGATATTAGGCTACATAAGGACATTTCTTTACAAAAATGTATTATCTACATTGAGCATATTCTTCACGAAGATCCCAACCCTGTCTTTTGCTTCTGCCCTGTCGTTCTCCCATTGAACCCTTTATTCCCCCTAAACATTTTTGTTTTTTCTTTTTATCACATACAGAATTTTATGACTCTATGTAAACTTTAGTTTATATAAAATATAAAACACAAATGAAAGAAATGTTGCAATATTTGTACTTCTGAGTTTAACTTAATCTGCCCAGTGTGATTACTGGCAGTTGCATCTATTTTCCTAAAATAACCTAACTTTGCTTTATATGACTGAAAAAATTCCAATCTATGTAACTTCTACCCTTTCCGTTTACCTTCCTCTGTTCATGTGAACTTAAGTTAGATAACAACATCTATAGTGAATGGGCTGCAGTGAGCATGGTGTACAATGCAAATCCTCTATGATATGTTGATTTGTAGATAACTGGATAAAAAAACAAAGAGTGATTAAAAATGGATCATAAATACATATCTAGATTATGGATTTGTTTACATTCCTTCCATGAGTGTATGAACACTCCTTTTTGTCAGTATTCTCACAAGTTTTCTTCGTTGTTGTTTGCTTGTTTTTGGCTGTCGTTGTTATTGCCATTTATCAATGACCTTTTGACTGAGGTGAGATATAATCTCAGTGTAGTTTACTTTTCTCTAATTTCTAATGATGTTGAATATTTTGTGTTCATATGCCATTTGTATTTAATCTTTGAAGAACTTTCTGTTTATTTCTTTAGACTTTTTATTGAATTAATTTCTTGGTGTTTAGTTAATATATTATATACATACATATATATATATATATATTATCTAGACTTCATGTAGTCTAGATATCAATGAACCATCAGATGTACAGCTAACAAAGATGCTTTCTCATTCTGACCCTTCTCTCTTCACTCAATTAACTGTTTCCTTTACAGTGCAGAAGTATTTAGTTTCATGAGGTATTATTTGTCTCTTGTTAGCATTATTTTCTGGGTAATTAGAGACCATTCCAGAAAGTATTTGTCGATGATTGAGTCTTGAAGCATTTTCTCTACTCTTTGACTTTTTAGAATTTCAGGTCTTATATCACAGTATTTGATCCCTTTAAAGTCAACTTTCATACAGGTTCTAGTTTCATTCTTCTTCAAGGGGAAATGCAGATTTTCCAGCACCATTTATTGTTTTTTTTTTCTACAATTTATATTTTAGGATCTCTGTCAAAAATGGGTGTAGCTATATGCATTTATCTTTGGGTCCTTTATTCTGTTTAAGTGAACTACATGCCTGGTGGCTGTGTGTGTGAGTGTGTGTGTGGCTGTGTGTGCGTACATGTGCTGATAGCATTCTTGGGACCTGAATGGTAACAGGAAAGAATTTACTTTTGAAGCTCTCTTGTGGCTTTTACATGCATACCAAGGCTTGGATTCAACTGCCTAATCATAAACACACACACACACACACACATACACACACACACGTAAAGAACTAAAACAGCAGCATACTGTATTTAGGTAGAATAAATGTTATGCCCAAATCCGCGAGGTCTCTGCCCAAACCAACAAGGAAATCCAGTTCCATATGCAAAAGCAAAGAGCCTTTATTTTAATCAAGTTTGCAAACTCGGTTTCTCCGCACGTCCAAGGTATTGGAATAACCGGAGAGCCTCGAGCTCAATTAGAATTGGGTTTTTATAGTAGTAAAGGTGGGGGCGAGGGTTTCTGAGATTCAGGACCCCTGATTGGCTTACATTTGTCTAGGGGTGTCCTGGTGAGGTGCACTGGCAGGTGATCCTATCTACAGCTGTTGGAATGTTAGGCATTGCCTTTGAATGGTCTGCTCCTGGGCCATGGTCTGATAATCTCAGCTTGTGTTTTTTTTCCTGCTATCAGGTGAAACTGCTTCAGGGTAAACTCCTGAGACTCAGGTCTCTTATTAAATTTATTGAGGGCCAAGTTCTACTCTGGCAGGTGATAACGGTTGGAAGTGAAGAACTTTCTTTGCGTTACCTGCCCAGACTTAGCTTTTCATGGCTGCCCCCCACAATAAATACCCAGAGGGAAGGGTTTTCATGGCACCGCTCAACCCTTTCCTGCTGCTGTGCATAATGGTTGCCTCCTAACTCCTCTTTTCTGCTCTTTAATTGTGTTTTCTGCTCTTTAAATCTATTACTCAATGCGCAGTGCATATTTTCTGCTTGCCTGTCTTGAGCCAAGCTTCCTGACGTTTGTTATTGGTGCTTCCTCTCATTGAATGGAAAAGTTTCCCTAATCCTCAGGATGGACTCTGAATGTTTTCTTTAGTTTTATTCTGCAATGTTCTCTCTTTTGTTGGCTGTTAAAAGTGGTAGGCAGGCATTGCCTGACTCTTCTTAAAGCTCTCATTCAACTTTCTCCAAGGGAGATTAGTCCCCAGATAATCTAGCAAGCTATGATGGCAGGTATCTGTCATCTTCCAGAAGACGGGCTTAAGAATATTTCTTATCATTCTTCAGGTGAAGAAAATACTAGAAATACAATAATTTCTCCCTATATTATCTTAACATTTCTACAGTCTGTGGCTGATATGCTGACATTAACCTGAGATCCGTTAGGCTCAGTTTAGCCTTCAGTCCTGTCTGGGCTGACAATGGCCTTCACCCTGGAATGTTCATTGCAGATGCTCAGTGGGACTGAGTTAACCCAGGTTTCTCTCAACAGTTTATAGAAAGAAATTAAAGTCACCTGTTGATGTGGTGCATTAGTGCTGCTGGCTTGCTGCTTACACCTCTAGGATCAGTTTAAGCTCCAAGAGATGAACAGGCATATAGATGTATTTTCCAATCTACCGTTTTACAAAAGAGTTGTAGAAATAATTGAGAATATCTTTTTTTTTCCCCATGATATCTAGCTTTTGTTGTACTTGGCTTTATAAGGTACAAACATGTCTACACGGGAACAAACATTGACCAGGGGCTTAATTCATTAACTCATATATTTCTTTACCATTAGGAGTTTTCCTCTGGTTGTTATCTGATTCCTTGCTAGGGAAAACTCGTCCTGTGAAGACACTGTTGTAACCCTGAGAGTGGGCCAAGGTAGCCAAAACTCTCTTCTATTTTTCACGTGTTGTCTCTTCCAGAGGCTATGGTGCTACCTCCTGCGATCTTCTGGAGCCTCAGGAATTTAAGACTATTTCCAAGGTGATCCACTGAGTCTGCAGCCCTTGACACCTTGATAAATGTTTAAGCTTTAAGGCTTACTCAACAACTATTTTCTCACAAACTCCACGCTTCAGCTCCTCTGTCAGATTTTAATATGTTTTCTTCTTCCCTGGTAATTCTGAGAACCAGCCAAGTTTAAGAATCAGTGGTCTACCTCAGTTCATATCCATTTATTCTGCACATAGCAAGTGTCTTTCAAAAATTCATCTGCTATGTAACCACGAGGGTCAACTGCGTGAGCCTCTAGTTTGTTCAAGGGATCTGCATGTGTGATATGCAGATCGAGGAACTCAAACCCGTAACTAGCGTATGCTGAGAATACCAACTTATAACACAGTATCTTGGAAGACTATGGAGGAATTAGAATGTAATTGAGTCTTCTGTTCTCTCATCTTGGGTTTTCATCAATTTAGACCTCTACTTCCCTTTCTCACATGTCTCTGGATGGCTGTGTATATATGCATGTGTCTGTGTTCATGTGCGTATGTGTGTGTAGTGGAGTATATGTGTGTGTGCTTTCATGTGGATGATGAAGGGTAGCCTTGGTGTTGTTTCCCAGATGCTGTTCCCAGGGTCTCTTACTTTCCTGAAACTCACCAATAGGCTAGGCTGACTGGCCAGGGATCTGCCTAGTACTTTGTCTCTGCCTGGGATTGTAAGTGCATTCTACCACACCCAGCCTTTTTTTACATGGGTTCTAGGAATCTAATTCATGTAATTTTGCTTGCAAGGCTGGCTCTATACTGCCTGGGCTACCCTCCATATTCCACCTACATTGCATTTCTGTTTTCCATCATATCACAGAATCATCTGTCCCCTTTACCCATACCCCTAAAAATACTGATGCAAATTTTGGGGAAGGTCCACTCCTCTCCACCTTCCTTAAATTCATAATTTTTGCTTTGCTGCATGGGACAGTTAGTTCTATTTCTCTGACATCCTACAATTCCAGCAGTTACAAAAATGCTGATTGTGTATGGTGCAGTCCTATCAGATGCTGTTTATGTTAGGCACTATTTAATCGTAACTCCCTGATGTTGAGCTATTTTTCACTCACCTTAGACAGGCACAGGGATTTCAAACTTCTAAAAGTCTTCCCATGTTCCTTGTCTTACACACTCACTTATGCCATTATTTCTAAACCTTAAGCATTCTTTTTCTAGTTTGACTAAACCACAAGCAGAACATTGGCTATTTGCTTTGCAGGAACTATGCTGGAATTCCAACCTTGAAGTTTTCTGTAAGATTCCTTACTTCTCCCCATATGCATTCTTGTTATAGTGCTTCTCTTTTGTGTTCTATGCTGCTTCTCAGGTTTTGTGACTGGATCTTTTCTTGGACAAGGGCTGTTGCCATTTATAGATCAAGCTGCATGCCTTACGTTTAAGGAAATAGCCAAGATGTGGGCTGTTACTCAGGACAAAGCTGAGCATAGATCTGGACTGCAGAGGTCTTTAGAGGGTCATGAAAGATGCTGAGTGGACCCAGCTGTGGGACTATGGTCAAACTTCTGTTGTCCTCTGCTTAGACAAGCCCTATGCAACTATGAAGTGACATCTAATTTAGGAAACTTGACAATGTTGGAGATGGGTTATCACTTGTAATAAGACTGTCTTGTGTCATTGTAGGCATTTAACCTAGAGTCCTGCAGTCTGACTACAGGACTCATTTAGAAATTAATGTTCTGTGGATATGAAGTGACAATATCTGCACTAGTCTAGCATATTGAAAAGAAATATGTAGTCTAGATTGAATATTCTTTATCTAAAAATGTAAAACCATGGGAAAGGGGCTAGGAAGTATGTAAAGACTGGAAGATAGGGGAAGGACTAAGAAATGCTATTTTCTAGCCTCAACAACTAATGCGCTGACAATCATTAACTGACAACTGTGTCTTGTATTGAGAGTACACAACACAAGTCTGGCCTTGCTGACGTTCAAACATGGAAGGCTGAATGGCTGAGCTATAGGCTACTGCCGGATTCCAAGAGAGGGGAATTATTGTCTCTAGTTGTGTACCCACTGCTGAGCCCACCAGGTTTCAACAGATAGCACAAAAATCCAAAATTATAGGGATAGTTGTGGTTAAACACAGTAGTTCACAGAACAAAACCAATAGAAGCAAACACAAGAGAAAGTGACTGTGGCGATGAGTGTGTAGACACAGGAGTTGTAAGGAGAGGGAACATGAGAAAATGATCAGTACACATTGTGAGCATGGGGGAAGTCGTATAAGGACAAGTTTAATTAATAATAAAAATCATCACTAGATTTAGTATTTTAAATTCCACTATTATTTTTGTATTGACTACGGTACAATTTATATTTTAGGATAGGCTTTATGATGTATAGTTTTGACTTTGAACTTGATACAATATAGAATCTCCTAGAAAAGGAATTTCTGTACATTCAGTTGATCCATGAATATATCTTTAAGGCCATTTCTTAACTGGATTAATAAAGGTAGGAACGCCCATCCTGAGTGGAAATGACATCATTCTATGGGCTGCGCTGGAAGAAATAAAAAAGTAAACTAAACGTGAGCTTGCATGCATGAATTCATTTCTCTCTGCTTGTTGACTGTGGGTATGGTGTGACTGGAACCCTCGAGTTCCTGTAGCCTGGAGCTCCTGATGCTGATAGACTGTCACCTGGATTGATGGGCTAACTAAACCCTTTCTTTCCTAGGTTGCTTCCATGAGGGTATTTTTTTTTCACAGCAACTAAAAACTAAACTGAACCAATCCTAATCCACTATCTGTATTATGTTAAATTTCATAATGAATTAATTAAAATTCTCTGTTTGGAGTTAATAATATATTGTTTTATATTTAATTATTTAAAACATTTTTAAATTTCAATATATTTGTATCATATTGTTCCTTTCCCCCAAGTCCTATATCCTCTCCCTTTCTCTACCCATCCAACTTTAAGTTCTTTCTCAAAAACCCAAACCAAATACAACAACTTCCCTCCAAAAAACCCAACTAAAAAGAAAACAAAATGAAACACCAAATTGTAACTAAATTAAAGCACACACACACACACACACGCACCCCTGAGGAGTACATTATATGTCATTCGACTACTCCTAAACATTACTCCTGAAGTAGTTAATATACATAGTGTCTCTTGGAGAACACTGATTTTCCTCTCCCAGCAATTATAAGTGACAGTTCAGTTGTTAACCTTCAGCTAAGTTTTCACTCATTCATTCATTTAACAAATATATAAAATATAGCAAGATAAAACAAAAACTATCACATTGAGGTTGGACAAGACAAGTTAACAGAAGATAAAGAGCCCAAGAGAAGACACAAGCATCAGAGACCCATCTATTCACATACTCAGGAATCCCATGGAAACACTAAACTGGAAACCATTAGTACATATGCAGAGGACCTAGTGTAGACCCGTGCCGGCCCTGTGCATGTTGTATCAGGCCCTATGAGTTCATATAAACTTTGCTCAAGTATTTAGAGGGCTTTGCTTTCTTAGTGCCTCCATCCCTTCTGGATGTTATACTTTTTATGTCTCCTCTTATGCTGGGTTTTATGAACTCTGAGGGGACGGATTTGACAGAGACATCCCATTTAGGGCTGAGTCTTTCAAGGTTTTGCACTTTCTACACAATTTCAGGCTGTGTTCCCATCTGCTGCAGGAAAAAGCTTCTCTGATGATGCCTGTGCAAGGCTCTGATCTATGAGTATAACAGACTATCATTAGGTGTCATTTTATCACTATAAATTTTATTTTGTGTTTTTTTTAAAGACTTGTATTATTTCATTTTGCCTCATCCCTTGGGTGTCTAGGTTCAGATTCTTCATCACCCAACCAGTGTTTGCTATGGATTCCATATTGTGTAGAGGGCTTTAAGTCAAATCAACAATTGTTTAGTTACCCCCATAAATTCTTTTTAAATACAATTGCATTAAAATATCTTGCAAGCAGTACCCCATTTTAGATCCAAGTGTTTGTAACTGGGTTGGTGTTTGTGTTTCTCTTTTGATAGCATTCAGAGTAGCTTCCAGTACCAAAGATGCTCGAACGTGTCTTCAGCAGTGGGGGTCTTGCCATCAGTTTATGCAGAGCAACCTATAGTCTTGGCAACAGCCTGCAGCTTTTGAGTATTCCTGTGCGGCTTATTTAGCCATAACCCAATTAGACATAACCCAATCCCCAGTACTGAAAGTTTCCCTTGGTGACAATAGATATCCAGTTGGGACTTATTTCCCCCATCATTTGGCTATTTCATTTAGAACACCTTCATATATGTATATATTTTAGTAAGTTTCTCCTGTATTAGGATGATAAAATACACCTCAAATGCCCCTTAACCTTATCTTAATCTCCCCCATATTCCCTCCAACAACTTTCTCCCCTTCTCCTCTCCACTTGATTCTCCCATTCCACCCCTCTCCATCCATCCTTAGCTTTGTATTCTGTTTCACTTTCCTAACAAGTTCTATCTGTTCCCTCAGTCCCTGGCCCTCTACCTACCCTCTGTGGTTCTATGTATTGTAGCTTGGTTATCATTGACTTCACCGCATACACACACACACACACACACATATATATATATATATATATATACATACATATATATATGCCATATTTGTCTTTCTAAATCTGGTATACCTCCCCTCCCCCAGGATTTCTTTCTAGTTCATTACTAGAAATTGGCTGGCAAATTTCATGATGTCATTTTTTTACAGCTGAAAAATGAGTAATACTCCATTGTGCAAATGTACCATATTTTTATTTATCCATTCTTTTGTTGAAGAACATCTAGGTTGTTTCGAACCTCTGGCTGTTATAACGAAGAAAGCAATGAACATGGTTGAGCAAGTGTCTCTGTGGTAGGATGAAACTTCCTTTGGGTATATGCCTAAGAGTGGTAGAGCTGTCAGCCTGGTCTACAAGAGCTAGTTCGGGGGCAGGCACAAAAGCTACAGAGAAACCCTGTCTCAAAAAACCAAAAAAAAAAAAAAAAAAAAAAAAAAAGAGTGGTAGAGGTGGACCTTTAGGAAGATTGATTCCTATCTTCCTGAGGAATCACCACTTTGATTTCCATAGGAACTGTTTATTTACTATATCTTAAGGTATTTATTAACAAGTATAAGAATAGATACATTTCATAGTACTACTAGGCATTAATATTCTGCCCCCTGATGTCATAGGATATCTGGTAATGCAAAAAGTTTGTCTATGTCATTTTTGAAGTATTTCCTTCTCTTTTTTTAAGTATGAATGCCCTTTTATGGTGATCCTGGGTCTGCATAGTTCCTGCATGACTTACTAGTTCATAATAACAATTGAGATACAAATAGGAAAGAAATATAGCAGATACTAAGTGAATATATGCCATCAATTATTTTTGTAGGAGACATTTACAGATACCAATCCTATTAACCACCATTACAACCTTGAAATCTAACTACTACTATATCCCTGGAAAGAAGGTGGGATTTTTAAGCTAAAGACACCAATAGAGTCTAAGAACGGTATTTCTGTTTTGATTTGCTACCTTGATCAGGTTTGTATTCAATGACAATTAAAGAAATAGCAAGAAAAAATTTCAGACACAGAAGCTAGCAGCAACAGGTCACAAACTATCAAAAGTGAAGACACACAGACAAACACATACACACCACACACACACACAAACATGGGAAGTGTGGTGAAATATATACAGAGAAAAAAACTCCCCACAAAGTGGGGAGAAGATTCAAAAACAGAAACTATTTTTCTGGAGGGCTGGAGGTGGGGGATGTTGGGTTGGGTGTGGCGGTGGAAGCTAACTGCTTTGGGGTAGCCTGGGACAGGTCCATTTTCCCTCACTTTGGACTGATCAGGTTAAACAAAGATAGAGGAGCATCTACACCAGTCAGCCAGAAGAGGAGTCCTACTAGAAGGAGAAAGAGTATGCTAAGCCTTTATCTCATGTCAGGAGTATGAAGAAGAAGCCAGAAGCTTACTATCATTATTCTTCAACTCTGGTTCCTTACACTGTCTGTCTGCCTACCTGTCAGGAGGTCTGTGTAACTTCTAATCAACCGCTTCTAGATTATGTGGCCTTGTAGAAATGTTCCTGATTTTATAGTTCAATCAATCTATGAACAAGAGAAACCTGAAGACATCTTAATTTAGTAGAGTTTGTGTCAATCTTTGCTTTCTGAAGCTTAGTGCATTGCTATAACCGTGCTAAAGCTAGTGTGTAAACTACAGGGAGTGTCTCTAAGGATATTATGTAAGTTTCTAAGATAACGTAGGTTGCTTTCCTCCACACTAAAGTATTATACCTATATGTTACGTATTCTAAATGTCGAACAAGAAAAAAACTTAACCCTCTATTCATACCACTTTCATTACTCCACACACTATTCACACATCACTTCATAAACTCCACTGTGAAATTTTACACAAGCATATATTGCACTCTGGTCGTATTAACCCTCTCAAATTCCTCTGTTTTCCCTTTATCCCTGACTTCTATCCTTTTCCCAATAGTCCCTCTTTAAAACCAAATTTACAAATCCTTCTCCAGGATCTAGTCAGGTGATTGCTCTGATCTTCCTTTACGTGAACCCTCTCCCGACCTCTAGATCTAGCCTATATCAATCATAAATGTCAACAAAGAATTCATCAAATTTAAAGAAACAATTTAAAGAGATTGCTTTATGAGCCTAAAGAGAAAAAAATTAAAGAAAAACATACAAACAAACAATACTTGAGTGCTTCCCCCCCCAAAAAAAAACACAAACACAAGGTAGATGAAAATAATTAAAAGAATCCAGGATTTGAGAACAGAATTCATTAAGGAGAGAGAAACATTGAAGAGGATCCAATCTGAAATGGAGATAGAATGTTAAAAATTAATAAAACAACCAGAACGCCCAAAGTCAATATTTTTAAGTAGAATGACTAAAGCAAAAGATATAAATGGGACTTTAAAATAGAATATCTGGATGAAATAGAAAGCATTATGAAAATTAAAAAAATAACATATAGGAAAGGGACATACACACATTGTAGAATACCATGAAGTGATCAAATTTCAAATATAAGAATAAATGAGGGAGAAGAATCAAAGGTCAATGGCATAGACCAGGTCTTGAAGTTTTCCCAAAATAAAGATAACTTTATGCAGATAAAAGAAATAAACAGAACTCCAAATAGATAAGACAAAAAAAAGAAAGGAAGGAAGGAAGGAGGAAAGGAAGAAAGAAAGAAAGAAAGAAAGAAAGAAAGAAAGAAAGAAAGAAAGAAAGAAAGAAGAAACAAAGAAGAAAAAGAGAAAATCCCCATAATTAACACTGCTTGAGAGGTTGTGGAGAAAGGGGTACCCTCATCCATTGCTGGTGGGAATGCAAACTTGTGCAACCACTTTGGAAAGCAGTGTGGCGGTTTCTCAGGAAATTCGGGATCAACCTACCCCTGGACCCAGCAATGCCACTCTTGGGAATATACCCAAGAGAGGCCCGATCATATGACAGGGGCATTTGTTCAACTATGTTCATAGCAGCATTATTTGTAATAGCCAGAACCTGGAAACAACCTAGATGTCCTTCAATGGAAGAATGGATGAAGAAAGTGTGGAATATATACACATTAGAATACTACTCAGCGGTAAAAAACAATGACTTCTCGAATTTTGCATGCAAATGGATGGAAATAGAACACACTATCCTGAGTGAGGTAACCCAGACCCAAAAAGATGAACTTGGGATGTACTCACTCATAATTGGTTTCTAGAGATAAATAAAGGTCAGTGAGTCTATAATTTGATCTCCTAAAGAAGCTAAATAAGAAGGTGATCCCAAAGAAAAACATATAGCTATCCTCCTGATTATGGGAAGTAGACAAGATTGCCGGGCAAAAAATGGGATCTTGGGGGGGGGGGGGGAGGGAGGTAAGGGGAGATGGGGAGAGAAAAGTGAGAAGGGGAGGTTGGGGGGAACTTGGGAAACGGGATGTTTGGGATAAAGGAAGGTCGGATAGGGGAGCAGGGAAGCACACATCTTAATTAAGGGAGCCATCTTAGGGTTGGCAAGAGATTTGGTGCTCCCAGGTGCCCAGGGCGATGTCCCCAGTTAGTTCCTGGGGCAGCTGAGGACAGAGAACCTGAAATGACCCTATCCTATAGCCATACTGATGAATATCTTGCATATCACCATAGAACCTTCATCTGGAGATGGATGGAGATAGAGACAGAGACCCACACTGGAGCACCGGACTGAGCTCCCAATGTCCCAAGGAGGAGCAGAAGGAGGGAAAATATGAGCAAAGAAGTCAGGACCACGAGGGGTGCACCCACCCACGGAGACAGTGGGGCTGATCTATTGTGAGCTCACCAAGGCCAGCTGGACTGCGACTGAAAAAGCATGGGATAAAACCGGACTCTCTGAATATGGCGGACAATGAGGGCTGCTGAGAAGCCAAGGACAATGCCACTGGGTTTTGATCCTACTTCATGTTCTGGCTTTGTGGGAGCCTAGCCAGTTTGGATGTCCACCTTCCTAGACCAGGATGGAGCGGGGAGGACTTTGGACTTTCCACAGGGCAGGGAACCCTGACTGCCCCTCAGACTGGAGAGGGAGGGGGAGAGGATTGGGGGGAGGGGGAGAGGAGAGGGAGGAGGGGGGAAAAGGGAGACGGGGAGGGAAATGGGAGGCGGGGAGGAGGCGGAAATTTTTTTTTCAATAAAAAAATTATATTAAAAAAAGATACAAGAAAACAAATACAACTCACATATAAAGGAAACCTACCACAATAACAGTTAATTTCTTAGTAACAACTTTGAAAACCAGAAGAGCCTGAAATATATGTTCCAAGTCATAAAAGGCCATGATGGCCAATCTAGACTAATATACCTAGCAAAAATGTTTGCTGTAGCTGAACAAGAAAGAAAAACTTTATATGATTTAAAAAACCTTAAAAAATTATATCCAGCAAACCAAACTAAAGGAAGAAAGCAGTTCTGAGTTGAAGATTAGACTAAGCATTGTCAAGCCACTTTAGAAAGAAATGCAAGGCTGTAGTTACTAAAACACAAAGTACCGCTGAGAGCATAACACCTAAAAACAAAACAGTGTCTGCAATAAGCACACACATTTCAAGAATAACTTTAAATATTAATGGCCTCAATTTTCCAGTCAAAAGACACAGGGTGGTCAAATAGATAAAGAAACAAAGGTAATTTATCTGCTGTCTACAAGGAACACACCTTAGCTTTACAGAAAGGCACTGTCTCAAGATAAAATGATGAACAAAATTATCCTAATCACATTGGACTAGGAAGAAATCAGATATAGCTCTCCTAATATCTGAAAAATTACCTTCAAATTCAAAATAATAAAGAGATAAATGAGAATACTTAATTCTAATCAATGAAATAGTTAAGCAAGAAAACATTATGATTCTAAACATATATGCACCCAACTCTGGTGCGCCCAATTTCATGAAAAGGGTACTTTGGGATTTAAAGACATGGATCAATATCAACCCATTAATAGTGGGTGATTTTAACACCTCATTTACTCCAGTAGACAGGCCATCTGGACAAAAATCTAGAGAGAAACAACAAAACTAAATCATATCATACATGAAATAGTTTTAACAGAATATTCTACCCAAACACCAATGAATAGTCATTATTCTCAGAAGTATACAGAATTGTCTCTAAAACAAACCAGATCCAAGGAAATAAAACATGTATTTACAGATTCAAACAATTGAAGCAACTCTGTGTAGCAATCCAAATGCAATGAAATAAAAATTAACAATTGACCACAAGCACTAACTAGTAAATACACAAACTCATGAAGGTGAAATGGCTCATTATTGAATGATGAATGATCAAAAAAAAAAAAAAAGGAAAAAGTTTTCTGGAACAAAATGAGAATGAAAACAGAACACAACACACACACACACACACACGCATACACACCTTTGGGGGCACATTGAAAACAGTCCTACAAAGGAAATTTATAGCTCTAAGTGCCAATATTAAAAGAAATCATAAAGAGCACTGACAGTTGGCTGAATGATGCAATTTAAAATTTTGTAAGTAACAAGAACAAGATAAATGCACATCAAGACAATCGCAAGAAACAAAAAACAGAGAAAAAATGAAATCAAAACTTAGAAAAATACAAACAATGAGCAAATATAAAAGCAGGGTCTTTGAAAAGATAACAAGAAGGACATCACGTTTGTAGTGGTAGATAGGTAGCTACCTGCTCAGAGCTAGTAAAGTCATAGATCTTGGAGGAGGATCTAAAACTTTACTGCTCCATTCTTAAATTTAATCTTTACATGGGCCATAGCTTTTCAGGAACACACTGTAGCTCTCTTTTGAAATTCTCCATTTCTCTTTGTAGACACAGCCTGTATCTGTTTTTTTTTCTCCTTTACATCTTATAATTGAGTTTGATCTTTTATAGAGATATCACAGAACCTATGGAACTAGAACAGGCTTTATAGATAAATGTTATAGGACCATAGACTTCTGAACACGTGAATGGATACATTCTATATTTCCACTTACTTGAGAAATAACAGAAGACTCTTTTGAATGAAGATTCTTATAAGCTTGTCCCCAAACTCCTCTCATCTCTTTAAGCCTAGATGTGTGTTTCTCTACCTGTCTAACAGGACTGATACTTGCACATTGAGCTTCCTGGATGCTGTTGTAGAGCTTGCTTAAGTGACCCTAGTGTTTCCTGAAAGTCTTTCACTGCTGTAAATACATAGCTGTATACAGTCCTTTACAAATAGAAAACACTCAACCAACGTGTCTTTATCTGACTCTAGAATCACACTCAAAATCAGTTTTTTTAATTAAATTATTTATTTTACATGCAGACTGCAGGTTCCCTCCCTTCTCTCTTCCCAATCTTCACCTCTTTTGCCACCGCCCTCCTCAATCCACTCCTCCTCTGTTGCTGTTCACAAAGGGGCAGGCCTTCCATGGGATCAACACAGAATGGCATATCAAGTTGCAATAAGACTAAGCACCTCCCCTTGTCTTAAGGCTGGGCAAGGCAAGTCAGTATGAGGAATCAGTTTTTTTATAAGTCTTTTAATAAATAGAATTAAAAGAAGACATAGCTCAGAACAAATCTGAGTTTAAATTGAACACCTTAAGTTTTTTTAAAAATTCATTTATTTGTTTATTGTGCTTTTTCAAAACTCAGTAAAAAAATTACTGATTATACATCTAATTCAAACTTTTGTTCAGAAAGGGCTTTGAAGGCACACATTTGATTCTAAGTTTCACATGGTGAGAGGAGAGAACTAGCTCTTCAAAGCTGTCTTCTGATCTACATATGAGTGTGGTGGTGTTTCTGTAAGCACACACACACTCTCTCCTTCTCTTTTACATACTTACATATGAGGGGTAGATAAGTTCATAAGCCAAGCAAGACTCACAACCTGAGCTCAATCTCCAGGACCCACACAAAGGTGAAAGAAGAGAACCCCTTTCAAAAACAAATACAAAATTAAATTTAATAATATGTTTTTAAAGAAGGGCTTGTCTTTACATGTATGCATAATATTTTGCTATTATAAATCTTTTGTTCAGTATGACAATTATATTACACTACCTGTGTTTTTTCTGTTGAAATATTTTTTCTAGTCAAAGTCATTTTGATTCATGTGAGTTCTCATTTAAACTCTGGGAAGGAAAATACAAAGTACATTGCAATTTCAATAATGCACACTTTAGATGTATTGTAAATTTAGGTTTTCATTGATTATTATTTGTTATAGGAGAGATCCCAAATGTTGAACAATAAATTTCACTTACAATTATTTTATTCTGCCAATATAATTATCAGAAAAAAATGGCAGGCTTTTCTTGACACAATCAATTGAATTTCAGTCTGAATTTCCATACTGTACGTTTGTGTTGATTTTTTGATTCTGTATCTTCGTGAATCTCTGTTTAGTATTTGTTTCTCTCACAGTTTTCAGCCTCACCTATATATACCACCCAGAAGTGTGATCTAAAGGGAAATGCTGTGAATTGTGAATTTCTCTATACAGCTTCCATCAAAGTTTGCTGATGAATACATCTGTTGTCATTTTGTTCCTCAACTTTGATTGAAACTAGAAATTAAAGTAAAAGATATAATCCCTGTTATTTTTTTCTTTTTCCTGAGGGTTCATAAAAAATATACACTGTGTCAAGAGGTTAAAAATATAAGTGCATCAGGGAAACAGGAAAAAGAAACATGAGGAATGGTGGGGGTGTTAAATTTATTACAGAGCTGTAATGATGCCTAATCGAGCAGGTGCTGTTTGGGTAGGAAACTGACAGAAAGTAAGGTACAAGCCATGTAACTATCCAAGGAAAAGACCAGGCTGAGGGACCAGCAGTTAGTGCCCATTGCTTAGACAGCCTTAGGATGCCCCTGTTCAGAGATCTGAATAAGTCAGAAGAGCTGCCCAAAGAGCAGGGAACATAAGAAGTCATTAGAGAGTACTAGGGATGCCACACGTGAGGGGTTTTGATGACTTTTCTTATATGAGCTGGGAAGCCAATGTGGGGTTTGAAGCAGAAAGCCATTACTACCAGAATATGATATTTTTAATTAAATGTATTTATTACATCCCAACCACAGTTTCCCCTCCCTCCTCTCCTCTCAATCTTTACCCCTCCCACTATCTACTCCTCTGCTTTCGTTCAGAGTGGGGCAGGCCTTCCATGGGTATCAACAAATCATAGCGTATCAAGGTACAGGAAGACTAAACGCCTCCCCTTGTATTCAGGCTGGGAAGGGCAATCCAGTAAAAGGAATAGGTTCCCTAGAGTCAGCCAAAGCATTAGGGACAGCTGCCCTGATCCCACTGTTAGGAGTCTCAAAGTAGACCAAGCTACATAGCTATCACACATATGTAGAGGGCCTAGGGCTGTACCACGCAGGCTTTCTGAATACAAGGGATCCAGCGATGAGCAGGAGATACAAAAAAGAGAGACCAGCAGGGCTCCCACCGCCAGATTTATATGTAAACATTAGCCCGAGGCGAACACGCCCCCCATTGGGCGGAGTTTCCCCTACACCATGTGAACCCTGTTGTATGGCTTGACTCTCTCAAATTGTAGCAACGTTTGTATGCATTTACATTTATTTAGCATATTTGCCTTTATGCATTTGTTTCTCTGGGAAACCAAAACAAAGTACCATGAAATGGGTGGTTAAGACAACATAAACATGTCTGAGGCTGGATGTCTATTTCAAGGCATTGAAAGGGCTAGAGACTCTTCCTACAGGCTAGCAAGAGCAATGTCTTCCGTACTTTTTTTTTTTTTAACCTGGGGATTTCTTGTAATCTTTGCGGTTCTATGGCTCATAGACACATCATGTCAGTCTCTGTCCTTGGTCTTTAATTTAAAACTCTCCCCGAGTTTTCAATCTAGAGTGACATTGATGATATAGCTTTAGGCCAATGCTAATGATCTCATCCTGACTTGAGTGGCTCCATAAAGGCTCCAGCTTCAAATGAATTGCAGGTAGTAATGACATTAGTATAGGTGGGAGACTGTTCACCACATAACAATAGCATGCTCTCCCATAGCAGAGTACCAGCTCTTGGTCACACGGAATGAAGTTGGAACCCAAACCTTGTTACCTACCACATTTGTGACTCAGTTTCAGTTATCTCAACTCTCTATGCCAGTTACATGTTTGAAAATGGGAATGGGGACGTGGTGGTTTCCATGAGAATGGTTTCTGTAGGCTCAGATATTTAAATGTTTGGTCCCTTAGCTGGTGGACTCTTTAGGACTCGTTAGGAAGGACTAGAAGTGAGGTCTTATTAGGAGAGGCATGTCAACGACAGTGGGCTTTGAAGTTTCAAAATCCAAAATCCCATGCCGTTCTCAGTCCCCCACCACCATCTGCCTTCTACCAACAGATAAGAATGTAGTTTCTCAGTCACTGCTCCAGCGCTATGCCTGCTGCCTGCTGTCTGCTTCCATGCTAGCTGCCATGATGATTGTGGACTCACTCTCTGAATCTATAAGTCCTAATAAACCCTTTCTCCTCTAAGGTGCCTTGGTAAGGCATGTCTTCATAGCAATAGAAAAGTAACTAAGACGGGACCAACTCATCAGGTTCTCACGAGGATTATGTTAAATATTTAGTGTATACTAGACATTCTGGTAATGATAGATTTTACTCGGATAATTAAGCTGTGAACATGTCATAACAAATAATTGTTTTGACTCAAATATACATTTCAGTATTAGATTATTATGTTATAAAAAGTATCAGGTTAAGGAATGATCTTGAATTTGTCATTTAAACACATCCAAGTAACCTAAGCTGCCTTAATTTAATACTATTGGCTTCATCATTTTTAATGTAATCTTGACAGTGGGGCTCAGAATCTCAATTCATCCTTTATTAATTGACACCTGTACTTGAATGCTTGTCTGTGGCTGAGATTTATTTGATACAGAATGATAGCTATATCATAGGATTAGTGGCTTACTTCAAAGTCATGTTCTTTCATGATTTGTGTGTTGAAATGAATCACTTGTTTGCAGCTGAAAAGCCCCAAAAGTTTAGAATTCCAACGTGTCTCTGCATTTGAGGAGCACCCAGCCGCCTCCCCGTCAGGTGCCCCATTGTCCTTGAAACGGATGGTGCGAATTTGCAGCGGTGAGTGGAAGATTTTTGACACTTGACCACGCTGCTATTAAAAGATCAGTAACTCTAAAGCACGGCCACCCCTTCTTTTTCATTTCCAGTTGTTAAATATTTGTAAGGTCCTTTAGTATCCCTGCCAGGGTGAACTGAGCGAGGGATGGCTGCTGAGCCAATGGTCGGGACATCTGGCTGTGTTATTAGGTCAGTTTCTACGCGTACCTGTGTGTGTAGTTTAAACTTAGACACAAATGCTAACGCACAAACTGCTTCAGTAGAAAAACAAAAGAAATGAAAGAGCGAATACGGCATGTGCCAAGCTGGGAACAGAGATAAGAGGAAGGGCGCAATGCTGATCAGAGAGCATTGCAATACTGACTGCAGGAGGATACAATCAGCAGGGAAGCAGCAAGGCCCCAGCGCGGAGGGGCAAACTGCAAGGCTCAGACATCTGTGCAGTCTTTGTCCGAGTGGATTAACTCACTGGCTTGCCGCAGCCCCGAAAGCGTTTCGCCACTGACATTTTTCACCTGTCACTCTACAATTTGTTTCAGACCTCACTTTTAGAATTAACTTAAAATGGATTTTGGAACTTCCAGTAAGGGGCAAAAGAGAAAAACCAACTGACATGGAAGTCACCACAAATCATTCGCAGCAATAACTGCTCTGCCCGCGTCTGATTTCTATTTGCCAAGGAAGTGCTAAGCGCAAACACGCCCACTCTACAGCATTTTTTCATAAAGATTTTAAAATGATAGTTGAGCTGTTAGTGCTGACACAACCAGAACATCACGAAGGGGAAGAGGTGTTGCATCCTGGAGACACTAGTCCTCTGAGAGAGCATGGTGGCAGGGGCCAGCAAGAAAGAGAAGATGGCTGGGCTTGGAGCACGAGAAGCAGAGAGGTGCTGAAGCAGAAAATTAAGTGGTCTATGCTGACTTTGAATAATGGCTCTGGGTGACCCTGAATCTTACTACTGGAAGTGTGCACATATTAGAATTCTCCAGTTGTGATCAATTTTCTGTGGGCTGGACGGTTCTCCCGCTGTACGTTAGGTGAGTTAGGAGAAACCAATCATTTAAAAAACTCAGAGTCTCTGCATCCATTTTGCATCCTCTGGGAACTTGAGATTTCCTCTTTTTGCAGTGACTTTCCCGGAGATGTTGGTCCTGCTGTGGCCCTTTGCTCATCAGAATCTAATCTTTGCTGTTTGTTCTGCTTTGACTGCATTTGCTCGGCACCCCGAGATTCCCATGAGAAAATCAGCTGTCAGAGGCATTTGTGGAGCACCCCCAGGCGCATGTCCGCTGGGAGGGCATTTCCCCTGATTTTATTAGTTCTTCTTTTGTTCTAAAAACCCCTCTCTTCTATTATCACCACCAATAATGTACCACAGAGAAAACTCCATCTAACTTGCTGAATGTCTGTCGTTAGACTTTGGTAAGAAATGATCACCAAATTCCACCAGTGGCAGAAAGAGAGTGTACAGACTCTATTTTCCCCAAATCATGATGAAGAGGCACCATTTACCTTTTAATTTTCTATTTAGATTAAGAAATTCTTGTTCTCAAACAGGTTCCCTTTAAGAATAAATTAAAAACAAACAACTCATGCCATCTCTCAAAGAAATAAAACGTACCTTTGTTCTGAGGTGTAGGGGAAGAGCCTTGGCTGTACTTTGGCTCAGTTGTACCCGGGTGCTGTCTGCCCAGGTCTGTATGGCTGGCACATGGACCAGGCGATTATGCTGAACTCGAGAGTGGTGTCCAGGAGTACCTGAAAGTTAAACTGTTTAAATAACCTTCCAGTGTTTGCTTTTTGGTTTTGGTTCTGCAAAAGGAAAAAAGGATATTTTTAATATATTGAAATTGTTATTTAAACAACAAAATACTAAATGAGATACTTAAATGGTAGTATCCAGGGGAGATAGGAGGATTTTTTTTTAATTCAGAAAAAGTCTGACTTCTTACTTCTTCCCAGTAAAAGTACAATGCCCCGTACATGCCTCTTCTTTTCACAGGGTTTAGATCTTTGGAACAGTGAGACAGCTCCATCCAAAGCCTTTTGTATGCAGTAATTGTATTTTTTCTTTTTTTTTTAGTCTTGGATGAGTTTAATAAGTAGCAAACCTATTAATTTCATTTTGCTAATGTTAAATCATTTAAAAGGCTTAGTGACTTAAAACAACACCTATTTCCTGCTTTTCAGTTCTGGAGATTAAAAGTTCAAGACAGGTCTCAGTTGGCAATGAAAAAGTCGTAATTGATCAAAAAACAAACAAGTCAAAAAGACTTGAATACACATTGTTCCTTAACAGGTGCCGAAGTGGTCAGTTAGCACATAACCAACGCTAAACCTCACTCATGGTCGGGAAATGCAAATCAATGCATGGTGTCATGGGGTGCATTTTGCACCCCTCGAGATGGTTACCTACCGGATCATAGAACAGAAATAACACAGAAAAAATGGATATCAAACTTTTAAAGCAGAATTATGACCATATTCACAATATTGTTACTGCACACACCCAAGAGGACAGCAAGCAGACAGGGGAATATACATTTGTATACACAGGCTCACAGCAGCTACAGGGAAAAGCAACCCAAATGCCCCTTACCTAATGAAAAGATAACAGGTGATGTATGTGTACGATCTTAGAAAAAAAAAAAAAAAAAAAGCAAGGACTGGAGAGTGGAAGTGTGGGGACTACCCCATGTTATTAACATTTTGTTCTACTGTGAAAAGCAGAATAATATCAAATATATTTATAGGTTAGAAAGGAGATTCATGATGCATAAGTCATTCACCTGCCTGAAATTTGCCCAGGGACATATGGAGAACATAGCTTCGTGTTGGTTGACATCTTATAAGACAGAAGATCAAAATTGCCTTCATAATTGTAAAAGGAAGGAAATTCTTATATATGCTATGCCACAGATGAGGGCCGTGTGCTAAGTCAAATAAATCAGTCACAATAAGGGGAAAGCTGCATGGCGCTGGTTATGTGAAGATTTTAGAGCAGCCAAATTAGTGAAGGTAGAGAAAAAAATTAAGCTATGCCCTCATGGATAACATTTTGTTAAGTCACATATACACACACACACACACATGCACGCACACACACATACACACATCTAATATTTCATAATAGGTTGAAATATAAAAGAAAAGGCTAATGTTTTCAACAAAAATGTATTACATTGTATGATATTGAAATTATACAATTATATTAAAAAGGCTTTTATTAGATCCCAATGCCCATAAAAAAATTGACCACCTTGTTTGACTAAGACAAATAACACTCATATGTTTGTGTTGTGGGTGAAACGGTACATTTATATTTAAAAGACATTTACAATTTGTGTTGATCCCATTTATATACTTAAACACTATATAGAATTTCATAAAATATCTAAGCTCAGTGTGACATTATAATGTAGAAAAGTAGTATTTTCTAATTAATCTTCTCATATCTCTACCAAGCTCTTAACAAACATCTTTGGAAAGTTAAACATGCTGTCCTCCTACTCAAAAGAGCACCTGAGACAGGATCAAGCTCATCACCGATGACTGATGGTTGGATAGAGAACCAGCCTATGTCTGAGAGTTCAAAGGTTCGCATCTTTCTACCTTGCTTGACGACCGATTCTCCTTTGTGAAAAACGCTCTTTCTCTGAGTCTCCGGTGATGGCCATACAGCCATCCATTCCCTTTTATTTTACACTTCAAAACAGACAAATAAGGACATGGAGGACCCATCGGGGAGGAATACTTCAAAGTCAGTTTTCTGCTTGTCATGGCCTAAATTTGTTCCTTCGGTCCTCAGAGAGACTGGCTGCAAGAGAGAGGTTTGGCTTGAACACTTAAGAAGGGTCTGGAAGTGTGCTTTGTAGCAATTTCCCTGAAGAAAATGAATGCTTCCAAGGCAGTGAACACAGAGACGCATGGCTCATCTCCCTCTGGCTCCAGGGGCCTCTCCCACAGCCTATCAGAAATCAAAAGTTCCACCTCACTGGGTGGTAAAACTCCTTGCTGCTTCATCTGTGTGGGGAGACTTGGACAGATTTCTGTAAAGGTGAAGAAGCTGTTACATCTGTAAAAGAAAGTGCAGAGAGTTGAGTATGGAGACCTAAGAAAAGACGAGAGAAACTAAAGTTAGGCAGCGGAGAGAGAGCTGAAACCCTAATAAGAAAAGAATCTGTGCAATCGGAACGATTTCTAAGGGCAATTTAAAAATGTTTAAAGACAGGACTATGCCCCAGCAATCAAATCCCAGACAGGAGCTCTGGGCTTGTACTTGGGAAGAGGATCTAGCCTCTGGCCTATGAATATGAACAGACTGGGTACAGTTATTCTTTTCATTGTGATTACTTAACTCTGGTAAAATGGAATACCTTTATTGCTTCAACTCTGTTCAAAGTTCCCAAGTACAACCTTGAATCTTTCACTTCTTTTGCTCAGTCTGTAAAGGGAAGTTGACATTAATAGTATCTGTTCTCTCAAACAAACCCTTTGTGTGTGTGTCTGTGTGTGTGTGTGTGTGTGTGTGTGTGTGTTTTGGGGGGAAGCACATGTGTGCATATGCATGTAGATGGTAACAGTTAGCCTTAGAGGACTTTGCTCAAGATCTGTCCACCTTTTGTTTGGTTTGGTTTTGCTTTCTTCATTTGTTTTTCCCTAAAAACAGTCTCTCACTGAGACAAAAGGGTTACCAATTGGGTAAACTGGTTACCAGTGAGATTCGGGGACCAAGCAGTTGCAGCCTCACAAGCACTGGTATTATAAACACACCACTGCTATCCAGCTACTTAAGGGGGTTCTTGGTACTGCATTTAAGATTCATGCTTTCATGGAAAACACTTTATTTACCATTTGTTCTATTCCTGAAACCCAACAACTTTCATTTAAGTTTCTTTGAAATTTGATCTTCTCCTTTGCAAAACTCTTAGCACTTGCTCTCTGGACTCTTAGGGGATTAAATAAAATAATATACAGAAAAACACCTAGACCACTGCCCAAACTTTGGTCTTCTTAAAATGTATGTTGGGCAGTCATTTACTTTCCTTTTTCCTAATACCGTAAATACCTGATTCTTACTTCATTAATTCCTAGATTGTAACTTGCTTCCTGAAAGTCCCTACAAGCTGAAACTGGTGGGCTTATTATGTGTACACCCTAAAGGACAACACAATTTGTGGATGGCTCACTCGAGAGGCATTGATGTTACCAGTATTGTTTCAGATATAAGTTAAGGTTACCATTAAGCTCACAATGGCTGCTTGTCTGTCCTGATTTGTGAGCAATTGCCTGAAGTGGAGAAGCAACAATATAGCACCATACAGTTCTAATGTTGTCTCTGAAGAGGCTGATGGTATGGAATGAGCGGGTATAGAATACTGTCCACACCATTTATCTCCCTAAATTTAAGTTGCAGTGAAGACAAACTCTCAGGAAGATCATATGGGAACCCACTCAGTTTCTAAATTAAATATTTATTAATTGCATAAAGCATGCTAAAATTAGAGATGGAGTTGTGTATATTAATGTACACCATCTTTATCTTTATGTTTAGATAAACCTGTAGGGTTCACATCAAGACAGTATAGATAATATTTATTCTTATTGTTTTTAAGTTTTAAGACCATTTAAACAATTCATTAGCTGATAGTATGTGTGTTCACATTGATGGGGTATCATTACTACTACCCATATAGGGCACATTATAATTATATTTGCTAAAATATATCCTTATACATGATGAGAAATTATTCTCTTTCTTTCTCTTCAGCTGAACAAGACAATCACCATTCTATTTTCTTTCATTACTTTGACTACTCTATGGTCTTTTTAGAAGCAGAGCCATGCAGTTTTCACCTTATTGTGATTGGTTTATTTGACTTAGCTCATGTTCCTCTTCTGTGCCATAGCAGATATAAGAATTTCCTTCCTTTTACAATTATCAAGGTAATTTTAATCTTCTATCAACCAAAACTATACTACATTCTCCATATGGCCCTGAGCAAACTTCAGGCAGGTGAATGACTTATGCATCACAATTCTCTTTCTAACCTATAAATATATTTTATATTATTCTGCTTCTCACAGTAGAACAAAATTTTAATAACTTAGGGGATTCTACACACTTTTGTTCTCCATTTCTTGCTGGTTCTTTCTAAGATCATATGCATATATCACCTGTTATCTTTTCATTGGGTAATGGGCATTTGGGTTGCTTTGCCCTTTAGCTGATGTGAGACTGTGTATACACATTTATATTCCCCTGTCTCTTGCAGTCCTCTTGGGTGTGTGCAGTAACAAAAATTTGGAATCGTGTTGTAATTCTGCTTTAAAAGTTTGACATCCATTCTTGCTGCTTTGTGTGGTTGGATAGCCATCTCTGTTTTTGTAAAATCATATAATGTTCTATTATGTAACTACTCTATTCGGATCATGTGATTTCAATATATGATTTGAACTAGGTCATAGATGAGGATGTGCCTTATGGTCTGAGCTACAGTCATGGAGATCAGGCTTTTCCAGTACGCTTTGGATGAAGAAGTTGTCCTTTGGAATGACTTTGCAAATGCTTGATTCATGACATCACTAGGAAAATTAAGTTCTAAGGTGTTCTGATAGTAGATTTAAAATGCTCGATTTATTGACATGTTGCCAGGGATTGCTTTCCCTCCTAGTCCAGCAGCCATCAAGTCCCAAATAATCACACAGAGGTCTATATTAATTATAAACTGATTGACCTATTAGCTCAGGCTTCTTATTAACTCTTAGAACTTATATTAGCCCATAATTCTTGTCTGTGTTAGCCACGTATCTTGGTACCTTTTTCAGCGAAGCAGTAACATCTTCCTTCCTCTGTGTCGGATGACAACTGCAGACGGCCTCTTTCCTCTTCCCAGAATTCTCCTGTTCTTATCACCCTGCCTCTACTTCCTGCCTGGTCACCCTGCCTATATTTCTTGTCTGGCTGCCAGCGATCAGTGTTTTTATTAAAATAAAACAAGTAACAGGATAAAAGACAATTGTCCCACAGCATTGAGAAACTTTTAAAGAGACCAAAGTCTAAACTACAGACATAGATTCATCAGGACACTGAGCCCCTTATTAATGAGTTCATTGGGGTTATTTTAAATTTCTCTTTATAATATGTCAACCAAAACCAAACTAAGATTCCATATCTCTGAGCATAGTTTTGGCAGGTGAATGGCTTATGTATTCTAAGACTGTGTTCTAGCTTAAATAAATACATTTGATGCTATTTATTTTCTCACAGAAGAATAAAAAGTGAACAATTTTGTGAGTCCTGCTCTTTTACTTCCCATTTCTTTGTTGTTCTTTATAACATTTTCTAAGAACTAACCCCTAAAACACTCAGGCAATTCAGCTTGAATAACCACTCAGAAACACATATGCTCACTCAAAATAGCTGAGCTACTTGATTCTTCAAAACGTAGTTGGAAAATCCCCAAAGATGAGATTCTGGTAAAAGAGAGTGTTACAAACTGTCTTTCATTCATATCAATGGATATTTTTCCCAGAAAATTACATTCATTTGCACATTTCATTACATAAATATTTCCAATTTTAAGAAATTGTAGAAATTTACTCACAGTGACTTACATATTTCTATATTTTAATTTTGAGAGATGAACTTTTAGTCTATTCCATCAGAGATTTGAAGCTTTGTTTAATATTGTGTTCTCTGCTCATCTATAACTTGTTAGTATAAATATTTAAATGTAATGAGCTAGATCTAAATAAAATGTAACCATGCAATATTTGTTTGCATAGTTAAAATGTGCAATATAGTGCAATGTCTAGTATGATGATCAAGTATCATTATGTTCATATTCCTTTTTTTGTTCATATACCTTTAAAATGTGAACTGAATAGGAGATATGTTGAACATTGGATTAAGTGCAGCAATAGTAAGTATATGAAGTGTTCTCTGCCCTCACAGAAATTATAGTTCAGGGAGAAGCAAGGATTCAAGCAGGAAAGAAACTCCAGGGAACTTTTTTCAGTAATATGCTTATTAAGACCACTGGGATCAGTCCTTTTAAAATCCAACTAAATTCTGGAATCTTCTTGATGAGAGGCAAGTGCTGTTGCTGGGAAAAGTAAGCAAGACATGCAATCACACTGGAGAAACTGAATTCAGAGTTTGCACAGAAGAAAACCATTCTTTTAGCATCGCTTGCAGGGAAGCAAGACAGCTAGCTACTCAAGAGGATGATGCTTGTTAAACAGAAACAACCTTGTGTGAAGAAGGAAGGTCAGGAATACCAAGAAAGGTCTAATCCCGAAGCTCAAGTACACAGCAGAAGCTCAACATAAAAGCTATTATATATGACTTCAGGGATGCCTCCTTGGTATTGGAGAATCAGCTGGGGACTGCTCTTCCCTATGGGAGACTTTTTCCTCCCCCTCCCAGCATTTCTTAGTTGCCTCGAGTTCTTTATCTAGGATTGAAGGCTCATGAGCTTTCTGTCTTCAGTGTTAGCATGTCCGTTGCTGTCATTTTTTGTTCAGTTCTTGTTTAGGCAGCTATGCTAACAATTAGAGAAAAAGAAGTCATGGAGTTGAGAGAGATCTAGTAGAGACTATGCGGAAAGGCTTGGAGGAAAGAAAGGGATAGAAGAAACGGTCGTGAGTAGAAGTGTGGGATGAATTACATGCAGCTATAAGAACAGCAGTACCCAAAGCTCGCACTTGTAATGGCACTTTCATTCAAACCGTGTCTCCTAACCCTGATGGCCACATGCACATCTACAGCCTGACGGAAGCACATTCTAAACATTGACTCTATTTGCTTCAGACTCTGATGTCCTTTACTGTAGCTTTCAATCAAAAGTTGCGAGGCATACAAAAAAAGCTAGAAAGGAAAATGACACCTTGTCAAGAAACAAAGCAGTCAACAGAAACAGACTAGGCACTTGAATATTCAAACAGAATTTTTTTTTTTATTTTTCAAGACAGGGTTTCTCTGTAGCTTTGGAGCCTGTCCTGGAACAAGCTCTTGTAGACCAGGCTGGTCTCAAACTCAGAGATTCGCTTGCCTCTGCCTCCCGAGTGCTGGGATTAAAGGCGTGTGCCACCACTACCCGGCCAGACAGACTCTTTAAAATGAATAATTAGCACTTTAAAGTATCCAATAGGAAATGTATGCATAAAGAGCTAGGGATTTTTTTTTATCTACTACACATGTGTAGTAGATGTGTCAGCGGCACTATTAGAGGTAAGTGTTTGCATGATCTTAACATCAGAAAACAGAAAGGGGACGTCAGGGAACAATGTAATGCTCCAAGAGAGACCACCTTAAGCTTATCAAAAAGTATTAAATAGAGTGGAAAAAATAGCACTAGTGGGTAGGTATCCAGATAGATAGACAGACAGAGAGACAGACAGTTAGGGCTAATAACTTCTAAAATGTAAGGCAGTTGAAGTCATGGATTTAAAAAAAAAGCAGAAAAGAGAGAAATAAGAACAGAATAAATTCTGGAAGACATTAGTAGTCAATAATTTGCTAATATTAAAGAACAATTCTTCACAAGCTAAGAGGCTCTCAGAACAAAACCCACATAGGCGTGTCTACATAAAGTATTCTTTAAGGTTTCTGTGATATGCTGATGTCCTAGCATCTAGTATTACTTACTGCAACTGACTTTGGGAATAAATTCTTTATCCAGATGTTCAGATTAAAATGAAGCCATTAGCGTATACACTAACCTAAAATGTCTGGTACCTTTATGAGCAGAGGACATCAGATCATAGAAATGAAAGGGACATGGAGAGACGATATAGAGGCAGTGACCACACATAAGGCAGGAATAGTGGCCCAAGTTGGTACTAATAGGCAGCCTTCAAAAGACGCCTGCTCTGTTGATACCTTGAGCTCACATGCAACTTCCTAACTGTGAGAAACTCAACCTTGTTTTTTATTTAAGTCACTCTGTTTGAGGGCTTGATTATGGCAATCTGAGGCAACCTAAGGCAGAACAGTCCTGAAAACAAAGCCTCAGAGTACAGAAGGTAGGCAGCAGAAATATGATCCCTCCCTTCATCAAAGAAACACAGAAGCAAATGAAGCAAAGTTTCATAGCAGTCTTTGCATGAGTGAAAACATGGCATTGAAACAAACTGCAAAGCTCCTGAACACCTCTATCCACATCCTATAGCCAGCAAAAACGACTTTCCAAAAAGAACACAAACATAAACAAAAACAAAACCAACCAACCAAACAAACAAAAACAGCAGAGCCAAATCAATATCAGAAACTGCATTCTGTGATATATTTAAGTAAATTATTTAAGAGAGACAAAAATTTAGAACTATGAAAAGAAATAAAGAACATCTGGAATGTAAGTACAAAAAAACTTTTCTTTCTTTAAAATTCAGTTGAAGTGATTGTTCAACTATGCTAAAAGTAGTGGAATTTAAATGCACACGGAACTAAAATGTACAAATTCAAGAAGAAAAAGTGCAAATGAAAGCATACTGCCCCGGTGTTTCTATTTAAAATAAGACACAGATTAAAGAAAATTCAAATGGCTAATATCAAGTTTGAACGAGAGGACATCACTACAGATTTTATAGATATTTAAATGATAATGACTGTCAATAGCCTGTTATGGAAGATATGGCTCTAAATTTGACAATGAATGTATAGAAGAAAAAGTTGTTGAAAAACACACACCATTAAAGCTCACTTGGGAAGAAAAGGAAAAACTGAGCAATATGCAATGAATGAAACTGAATTTGTGGTCAAAGCCATTTGTCAACGAAACTTCCTTCCCAAATAGTTCCATTGTGACTTATGTCATACATTTAAGATGAAATAACACCTACTTTACATAATTCAAAACATCTTAAAAATGCTACCAGAATTGAGAAAGGAATTAAATCTACAATATGTAAGCATATTATGTATTTAAAAAAGTAAGTGTGATTCTATATAACGGCATCCAAATGTTGAAAACTGAAAATTAATAAGGTGCCATTTACAACAGCATCAATAATGCGAAGTACTTAGGGAATGTATTGGGCACAACTGAGTCTCAAGTCTATGCATGGGAAGCTTCATGACATTGCTGAAAGAAATTAGACATCTAAATAAATGGAGAATTCACAGACACACTCCATATGACCATTTCCATTGTTCCCTTAAACACTTGAAATACCTCATAGCATTTTAGTGAATATTTAGAGAATTTCATGCAAGGTATCTTAATCATAAAAACCTGTACTCCTCTGTTGACCTCCACTCCTTCCAGTTCCAACCTCTCCTCCCCATTCCTTTGTGTTCCCACACCTTGCCTTCTTCTCTCTCAAAAGAGACAGCAGCTTTTTGGGCTTTTGAGTCTTAGAATCTTTCTTTGCCTTCTCCAATATTCCCCGAGCCTTAAGTGTGGGCATGCATTCATCGGGGACAGGCACGCCCCAATCAGATGATCTCGGAGTTTTGAGTTGTGACTTTCTGTAATCCTCTCCATCTGCTACAAAAGCTTCTTTGATGATCGCTGACAGCTACTCCGCTGTGGGTATAAGGGTAAGTATTTAGAATGCAGTTAGGAAACAAACGTGTTTAAGGAGTTTGCCCAGGCAGGTTCTCCTCTAGGTCACCAGTCATGGGTGGTGAGCTAAACTTACCACGCCAGGCATGGATTCCTTCCTGCTGGATGTGCCTTAAGGTGACCTTTGGTTTCTCCCAGAATGCAAGTGCCACTATTGCATCTATCAGAATACTTATCACGCTTTCACTGTTGCATTTCGCTGGTGTTAAGAGCTGGATAAGACCACTGGTTGTTTTCCTCCTCCATTAGGAGCTTCTGTGGCCCTGGATCCTCCTCTAATTACCAGAGCAGGTCTTTGGAGACTGTGTTTCCAGGTCAGCCCCAGGTCAATTCCTCCAAATCCTGTCACCGGAGTCAATGACATCCTCAGCAACAGGGTCTCGCCTTCTTTTTCTGGAAAGCAGAAGAACAGTAGCATTAGTTTGTTGATGTTTGGGGAGGGGTTTAGACTCCTCTGACCAACAACTGGAAGGACGCTTGCCATGTCTATACCGAAGGGTTTTTTTTTTTTTTTTAGATAGTCTGTATTTTTTGTTTGTCTGTTGTTTGTTGGGTGGAAGGGGAAAACATTGTATCTCCAGCTGCTGTAACTTCAAGATGTGTGTGTGTGTGTGTGTGTGTGTGTATTTAGCAATAATAATTGGGGAAAATGAAAGTATCAATTTAAGTAGGGGAACAGAAAAGAAGTTGGAGGGAGGGGACTTGGGAGACTTTGGAAGGAGAAAAAGGAAAGAGCAACATTTAGTTATTTTTTAAGTAAAAGTGTATAATTTTTTAAAAGACTTATAGGCAATTGGAAAAAAATCAAAAAATGGTCTCTGTTTTCATATTCTTCTAGCTATAGGAGAAATAAAGTTCAAATGGGTTGAGCAAAGTTAAAAATGAAAGTGTTTGTAAATATTTACTCATTTTCTATTCTAGTTATACTTACCATATAGCTTTAAAAATGACCTAAATTATTCCCAAATATTAGCAGCAAAAACCAATTTAGAATGGAATATTTTTAAACATTTAAAGATTTACATTTTTTTCTGATTCTACAATATTCATTCTGTTTTATAAACTGGGAAACATAATTATGATTAGTAGTAAGGTAGAGCTACAATTTAAAATATATGTATTGGTAACTTTTCTTTCAAACATCCAATTCCATCAATCTTTCCTAAGCTCGTATCCAGAGTCACTGATCATTCCAGCGATGTTAGATATATCAGAGAACAAAGCAAGAATCGCAATCTGTATGAAGCTTCTATCACAACAAATAGATAATGAGCCATAATTAAATATAGTACACACATATTGGAAGCTGCTGGAGCCCTGACAAGAGAGGAGAGAGCAGAGGGTATTGGCCACTGGCAGCATATTAGGCTGGTCAAGAAGCAGACAATGAGACGATGCCAGACCTAAAGCGTGGGTAAGGGAGCATGCAGCAGCTGTGCAAGGTCCCTAAGGCTGTGTGGTTTCTAAATTCCTAGAAGGTTCCAAGATGAGGCCACTGAGGCTGAAGAAAAGTTGAAGATAAGTTGAAAGAAAATACAGGCAAGGGAGAGAAAAGAAGAAAGGTGCATCAGTCATGAACTGTTGATTACATAGTGTTTGCTAGGCTGTGGGAAGGCCAACTGTCCTTTCTTTGAATGAAATATGAAATTAGTGATGCTTCCTTCTCATATTAAAAAATAATAACTAAGGGCTTCATTGAGAATGAATGTTTTCTCACTGAATGTCAAGAATGTGGTCCCCTGTGCCCTCTGCGCACTGGAGATCTTCTGTGGATGGTAGGCTTCCTTCACAGTCCTTTGATTTACTACGCAAGTATGGAATATACTATATCATCATGCACCATTAAAATCTCTGTACAAATTCTATACCTTTTGAAGGCAATAACTCTGTCAGCTTCCCTGATATAGTTAGTTGCCTCATGCAAAGACTCCAAGGATACTTTGAAATGAACAGGATCTCTTGATTTTACATTTATGCAAGTTCCTATACTCCAAGACATATTTTACCTTGAGGTGGCAACAAGTGAACTTATCTTGTGTGCCTTAATGTATGATACTCTAATTTAATGATTCTATTAGAAACATTTCTATGTTGTTCCATTTGTAAAATGCAAAGCCATGGCAACTCCTTCCTTTATACATATTGCTAAACAGTGAGGGTTCATATTTCAGGTTTATTCTAGCTCTCCCCTCCACCCTGCTTTCTCTGCATTTGCACTGCTTTTAGGGAATGTATTATGCAATATTCTGACACTAGGACTCCTGGAATGTTTGTATAGCGTTGTGTACATCCTGCTATATAACTTATATGATATATCTTTTCACCAAATTTAGTAGTTTTATCTTAATTAAAAGTTGGTGAAAATCAGGTTACCTATGTGATTTATAGTTCCGCTCTGGGTGCACTGTCTTAGGGAACTCAGTTACAGGTTGGTTCTAAGTCTTTATCACAGTTTTTTTTGCACAACATCTTATATTTGGAGAGTCATTCATGGCCCATTGGGAAAGGTTAGAACTATAATTAGCCTTCTCTCTAGACACTTGAGCAACGCAACGGAATGCATGAAGGTTAGTAACAGCTTCCCATTAATTGCTCCCTCGTGGTTTTACAGGAAAGCCGTTAGCTTATATGCCGGGGCTGCTCCCCATAGCATCCCTGTGCTGACATTTGAAGCAGCGATTAGAATGTCATTGCTTTCCGATGTCTAGTTGTTATTCAGGGGACACGTTGGAAGTCTCTCCCCTTGTACTGCAGGGATCACAAATTCAAACACCAAAAAATATCATCTCTGCTACTTTATCATCAGAATATGCCTTTTGAAAGCGGGTTTGTTCTGAAAACAGTGTGTGCACTGGACTCTGTTCAGCACAGTGTCACTGTCTTGTCTTTCAAACTAATGGGAACAAAGCAGAGTCATTCTTTATGTGCAAAGCAGTGCACCCCAAGGGCAAAACATCTATCAGTATGAAAAATAGTCAAGTAACAACCAAGAAATTGTGTTTTGTGGAAGCTCGCAGTTTGATTGTATGTTTGAGCCAGCATACTGCCATGTTAGTTTGCACAAAGCTTTGAATGTAATAGTTTCTTGCTCAGATGTCTTTCTTATCATTTACACTGCCTGAATCCAACTATTCAGTTTGTCCTGTCAGTACTTGCCGGCAACTCAGCTAAGACGGAGATTTACTAGGCGAGAGAGCACAATTATCCTGTCTCAAAAACAAATTACACCTCCAAAGTCTGGCTTTTTTCTTCATCCAACTCATTTATGTTTGAAAAGATTTCAGTGTAGATAGCATGCAGATAATCATGTTTGGGTGAAGACTGCAAACTAGTGCTGCCCTTTCTTGCTTCCTCTCGATGCATGCATAGGCATCAAAAGATTTGTGGTTACAATTACACACACATATGACCTGATTTGCATCATTTATCACCTTCATAACAAATTCTACAGGGTAGAGCATATGCCTGGCACTATTTCAGTATCTGGTATTATTATTATTATTATTATTATTATCAACATCATCATCAACATCATCATTGGTATTGCAGATCATTTTTAAATGAAAAAAGAAGAAAAATCTTTCACAGAGCAGGTATCAGACATTTTGCCTTCTCTTGAAAACAAAAACATTACTTTTATGCCTCAAGAGATTGGTAAGAAATAGTTTCAAAATTAAATAAGCATGAAGGAACTGGAATGTAGGGCCCATGGGACGAAGAAGCTTCCAAACACTGCTGGAGAACGGGATTGGAGAAGAAAAACAGTCACAAGTGGGATTCCTGGAGAGAGATGGAATGTGGTATAAATCTGAGTATCTAAATGGTTAAAATTCAGATTTTCAGGGAAAAAAATCACTGTCTTCACTATCTACAGGAATTTTTAAAAATAGGTGTGGAGTTGTAAGGTGAACATTTTTTTTCCTACAGTAATGGATGGGGCATTGGCATTTTCTGCTTGGTTAATTAGATTTTGAATACATTTGCTTTCCTATAATTATGGTTCTAAGGTTAAAAGGTGCGCTCTGCTAGTCTTGAACACAGTTTAGTCAACAGTGTTCAAGAATGCAGACTGATTGTAGAGTTCCTGGAGGCAATGAGATAAAGTGACACGTGTGGACCTGGCAGTTCAAGCCTGCAAGTTTCAGGTCTCTTCCTGCAAACCAAAGAGGGAGGGGACAAATGGCCTTGTAGGATCAAATGAGTGGGCTGAGAGGAGAGGGTGTGAGAGGTTCAAAAGGGATGAGATTAAAAATAGGACAGAGCTGAAGACAGACTGAGCCCAAGAGTCCTGGGTCATTGTGCTAATTTCTAGTAAGGGCTCGCTGTATAGGAAAGATGCAGTGGTGTACTCTCCTAAAGAAAAACACAGGGCAGACTGAGGCTAGGTGGATGGACTCCTAGCAAAAGCTTTCTGAAGTGAAGACTCAGGCTGTGGGGGAGGACGTGGGGAATGGATGGCTGCTGTAAAACCAGCCCTTTGGATCGTCACACCCAAAGGAAAGAACTTCTGGTTCTTTTTAAATGTTTATTTTAATTTCTTTTTATTTATTCATATAATACATCCTGACCAGTTTCCATTCTGTCACTCGGTCCGGTTCCACTCCCACCTTTCCTCTCCAACAGATCACTCCTCCTCAGTTTCCCTTCAGAAAAGAGCAAGCCAACGAGGGATATCAACCGAGCACAGGGTAACAAACACTTACATCAAGGTTGGGCAAGGCAACCCAGTAGGAAGAAGAGGGTCCCAAGAGCAGGCAAAAGAGTCAGAGATACCCCACTCCCACTGGTAGAAGTCCCCTAAGAACACCAAGATAACAATAGTAAATATGCAGAGGTCCCAGAACAGATACATGCAGTCCATGATTGCTACTTGAGTCTCTATAAGCCCTACTTAGCTGATTCCATGTGCTGTGTTCTCCAGGTGTTACCCCTCTGGCTCGTACAATTCTCCTCCACTTCCCTGGAGTTCCAGAGCTCCCAAGGGAAGGAGATTTATAATATGGGCTATCATACTTAACAATGTGTGGCTGTTAGTCTCTGCATTTGCTCTCATCAGGGTTGGAGTAAGCCTGTCTGATGACGATTGGACTGGGCACTAATTTAGGAGTATAGGAGAATATCATTAGGAATCAGTTCATTAATTTTATTTTAGTTTCTTGAGTTCTTTATATATTTTGGAGATCAGACCTTTGTCTGTTGCGGGGTTGGTGAAGATCTTCTCCCAATCAGTAGGTTGCCTTTTTCTTTTAACAACAGTGTCATTTGCTTTACAGAAGCTTCTCAGTTTTAGGAGGTCCCATTTATTCAATGTTGCCCTTATTGTCTGTGCTACTGGGGTTATACGTAGGAAGTGGTCTCCTGTGCCTATATGTTGTCGACTATTTCCCACTTTCTCTTCTATCAGGTTCAGTGTGTTCAGATTGATATTGAGGTCTTTAATCCATTTGGACTTGAGTTTTGTGCATCTTGATAGATATGGATCTATTTTCATAAGGAAAATTTGTTTGTAGTTCTCTCTCTTTCTTTGAATATTTGTGTGGTTTGGGTAACAGGCTGACAGTGGCATCACAAAATGTTTGGCAGTTTTCCTTCTGTTTTTATTTTGTTCAATAATCTGAGGAATATTGGCTTTAGTTCTTTTTTGAAAGTCTGGTAGAATTCTACACAAAAAAAATCTGACCCTTGCTTTTTTGTTTGTTTGTTTTTTGGTTGGGAAACTTTTAATGACTGCTTCTATTTCACTAGGGCTTGTAGGCCTGTTTAAATTGTTTATCTGATCTTTATTTAAATTTGTTAAATGCTGTCTACTGAGAAAATTATACATTTCTTTTAGATTTTCCAATTTTCTAGAAAACAGGTTTCTAAAGTATGACCTAATGATTCTTTGAATTTCCTCAGTTTCTGTTGTTATGCCTGCCATTTTCATTTTTAATTTTGATAATTTGGATACTTTCTCTCTATCTTTTAGTTATTTTGGATAAAGACTTGTCTATATTGTTGATTTTCTCAAAGAACCAACTGTTTGTATCATTGATTCTTTGCATTTTTCTATTTCTATTGTATTGGTTTCAGTCCTCAGTTTGATTCTTCCCTGCCACATACTCCTTTTAGTGTGCCAGTTTTCATTTGTTCTAGAGATTTCAGGTGGATTGTAAATTCATAGTATGATATCTCTCCAAACTTTTCTTGAAAGCCCTAAGAGCATGAACTTAGCACCTCTTTCATTGTGTCCCATAAATTTGAGCTGAATTGATTTCTAGAAATTTCTTCCTTTCTTTACTTGAGTCTTGACCCAGTAGGCATTCAATCAGCATAATTCAGTTGTCTTGAGTTCATAGGCTTTTTGTTGTTTCTGTTGTCTTTGAAATCCAGCTTTAATCCCTGGTGGTCGGATAGGATGCAGGGGGTGCATTTTAATTTTATTGTATCTGTGAAGATTTGCTTTGTGACTAAATATCTGACCAATTTTTGAGAATGTTCCATAGCAGAAGGAATATTCTTTTGTGTTTGGGTGAAATCACCTTAGATATCTTTAAGGTAATTTGATTTATAATGTTTGCTAATTCCAGTATTCCTTTGTTATATTTTGGATGAATGACATATCCATTGGTGAGAGTAGGGTATTGATGTTTCCCACTATCAATGTACGAGAGTCAAGTGTTATTTAAGCTTTAGTAATGTTCATTTAATAAATGTGGGTGCCCTTGCAATTGGGGCCATTATTGTTAAGAATTAACAGGTCATGTTGATGACCTTTTCTTTTTTCTTCATGAGTATGAAGTTTTCTTCCTTGTCTCTTTTGATTAATTTGTTTTTTAGGTACATTTGCTTGGAAAATATTTTTTCCACCCTTTACTCTGACATAATGAGTATCTTTAATGTCAAAGTATTTTTCTTGTAGGCAACAGAAGATGGGTCTGTTTTCATATCCATTCTTATATTGAGAGGTATCAATGGACAAAGATTCCTGTTATCTTGTTGTTATTGATGGTGGTGGTGGTGGTAGTGTGTGTGTGTGAATATTTCCCTTCTTTTGATTTTCTTGGTGTGAGTTTATTTCCCCTGTTTTTTATAGGCGTAGTTAACTCCCTTAAGTTAAAGTTTTCCTTCTATTACCTTCTGTATAGCTGTATTTGTGGCTAGATGTTGTTTAAATTTGAACTTATCATGAAATTTTGTATTTTCTCTATCTATGGCAATTAAAAGATTTGCTTGCTATAGTAGTATTGGTTGGTGCCTGTGGTTTTCTAGAGTCTGCAGCACATCTGTCCAGGCTCTTCTGGCTTTTACAGTCACCACTGAGAAGTCACATGTAATTATAATAGGTCTTCATTTCTATAGTACTTAGCCCTTTTCCCTTGCAGCTTTAATATTCTTGCTTTGTTCTGGATGTTTAGTGTTGATAATTATGTAGCATGAGAATTTTATTTTCTGGTAGAATGTATTTGGTGTCCTATAAGCTTCTTGTGCTTTTATAGGCATCTCCTTCAGGTTAGGAATTTTTTTCTTCTATGATTTTGTTGAAAATATTTTTCTGGGTCTTTGAGCTGGAATTGTTATTCTAGTCCTATGATTTTTAGGTTTGGTCTTTTCATAGTGTCACAGATTTCCTGGATATTTTGTGTCAGAGATTATTTTTGATCTTCCACTGTCTTTGACTGATGTATCTATTTCTTCTTTAATATTGTCAGCACCTGAGATTTGCTCTTCCATCTTTCGAATTCTGTTATTGATGCTTGTGTTTGTAGTTCCTGTTCACTTACCTAGATTTCTTTGTTTACAGAATTCCCTCAGTTTATGTTTTTTTTTTCATTGCTTCTATTTTCATTTTCAAATCCTGAACAGTTTTATTCATTTCTTTCAATATTTTGTCTTTTTTTTCTTGTCTTTCTTTAAGGGATTTATTCATTTCCTCCATTTCTTGTTTGTCTTTTCCTTGACTTCCTAATTTCCTTCAATTTTGGGTTTTTTTTCTCTTGTCTTTCTTTAAGGTATTTATTAATATCCTCCATTTTTTATTTGTCTTTTCCTTGACTTCATTAAGGGATTTATTCATTTCCTCTTTCAGGATCTCTACCATCATTATAAAGTTGGTTTTAAGGGTTTTTTTTTTCTTGTGTTTCAGTGATGCTGAAAGTTGCAGGGTTTATTGCAGTAGAATGGCTAGGCTGTGGTGGTGCATGTTGCCCTGGATGGTTTGCTTATATTTTAATTCTTCATCTAGGTTTCTGGTTGTAAGATTAGTTGCTATTTCTGAGTTTGTTTTTATTTTGGATGGGAGCTTTGTTCCTTGCTTTCTATTTTCCCCTCTGATCTTCTGGCAAGTGTGGCCTATAATTTATCAGTAAGTCTCCACCTGAGTTGGGGGCTAGTATTCTGGCAGACAGTATGGTCTCTGGTCAAGCAGGGTTTCCCTGCCTAAACTGGGGGCTGGGACACAGCAATGAGAAGTGGAGGGAGGTTGGGGACAGGGTGGGATGGAACTGACTGAGTGGGGGAGGGTGGTCCATTGGCAGACAGCTTACCTACCAGGAATTCTGGCAGCAGAGAGGCCTCTGGTTCAGCAGGAGCCTCTGATCAAGTTGGGAGCACCGAACTCTTGGTCCTTAGATCAGTGGATCTGTTTGAGGATGGAAGAGCATGGAGGGAACATTTTCAGCTAGAATGAAATATTGGCATTCTTTGCTCAGCATGCATTTACTGAGATCTGTCAGGAAGTGCAAAATGATGCCCCAGCTACTTGGGGTTTATCAGTGATTTTAACAGAGGAGTGACCAGTTCATCTGGAGTTTTTATTCAGTATGGGCAGCATAATATAGCTAGTAGACATAAAGAACAGGTAAATTAAATAGTATCTGGAAAATAATGAGTAGCACTGAAAAGAGGGAAGCAGAGTAGGGTAAGGGGTGCACCAGTGCCAGGTAGGTTGGCTGGCAGCTGAACTAACCAGATTAATCTGAGTAAAGATTTGTAAGGTGAGGGGGATTAGTTACATGCTCATTTGTGGGAGGTTACAAGCAAAAGTAGTAGCCAGCTCGATACCACTAAGTAGGAGTTCCTATCAGGAATCACAAGGGAAGAATGGGGGTTACCACAGGAGCTCAAGGAGGAAGAGCAGGATGCATCAGGACAGTGAGGCTGTGGCCTCCTGAAAACTTCTAACCTGACTGATCCCTGAGCTATTAACTCAGAAACATTTTGACAATACAATTTATAAATCACCATTAAACCATATTTTAGGGATGAATATTACCTAATTATATATATTTTTAATTAAATCACTGCTTGGCCCATTAGCTTTATTTTCTTATTGGCTAACTCTTACATCTTAATTTAACCCATTTCTATTAATCTGTTTATCATCAAGAGGTTGTGCCTACCAGCAAAATTTCAGCATGTCTGTCTCCAGTGGTAGCAGCTTCATGGAGACTCTGTGACTCTGCCCTTCTTCCTTCCAGAATTCCGTTAGTTTTCCCCACCTTTCTCTGTTCCCCTACAGCTCTGCTAAAGTCCCAAAGCAGTACCTTTATTAACCAATGAACACAACACATAGACAGAAGGATCTCCTACACCATTTCCCCTTTTCTGTTTAAACAAAAATGAAGGCTCTAACTTTAACATTGCAAAACTACATATAACAAAACAGGTATAAAGCAAGAACTACAGTTTGTTAAGTAAACTGGATGCAAGAGCCACAGAGAAATGACTGCTCAACTTGCCTAAAGGGGACATGGTCCTTTGGAGTTCCTGCTTCATGAAAGAGTCTGCCAGACATTCTGCAGGACACAGAAGAAGTTACTGACAAACTGCCAATATAGGCTGAACTGTCTTTGAAATTTCCTGCTTCATGAAAGAGTCTGCTGGATACTATGGGCCAGCAGGCTGAAGATGTATGCCCCAACAGTACAGAGGAACTTTGGGTGACTGTCCAGGCAGTGAGATGTCTCTGTCAGTTCTAAAATTTTGGAAGCTGCTTGCAATGCACTTCCTGTTTACTTAAGTAATATTATATCCTTCTGGAATCTTTGATGGAGTTGAAGAATTTATAGTTATAGTTTTCCTTAGTTAAGATAAAAATAAAATAAATATAAATATTATTACCTAATTATATTATAGAGCATATTTTACACACACACACACACACACACACACAATCTGTCTTCCCTAATATCCTAATGTCCTGGGCTATTTTCTCTGCTGTTGGTATAACTAAGGGTGGTTCTCTCCTTTCAGGAAACCACTCATCAGCTTGTGATAATTAGGCCTACCTGGTAGATCTTACTGTGTTACTTCTCACCAAGAGCCTCTGGGAAGAAAGCACTGTGTCCTCTAGGATCCGAGCCTTATTTTACACTCTCTACCGTCCTGAGCACTCAAAACTAAGAAGGAGGATGAAGGAGATGTCTCCTCCTGTAACAAATCACTCTGCATTCTCGCTTTTTACCCTGCCCTGTTATCTGGGTGAGCTTCCCCCTCCACCTCTGTTATCTTCTCATGGAGTCAACAAAGCAGTTTGTACTTATACTGTGTGTCTTCCTTGAGCTATTTTTATTACGAAGGAGAAGGAGAAGGAGGAGGAGGAGGAGGAGGAGGAAGAGGAGAAGGAGGAGAAGGAGGAGGAGAAGAAAAGAAGAGAAAAGAATAAAAGAAAAGAAAAGAAAAGAAAAGAAAAATGCTATTCTATTCTCTTGGACTATTAGCCTTTGGTCATTGATCTTGAAGGATGTTTCTAAGAATCATCTCTTAAATTCTAGTTTCTACAAATAAAAGCTTTGATGATCACAACCACTGCAGCAGAATCATTTTAATGCTTATTTTACAACTCAGTCATGAAATTTTGATCATGTAGCCAACCATGAGATGCTTCAACTTCCAGGAAGTAGGGGCCCAGGAGGCATTGGGGAAATCCAAAATCAAACTCACTTAAATACGTGTCAACCAAGTAATTTATTTATTGTCGGTACTTAACAACTAGTATTTATTACACAGAAAAGGATTTCTAATTGATGTAAGGAAGAAATTTGGATGTTCTTCACAGAGTATCTGCTATGTGGTAACTGTGTTTCCAAGTCTTTGTGGAGTAGAATATCTAGAAGGACATAACTCTCTGACAATATAGATGCTTAATGAGGACCAGCGGGGTTGCCTAGTCTTCCTTTTGTTAAAACACCAATGTGGTATGGGCTAGAGCTGCCAAACATGCCTCTTTTCAAACCAATGAGGTAAGAAGAAAAATGTGTGTTAGGAAAATGGCAGAAAACTGCCTAAAAAAATCTTTATTATCCTTATGTAAAAGTATAAAATTAGAGACGATGTTGCAGTTGTATTAACAAAGATACGCAGCTGATTTATTAAGTGTTTGTGAGAGATGTGAAAGTCTTTGTGAAAACTTTGTAAAGTTCTGATGCAAATACAGGTTTCCATTACCAACAATTAAAGTAATGCCCAAAAGACATCTAAAATATAATTATTTAAAAATAAGTCAGACTAAGATTGATGCCCTTAAAATATGAATTAGCTGTTGCAAATTGGTGACTATCTACTGAAGTCCTACATCTTCAGTGTGGCTATTCTAATGCTGTAGAAGTATACTGAGATGTGTAGACCTTGGGTGTAGTAGGAGGCCGCTTAGGTGTTCCTGGCTGTTCAGTCCTGAAATAACCACACAGAAACTGTATTAATTAAATCACTGCTCGGCTCATTACCTCTAGCTTCTTATTACCTAACTCTTATATCTTAATTTAACCCATTTTTATTAATCTGTGTATTGCCACGAGGCTGTGACTTACAGGATAAAGTTCCAGCATCTGTCTCCAGTGGGGCTACATGGCTTTTCCATGACTCCACCTCCTTTCTCCCAGCATTCAGTTTAGTTTCCCCCACCTACCTCTATTCTGCTCTGTGCAGTCTCAAGACAGTTTCTGTATTAACCAATGATATTCACAACATAGAGAGGGGAATCCCACATCACTTGAGTCTGATGTATTTCAGTGTGTGAAATTTTTGCTTGAATGTTCTTTATAATAACATCTTAATTTAAAAATGTTTAAGAAACAAATTTGTGGTATCAGTACCTTAAAGGAATGGGATTGGAGCTGTTATGGAAGTAGGGGTTTGCCTGGGCAGTAACATTACCAGGGTATACTTTTACATTTGATTTTTATAACTTTAGTTGTTCAGTGTAACTCAAATGGAGACTATTTATCAAATAAACAAAATGGAAATACAAGAGAATAAACAACCAGAAATGCAAAAGTAACTCTGTATAATTGATGGTACACTAATTCCAAAGTACTCTGAAATACTTGCAATGCAAAGACGTGCAATTGAAAATTACACTTTTCCTCAGAGAGACAAAATATTTTTAGACTGTAGTAACCAAAGGAAAGAAGGAATGGGCAGAGTTAAATGGTCCATCCTCCTGAAATGTATGAATTTGTTTGTACTAGAGCTAGCAGGATCACATATCATTGGATAGACAATTAAAGTAACATTAATGCTCTTTTGTATTCTTCTTGAAAATCTGCTGGCCTAGTAAAATCTGTTGCTTATCAAGTATTTAAATAGTTTTTCTAAAATGAGTTGAAAATATTGCAAAATCATCATGGTACGTATCTTTTGGTTCGGGTTAATTGAATAACCATATATTGTAGAAACTTGGAGACTAACAAAGAGAAAGATGATGATTAAACTCTGACCTTTGCTTTCTGGGGAAAGGGCTGATAAAAGATTGTGCATGAATTTACATCTTTCCTCTATTTTGTATCATAGATTTTCCAAATGACCTTTAAATGTAAAGTTAGATAGCAGTTTTGGAAAATGTTGTTTTCATAAAATAATTTTAAGTATAACATATGTGCCTCACTTAAAAATAATTTACTTCACTGATAATGTAATGTGAAAAGCAAAACTTACCTCCACCCCACCCTTCTCAGAATCATTTTCCATGAATATTGTTTTCATTTTTATTTAACTTTTCTATTGAGTGCAAGTACAGTTAAATTAGTTATGATCCCATTTCTTGATAACTAGGTTCTAGGTAGTATAGTACCTGCATCCTTTAAGAGCCTATCTACAGTATGCAAATTTTCTTAATTAGCCTTTTCTTCAAAGATTATTGTGTATGGTTCAAAAAATTAACACAGTAGGAATTCTTTCAAATTTGAATGAATGGTTGTATTAATTATGTATCAAGCCAAAGTTAAAGAGTAGTGAGTACTTCCCTGAGAAGTATCTTTCCCCCAGCTGGAAGCCCTACACACTAGTGCTACACCCCCACCCAGTGAAGTCGAAGAGACCTAGGAGCATCCTTCCCAGATCTTCAACCATCTGTCATGGCATCTACATTCACTGGACTTGACCTGATTATACCTGGAGGAGCTTCAGGGCTGTACCAGCATCCACCAAAGGCATGGACCTGCCTGCATCTGGAGAAAGATTGACTACATAAGCCACAGACCCCACCTCTACCAAATGGAGAAAAAGGGACCCCTCAAGCACAGATCCTCCCTGCATCCACTGGAAGAAGAGATGGGCAGATGGCAGCGTAAGAACACATTCAACAACATAAAGGGAGCAATATGGCATCATCAGAAACTAATGTTTCTACACAAGCAAAACCTGAACAACCTAATGCAGATAAAGTAGAATACAGCCTTAAAAATAACTTTATAAAGGTGTTGGATGCCCTTAAAGAGGAAATGAAAAATACCCTTAAAGAAGTAGAGGAAAATACAAGCAAAAAATTGGAAGAAATCAACAATTCCCTTAAAGAAAGCAAATAAAGTCAAGGGAAAAACAAAATAAACAGGTGAAGGAAATGGTTCAAGACTTGAAAACTGAAATAGAGAAAATAAAAAAAAACATAAACTGAGAAAATTCTGAAAGTGGAAAATCTGGGTAACTAAACAGGAACTCCTGATGCAAGCGTAAAGAACAGAATGCAAGAGATAGAAGAGAGAATTTCAGATGTTGAAGATACTATAGAGGAAATAGATTAATCAATCAAAGAAAATGTTAAATCCAACAAAATATTAATACAAACATTCAGGAAATCTGGGTTACCAAGGAAAGACAAAACCTAAGAATAACAGGGACAGAAGAAGGAGAAGAACTCTAGCTCAAAGGCGCAGAAAAAAAATATCCAACAACATCTTAGAAGAAAACTTTCCCACCCTAAAGACAGATATGCCTGTGAAAGTACAAGAAACTTACAGAAACCAAATAGATTGGAGCAATAATATGTCCCTTCGCAGTATAATAAACAAAACACTAAACATACAGAATAAAGGAATAATATTTAAGAGCTGCATAAGAAAAAGGCCAAGTAGTTTTGAAGTCAGACCTTTCAGAACTACACCCAACTTCTCAATGGAACCTCTGAAATCCAGAAGGTCCTGAAGAGATGTACTGCAGACACCAAGAGATGCCAGCCCAAGACTACTCTACTCAGAAAAGCTTTCATCACCATAGATGAAGAAGGAAACAACATATTCTGTGACAAAATCAGATTTAAACAATATTTACAGGCAAATCCAGATCTACAGAAAGTACTAAAAGGAAAACTCCAACCCAAGGAAGCTAGCCATACTCACAAAAATACAAGCAATAGATAATCCCATATCAGCAATACCCAAAGAAGGAAAACACTCACACAATAACACCAACAACAACACAACCAAAAATAACAGGCACTGAATCATCCCTGGGTAAAGGAAGAAATAAAGAAATTAAAGACTTCCTAGAATTTAATGAAAATGAATGCACAACCTACCCAAACTTATGGGAAACTTTGAAAGCAATGCTAAATGAAAAGTTCATAGCCCTAAGTACCTACATAAAGAAAGTGGAGAAATCTCATACCAGTTACTTAACAACACACCTGAAAGCTCTAGAACAAAAAGGAATAGACGTACCCAGGAGTAGTAGACACCAGAAAACAATCAAATTGAAGGCTGAAATCAATAAAAATAGAAACAATGAAAGCAATACAAAGAGTTGGTTCTTTGAGAAAATCAGCAAGATAGACACATCCTTCTCCAAACTAACCAAAAAGCAGAGAGAGAATATCCAAATTAACAAAATCAGCAATAGAAAGGGGGGACATAACAACAGACACAGAGGAAACCCAGAGAATCATCAGGTCATACTTCAAAAATCTGTACTCCACAAAATTGAAGAATTTAGAGGAAATGAACAATTTTTTGATAGGTAGAATATCCCGAAATTAAATCAAAAACAGATGAGCAATTTAAATAGACATATAACCATTAAGGAAATAGAAGCAGTCATCAAAACTCCCACCCACCAAAAAAAAAAAAAAAAAAGCCCAGGGGCAGCAGGTTTCAATGTATAATTCTAAGTATTCCACAAACTATTTCACACAATAGAAACAAAAGAAACATTATCAAACTCCTTTTACGAAGTTAAACAACAAATTGTTTAGAATGAATATTGCTAACCAGAACATCAAATGGCCTGTGCAAATTTATGTGTGTACGTGTGTATATTTACTGGAGCACAGCAAACATTCCCAGTTTTTATAATCCTGCATGGCACAAATGAGACGTCCTAGCACCAAGTTCATGTTATGTTCTTGTCTCTTATCCTTCATCCTTTAAGTAAAGTTTGTCCATAATATTTTGGGCCTGTGTTTATCACATGGTCTATTGTTTAACATTGCTTTCGGAAGTATTTATTTTTTTCTACCTTAATGAAGTTTAAATCTTCGTAGTCTTACAAATTTTGGTATCTAATCTATTTCTTTCATAGACTTGGGCAACTTATTACAGAGGAAAAATGTGACATAAATTCCAAGATGTTTTACTTCTTGTAATAGAACTTCCATGATTTTCTTCTTTATATTTATTTACTCTTTTTTATCTCTAAAGGGAGTTTTTGATAATCAGTTCTGATATAGCCCTAGAATTAGTATAGACCCCATGGGCTAAGGGCAAAATCCTCCACCAGATTTTTATCACCTAGAAACAGGCAAAACCCCTCAGAGTAAGTCCGGGTCATATCCGTGTTGAACTAACCAGTCACACATTTTAAGCTCACATGATCTCTCAGGCTCTAAAACACACAAGTATGATGAGCAAAATTTGGGATTTATACGCATTTATGTTAGTTTTTATTGTGCCAAGTACACATTTGTCAAGGTTTGGAGGGCAATGTAGACAGAGTATTTCTGCCCTCTCTGTAGGGGAACAAGGCACACCATCCTTGTGGCTATTGAGTTTCACTGAGCTGAGTCTGTTGGGATTTCACTATGTGAGACTCATTCAGGCAGTCACCAGTCACCTAAAAGACAGTGGACTCCAATCTCCCCTCTCTCCTTGGAGGTCGGACTGATGAAAATGTTGGGGTCTGTTGTCATGCCGTTAGTCTCTCAGGGGATCTGCTCTCATCCTGAAGTTATGGAGAGGCCCAACATGAGGGACAGCAGTAGTGTGATCAAACCTGTTCTGCTGTGTTACGGAACATTATAAAGGTTTTGATATCTGACAAAGAGCAGATACACAGCACATACTATGGTGAGCAGGAGGGGCAGCAAGAGAGTGTGGACCTGCTTAGAAGCCAGCACAGGGCCTGATTTTTCCCATGAGGAGTTATGGTGGTGTCGTGTGTATGGGCTTCTATTTCCTACTGCAGTGATGTATTAGCAACAAGAAACATAAAGAGCATTGATAGCCAATATCTTTATTTCCTCATCATCATCTGTTCAAAAATTTCTAGTGGTTCCTTAGGTAGGTAGGGAGTACAATCATTACAAATTGTTGAACCTTTAAATTTTCTGAATTCTACAATATCTCTCCCAGGTAACTACTTATTCCCATTTTATAAGGCCGGTCTCAGCCACGGGTTTCTTTTCTGGGCTTCTCCTGACTGTGACCTGATGAGATTCTAATATGCTAGTAAGGTCCCACACACCTATGGCATGTATATTCACTCCCCTCTGGTCCCCAAGAAGGCATTTTCTCTGTCTTTTCTTAGCGGTTACACTCTAAGGGAAGCTCCCATATGATCTGAAATACTGTCATTATTTCCAGGGCCTTTGGTTCTAAATTTCTTTTGAATGTAATTTCTGCAGCCATACTGGTATTCACCTAAAGATCCCTGTTGAATTTCCTGTGTCATGCACAGTGGAGCAATAGCTCTATAAAGAGAATATTCCCTTCTTCCACACCAAGGCTGTGCTGGTAAAGTCCACTGAATAGTCCTGACGTCAGTTCATTTTGTGTTTTATAACATTTACTGTTTATAACCAGAAGAATTCAGTCAGTATATGTTGGTAATATAGTTACTATCACCAACATCTTTGGAGGGCAAACTGCATTTCTTAAATGCTATATTTTATTGTCTGTGTTGAATTTCATCTTCATAAGAGATGCATGTAGTGGGCACTCAGATTATTTCCCTTTTATTGGAAATGAAACCTTGAGATGTCCTTCAGCTGGCTTACTTCCACACCCTACGTGGCAGCGCTGTGAGGGGATTTGGACCCAGTGATGTATTATATATAATTGAAGTTTGTTCTTATCTGCAATAGAAACTCTGACATCAGAGCTCCAACAGAGCAAACAGCACTGAGAAGGCTACATTCTGAAGACACTGCAAGCACAAAATGAAGGCTTCCCCCAGACTATCGCAAAGATGACAACAGCCCGGTGCTGTCCGCCAAATGTCTCGACACACTCCTGTGGGTCATCTCATTTCTTAAAGAGGAATGCAAACGTCCATCTGTGGCCTGTGCTCTAGCGCTTCCTTGAGGATGCCTGATGTGGTGATGAAGTGGGGACGTTTAGCAATTGTGTTAATGTCCAGAGTCCATCTAGAAAGTCAGAGTTGGGACATAGGGCACTCGAGCTGTAGTCAGAGGAGTCAGGGGTGTGGACGTAGAACTGAGGGCCATGAAGCACTGACTGGAGCCGGTGGCAGAGCTCTCACACTCAGTTCCTTTACCTGGCCTGAGGTCTGCAGACCGTGTGCAGACAACAGGCCACAGGGATAGGAAGTATGCCCCTGGGCCGGCTGCTTCATAATGATGGACACTTGATTTTTTCTCCTTGGTGGGGGTCTACCTTATCAGAATACTGCCAAGCATCTGTGGTTTAGAGGGTGATAGTATCAACCTGGGTCAAAGAGTCCATATCTTTTATAATCTGCTCAGCTTCTGGGAAATGACTGCCATTTTCGTCTTCCTATAACCAAAATGTCAGTGCCTCCTACCAAATGGGTTTTGCTCCTTGACTATGAGTTCATAGGCCCATAAAGAAGCTTGTGGGAGTCGAGTTTGCAAGAGCAGAGCAGTGGCCTTATTTTACATAAAAAAATGTAAGGACTGTTTTAATAGATAAAACCAGCCCTTTTCAAATAACAGAGCAATGCTTTGCGCCATAAACAGGTTACTCGGTACCACTTCAGGCACACACAAAGAGTAACTATACAAAGCAGGAAACTCCTTTATACTAAGGAGTGTAAGACAATGAACATGAGAATGCCAGCCCTTCATAGTACAGTCATTGTAACTTCCCAGCAGAGCTGCTGTGTCATTAATTCTCCTCATTTCTGTGTCGACTGTCTCAGGGCTGATGTCCTCTGTGGTAAGTGAGGCTGAGGCAGTGGATAGACACTGAGCTGGGAAAGGGGCCCTGAGAGGTACAGAAACTGAAAGTGACTATTCATATACACTACTCATATATATTTGGGATACTTGTATATTCATATATACTTGGGATAATAGCAAGCCAAGGACACTTCCTGAAAAAGCTGTGCTCTCCTGGCTTGCTTTTCCAGTCACTCGGTTTTAATGATCTTGTTCTCATGCTAGTTTGAAGAAAGTTTTTTTTTTAATCTTTTTTTGGAAATGCCAAAAGTAAAGTTTTTCTTAAACTTGATATGCAGCCATGAGTGTGCAATGAAGACGTTTTGATACCCTTTACCGTTCTTACACACTGACCTCCTAGTCTTCTTGATACTCCGGTGCAGGTCTTATACACCGCTGTCATTGTCTTCTTGATGCCTATGTACAGTTCTTGCACACTGACATCATTGTCTTCTCGGAAACAGCTAGAAAAGCTTGCGGAGAGAAGCCTAAACACTTCTCTCACGTGCCGTCAGCCTTTCATTTTGGAAATCATTGAGACGGTTTCAGCTGAGTGTTACTCCTGGGTTTTAGTTCACGTATCAGTCTTCAGGTGCGCCATGGAATTAATGTCGGTCTTTATGAGTGATAGGAACCTATTGCTCTGATGGGTGAACTGTAAGGATGTTACAACAGAGTGGCCTCCTGAGGACTGACTGCCACGTTTCATTTGGTAAAAGGAAACACAGTGCAGCTCAACGTGAAAATGTTTACTGCTAAAGAAAAGTCTTGGCCATTAAAGGATCAAGTTAGTAGGAATTTCTTCTCATTCACATTCTTTTCATAGGATTCTGAACCAGGGCACAGCCTCTCCTCTATTCCTAGAGCTTACTGTGTGGAGGGATGGTGCACAGTGCAGACTCGATCTCGCTGTGCCCACAGTCCGGCAAAGGCTCCAACTGCCCTGATCCTGCGCTTGCACAAACACAATGCAGGTCAAAGACACTAGGTGTGTTTAGAAACAGGGAAATATAGTACAAATTAATGAGTTAGTTTGTGTTTAAACTTCCAGAAAACAAGAAAATTGCTTATTTATCTAACTCCTGGTAGTTTGATTGCAGGCCATTATTATCTGTTGAAAAAAATCAACCTGTGTTTGCATATCCAACCTGGGTTTGTAATCTATGTTCTGGTTCACATCAAGGACTACCTTAAAAAGCTAACAGCTCTCATTACTGTATGAAGTAGAATTTTAAAATCCTAACCTTGGTCATTAGGAATTGGAGCAGAGAAAGCCTGTGCTTGTTGTTCTTTTAAATGCGGAACCAACCGTGTAACATGAAGCGGAACTGGTCAAGGAATTGGGGTGAGATTAGAATTTCCATCACTCTGCTTCCATACTTCCCCTTTAGAGACTGTATGGCTGTGAGCAAGTTCATTGACTTCTTTGGTCCACAGACTGCACTATGACCCAGTAAAATGAAAGATATTTGTTGCATTGTTTTTCAGCCAGAATCCATAGCAATTTCTTGAGAACAATTACATTAACTTATGCATTGATTAGCAATAAGGAACAAATGCCAAGGAGAAATAATGAAGACTTAACAAACGTCTCTGAAATAGTAGGTGAAAGAGCAGATGACCGAAATGGAAAATGATGGCTAATTTATTTATTTCTAATTGTGTGGTCGTGTGTGGGGGTCTTGTTAGGTTTCTGTTGCTACGATGAAACACCATGGCCTTTTGAGGGGAAAGGACTTATTTGGCTTATGTGTCCTGATCACAGGTTATCATGAAGAGAGGCCATGGCTGAAACTCAAGCAAGGCAGTACCATGGAGATAGAAACTCAAGCAGAGGACATGGGGAAATGCTGCTTACTGGCTTGCTCCCCATGGTTTGCTCAGTGCACTTTCTTATATCACCCAAGGCTACCTTTCCAGAGGTGGTACCACCCATAATCGGCTAGGCTTTGGTATACTAATCCTTAGTCAGCATCTTGGAAACATTGACTCAGGACTCTCTGCAGCACCACTGTGGGGTACCGTGTGCTGCTGTTACCATTCACACTTTAGTAGGAAGGAGCCCCAGGAATGGTCAACACCGACCTCCAGAGTAGTGGAGCAGCTATCCAAGGCAGTCAGACTCCAGTGTCTACGCCCCCAACTACTAGACTCTTTCTCCTCCCGACTGGCTGGACCTCTTCTGGAATGGTTTGTGAACAACCACTAACTAATTAGAACGAGCTCTGAATAAATCGTCTTGGATTATGCAGCTTTAGTTACACTCCCGTGGACACCCAACACGCCTCTAATTGCAGGGTGTACAAAAATGAAAAGGGGCTGTACCCCTCATTAAATGGACATTAAAAGTTAATAGAATATCTGGGCAAGGGAGCTATTGCCACCTGTGGCCTTGGAGCATGGTGTTCTTTATATATATATATATATATATATATATATATATATATATATGTAGAAACAGAGAGTGAGACAAAGCCTTGCATGCAAGTTTGTTTCAGACAGTGACTTGAAATATTATTTCCCTGGTTTGACTTTTCCGCTTTTGGGTCCAGGCTTATCTAACAGTTCTCTGTAGCAATCCTCCCTATTCAGGCTCCTGGATTAGGGATCTGTACACTTTACCTTCTACCTTACCAACCAATATTTTTTTTCCATTCGCATGGTTTTTATAATGCTTTGTTGTCCTTATCTTTTATGTATAACTCACACTAGATAAAAGTTTTCCATAAAAGTAAGAACTCCCTATGGGATTAAGAATTATTCTCCTGGAGCAAATAATTCAGTGTAATATAGATGATATAGCACGATACACCATTGTGGACAGAATGATTTAAAAAATGCAAAAGAAGACAGAGTTCCAACATCTATCTTAAAGCCGTGGTTCTTTTGATAATCCAGTGAGCTGGGTAATCCTCGGGAGTTTCTAATTACCTCGTTTTTCCATGTGTAAAATAAACACGACCTAACACACATTTCACAGGATGGCTGTGAATGAAGAGAAGACCTTTGGGGACCTAAACCAGCTTGTGTGTGTTTGTCTTGGAAACCCTTAGGGTGGTCTGGGGTGTTCAGATATTTGCTAACAGACATAAGCAATATTCAAATAAGTATTTTTATGGGAATTTTATGGGATTGAGGACATTCTCTTCATTGACCCATTTTGGAAAACACATCCTTATGTCAGTTTTCTGCTACTATAGCAACCTGTATTCCATCCTAAAAGCCAGCAGTAGGACAAAACAGAATGAGCCTAGAAATAGAAAAGTTGTTCCTTAGGTGATCCTGTCCTTAAAGGCATGAGATTTTGTTATATCTTATTGTTTTATGATACATTACTATTTAAGATGGGAGAGCCTTTAATGAGGGTGCCCGATATCCTAAGATCAAAGAAATTCCCTAGGTTCATGCCCTTGTTCCAATCGTTAACATCAAGGAGTTGGATTATTATCTTGTAAAGTTAGACTACTCCTGCCATAAATGTAAAATGCGACTGGATTAGACAAGAAGGCATTTCATTATGCACCCTGTTTAGACTCTGATCTGTCCAATCAAAGATGTGTATGTAAGTGTGCAAACTTTATTTTACTTATTCTTAGATACACAGGAGGGAGAAAAAGGGAAAAATGCAGACAGGCTGAGAGATAGGGATAAGGCAAGCTCTGTCTCCATTCTGCTATAAAAATTATCCCTGATAGCCTATTCATGTTCAGATTGAGTGTTTGTCTTTCAAGGATTGGCCCATGAAATGTGAAGATATAATTTCAAATAGCCTCACATACATAAGTGAAAGTACATTTGGAGTGGAGGCGTGGTCAGTTCTATCACATCCCAGACATTCACTCAGGAATTCCTTTGTTCCCTACAGAAGACGGACTCATAGACATTAAAGAGACATTAGACACAAGTGGAGAACAGACACTGGAGAAGGATAGGGATATATAGATGAGGGACCCATGTGGAAAAGTGACACAAGCAGAGAATGATCCCATTTGGGAGATGGGCACACATGGAGGAGAAATATGTGAAGTATGGGGCCCTGTGGAGAATAGACACATGTGGAGGGAAGATAAATTATTGGGGGCTTGAGTACCATCCTAAGTACCCCCTCAGAGCTCATAATTAGATGTCTATGGCAGGTGAGGATCTGAGGGTAAAAAATTAACTCAAGCACGTTACCTCTTCGTGTTCTTTATTTTTCATGTGAGGGGAAAAAGTAAAATAAAGGGGCAGGAGAAGATGAAAATTAAGGGGAAGAATAAGAAGAAAGAAGAAAGAGAGTAAGGGAATAAAGTAGAAATAGCAAGAAGAGGAAGAGTAAGGAGAAGAATAAGGGGTGATCTCCATGAGGTTTCTAGTTTTTTACTGACATAGTTGGAAAATTCCATAGGCAAGGACAATAATAATATCCATATCAAACTCAGAGAAAGGGGTAGGTAGAACCCAACAAAGCAGTACTCTGGTGCAGGGGACCTGATCCAGGAAAGAGCCAGCATTCAAGGGCAAGTAGCTGACATTCCAAACCATTAGACAAAGTTACTAAACATCCCTGAATCCTGGATTCACCCATTGTCCTCATCTAGTCTCTTTGGTGATAACCAGCTTTGGGGATGGCCAGATATGTTTGTTAGCAAAGGTGGGGCACGCTGTCTTCCTGCTCAGTGCCTGTCTTCTACAGCAATTTCTCTGTGGTCTTTAGCAGGTAACTTTGGGGAATTGACTCTATGTAAATTTGACTGCTAGAACAAAGAGTGAATGTTATTGCTCTAAGGCCTCATGGTGTGTGTGGGGGGGATGGGAAGGTCATTCCATTGCTCGTGCAGAGGTTACCCTGTTGAGGTGTTCTGGGAACGAATCCCATTTTGCAGGAAGGAATTATGGCTTCAGAGGCTTTTACAGATATAACAGTGACTTTTCCAAAAGACAGGTAGGTGTTCCCACAGCTCTGTAAAATGGGTGCCTCATAAGTTGCACACTTGTGGGCCTGCCTTTATAAATCTGTTGGCTCTGCATTTACTATATAGTCTTGGGCTCCAACAATATATGTGGAGAACATATATGTGAAGAAAATGGGCGTATGATGTGGAGGATGGGCACATATAAGGTTGAGTACACGCGGGGAGTGGAGATGTGGAGATAAAGGGCATATGTAGGATTAGGGACTGTCCATGTGGAGGATGAACATGTAGACACATGTTGAGAACTTCTTATGATGCTGGAACCAGGACTGACTGAACACAGGATTGGAGCAGAGGATTATTTAGAGCCACCATTGTCAGGCTGCCTATTGTCAGTTTTGTCTGTCTAGACAGAATTTATTTGGTCTATATTTTCCTACTTGTTTCTTTCCAGGAACTGTAAAGGGAGAAACTGTGTGTGTGTGTGTGTGTGTGTGTGTGTGTGTGTGTGATATTAGATTAGATGTAATCTATTCCCTCAGGACTTTCATAAATTCCCAAGTGATACAGTAATTTTTCTGTTTGCTGACTGTTCTGATGACTACCTCATATGTTGAGCATGATGCCATATTCATATGTAACTGGGTGGACTAGGATATATCCCAGATGAAGACTTCACATGTATATAACCTGTTCCTTGAAACAGTAATGCATTCTGCATTCATTTACCTTTTTCTTTTGGGTTACTATTTCTATCATAGAGTTTTTAAGACAGTATTTTTCACAGGGTTAATGAAAAAGTGAGAAAGAATAGTTGCCTTTCAAGTGGTCCATGACAGGTATGAATGTTGTTAAGTAGCTTTTCAGACAGAAAGTTCAAATGCCTGCCTACATTTTTGGATAATGGTTACTGGCTGAATGATGTTGGTGTACCTCCCACTGCAACTTCCTTACATAATGCAGCAAGCTTTACATGTTCATGAAGGAGTTACTTCACAATACTTCACGAGATATTTGTGCCACCCCTGTTTTGCAGGCAGAAGAAGTTACTCTGGCAGACTTACAGCCTGCTTACCGTTATGTCAATGACGTCAGAGTGTGAATCAAGTGGAAGATGGGCCCCGGGTCCCTTCATTCTCCAAAACCCTTTCTCTAAATGCAGTGGGTCAGAGGTGTTAGTGGGTTAGGAAAAAGTCAAAAGCTCATCCAAACAAAGCTAAAACATTCTGAAATAGAATTAAGACATTAGATTAAAAATAAAAAGCAAATCTAAAATAAAACCATTAGTCCTTCCTAACTTGATTATAGCTATGAGAATAGGACAAATAGTATAGATTTATTCTATTAACATTTCGAGAACATTTCTTTTCTTTATTCTCAGAGTATCTCCTGAGAAATGGTTGGTAGGTCTGGGTTTAGTCTTGCAGGAATGGGCAGTAGTGTGGCCTGACTTCGGCCATAGATCGTGTGGCCAATGAACTCTGACCTGAGTTTTGGTAAGTTACTTAAATCTCCATTTTGTCTATGCAGAATCATATGTCCATTAGTGACATGAAATACAAACAAATTTCTGCCTGTTTATCAAACAGCTTATTTGGGTATTTATTCAAAGAATTTGTCAGTGACTACACAATGAATTCTAATATATATTTATTATGCAGTTGTTGTTTCCTTGATAGTTTCTCCTATTCAGACAGTGTCATAATGTGGACCATCTGTTGGTACAGTTCCTCTGTTTTTCTTACATAACCGTATAAGGCGTGTGCTGATTTTTCTGGAAAATGTTCTATTATTCAGTCTTCTTACTCAGCTAATTCTACTTCCTTGTGCCATGGCTGCCCAAATAAGGTATAAGACTGGTGACAAGTGAAGGACACAGACCTAGATTCTGTCCATTTTTGTGTACTTCTCTCTCCACACCTCTCTGCTTTTATTAAGAATTATTTGACATTCAAATATACATTTGTATGTAGGGATGCAGTTAAGCATGTGTAAAGGTGTCCACAGAGGCTAGATGCCCCAGAGATAGAGTTACAGGCAGTTGTGAGCCACCAACCTGGGTGATAGGAACTGAATTTGGGTCTTCTGCAAGAACACTGCATGCTCTCTCTCTTTTTTCCTAATGGTATTTTTTTTTTTTATTTATTCTTTGGGAATTTCACATCGTGCACGGCAGACTCACTCGTTTCCCAGCTCTTGCATATCCTCTTTTGACCCTTGTAATCTGCCACCCAAATAAAATAGCAAATTTTATATTTAAAACAAACAAACAAAAAAAGAAACAAAACACATCTTTCTGACCCTCTGGACAATGATCTGCTCACAACCATCACGTCTGCAGCTCTTCCATACTTGGAATACTTTGCTTCTGTCTTTCTGCCCTCTCCATCACATGCTCACCCATTGTAGTGGCACTGGAAGCTGCCGTGTGACCCGCAGTACACCCTCATGCCCGAACAGCTGTATTTGCAAATGTTCAGAGTAGTTAGTTTGGTTCAAGTCCTCTGGTTTCTGCCATAGCATCAATACTGGATCCTCACCGAGTCTTCTTTCAAATATCCTGCTGTTGCCCAGAGTCATGGAGATCCTATGGCTATGGTGCCTCAGGGCTGACTCTTTCACATGCTCCAGCAGTTCACAGATGGGGTAGATGTTCAGGTGGACCAGCTCAGGGTCCTGGATCTGGCCCTGGGTGGTAGCTTAGTATAACATGAGGGCCTGCTTGTGGGGGTTTCTGTCTACCTGGTTCCCCAGCCATTTAGTCCCAGAGAAAATCACACGGAGTCTACATTAGATATAAACTGATTGGCCCATTAGCTCAGGCTTTGTATTAGCTCTTGTAACTTATATTAACCCATTATTCCTATCTATGTTAGCCACATGGCTCAGTACCTTTTCAGCTGGGTAGGTCACATCTTGCTTCTCCTGTGATCTGGGCAGGTCTGCAGGAAGAGCTTTCTTCTTCTCAGAATACTCCTGCCTCTATTTCCTGTCTGGTTTCTGGCCAATCAGTGTTTATTTAAAACATAATTGACATAATACAGAATTGTCCTGCACCAATTGAGTAGGTCTGTCTGGGTCTCCACCAGGCTTCCTCTTCCACCTTAAACTCCACCCCAGGGAGGGGCATGCCCAGATCTCCCATGCTTGTGCTACAAAGGCCAGCTCATCAGTTCCCACAACACTGCCTGCTCTTCCTTGTGGCTGCTGACGAGGGGCAGGGCCATCTCTCTGGTGTGTGTGGCAGCCATCACGAGGCAGGTCCAGCCCTCCTGCACCCAACATTTACAACATTTCTGGCACTGTCGATCAGTAAGGATGGGAACCAGCTTTCCAGAATACAGTGGCTGGTGAGAGGTGGGGCCAGCTCAGCTTGTACTTAATATGATGTGAGTAGAGACATTGCAGTACTCTCTGGATATAAACCCTCATTCTTCTTACTGTTGGGTTGTTGATATATACTAAGCTAGTTTTTAGTTTTAAAAGTATCTGATGAATTTAACACTTACGGTTAACCTGTTCTGGTTTTTCTTCTAAGTTTCACAAAAGTTGAAGCTAGCTTCTCAGAGTCTGGATCATAATATTTATTTTTGCAGAAATCACTCAGATGCTCAAGTGCGAAACAGAAGAGAATCAACTGAGCTGGAAACAGAAATGGAGCAGTATTGCAGATAATCTTATGATTTTCATAGGCATAGAACAATGGACACGGTCCTAAAGAGATTTGCACTGAGCCTCATTATGGCTTGGAAAGATGCTTGTGTTCACACAGTTGAGACCTTGAGGCTGCAGTAATAACACCCCACAGACAGAGCCACTAACCATGGCGTGTCGGATGATGTCTTGCTTCAGTTAGTCATAACAGGAAACTTGTAGATCTACAACCAGTTGGGCTCACTCTTGTTCTCTAATAGAGAAAGACTACATTTCTCTAATAGAGAAGTCTACATTAAAATAACTTCATATTATTCTTTGTTTTATGACTAACAAAATTAGGCATGTAGTAAAAAGAACATCACCAAAATAAAAGTTTGATACTTTTCAGATATTTTTGGCCTCTGTGGATTCCTGTTGCTAACTGCTATCACAAAGTTCTAAACAGAGAAAAGTTTTATACTTTAGATACTGGAGAAAAAGGATTTGGTCCTGAAGATTCTTGGTGACTTCACACACTGTAGTGACACTCATGGCAAGTTAATCTATAGAAGAACTTCATCCTGAAACACAGGGGTCTTGGCATCTTGTCCACGCAAGCTAATAAACCACACACAGTGTTTTCCATTGCCAAGACTGAGTGGTCAGATGGCAAGCATGGACTGTTTGTGAAGGCCATGGTATGAGTATTGTGGACTCATTAGAACTCTCTGGGTCTGACGATGACAAGACCAGTCAAATATCACCTTCACTGACAGTGGAGAACTCTAAATGATTTGACTTTGCGTATCTCAACTATCAGATCTTGTCTGTACTTCAGGAGAGCTCCTGAGTTCAAGTGGTTTGCAATATATGTGACCTTTGGTACAGATCTTTGGATTCCATATTTTCTCATTTTCCCCAAAGTCTAGCTGGACTGCAAATATAATAATTATGAATAAAAACTAATGGTAAAAAAGAGATTATTCTGCCATCAGTAGTGATGATAGATTCCAAACAGATGAATATCACTTGCTATTACTCATTACTTAAAATGAAGCAGTATTGTAAATATGTTACATTGCTTTCTTTCTTTTTTTAATATTTATTTATTTATTTATTATGTATACAATATTCTGTCTGTGTGCATGCTGCAGGCCAGAAGAGGGCACCAGATCCCATTACAGATGGTTGTGAGCCACCAATTGGTTGCTGGGAATTGAACTCAGGACCTTTGGAAGAGCAGGCAATGCTCTTAACCTCTGAGCCATCTCTCCAGCCCCGTTACATTGCTTTCTTAAAAATAATGAACCATTATGTCATGAAATACCTTTTAAATGAGTCACTATTGTGGCTAAATGGATACAATGTGTTTGTACTTAATTTTTGTCAACCTAGGCTTAGACCTAGAGCTACTTCCAGGACTTTTGAATGTGTGTTTGACTCTGGGGGCATTCTGTTTACTGCTGATTGATATAAGAGGGACTGGCCCACTGTGGGTGGTGTCACCCCTAAAGGTTTACCTGAATTATATATGAAATGTATCTGAGAAAGCCAGGGGAATCAAATCAATAAGTAGCATTTTTACATGGTCTCTACTTTGATGATGGATTGCAAAGTACTGAATGACATGATACCTTCCCTACCCACGTTGATTTTAACCACGGTAATTATCTAAGCAAAAGAGAAATGAGCTAATAGATAAATTCACAGGTGAAGTGGATGTGATAGTGTGTAGCTATAGTTTCTGATACTCTGGAGACCAAGAAATTAAGAATTCAGTACTGGGCTGATCAACATAGAAAGATTATGTTATATGTATTATAAAATTCACTTCAATTGTACTACTTACAAGGTTAATGTAGCCTGAAGTTTGAACTGTTGAGGTTTGTATTAATACTGACCAAAAATACAAAGGCCAAAAAGATCAAAGCATGCTAACTGGGAGCAGTCTTTGGAATATTGAATGAGAAAGGATGATGTGTCTTTGGGTAGAGCAATTTATACTGACACACTGGTATACAGCTCTCATTTCTTGCTGCACATATACTCAAGTATGTCGTAAAACCTAAGTTCATGGACATTTTTTTCTTTAATGTAAATCAGTAATCAGATCTGCATGTTCTTTAGACTGGATTATTTGGACTGATTTAGTAACGACTCACGTAAAGCCACTAATAAATATCTCTCAGATAAATGAGTAAAAAACCACAAAGGTAATTAATTCAAGTACATTAACAATATCTGGTAAACAGTTCCCCTAATTGCACGGTTGTCACGATTCCAAGACATAAACATGGAAAGATTAAACCCTTAATTTTGCCAAAATTACACATCTATATATCTATAACTATAAAACGCTTTCATGTGTTTATGTCCTTGACATTTATTACTCTAACTCTGCGTTTTACCTAAGCGGCCCTAAAGTCAGCCAACTTGTGCCTACATTGGATACAGTTATTCACATTGCCCAAATCAAATCATTTTTACAGAGCTTTACATGACATAACACATATTTTCTTAAAACTGTAGTTCTTTGTGTAGCTTGAGAAGTGACTACTAATTGGATAGTTTATTTTAAGTCTCTATGGATCCAAACCCATGGTTAAAAAAGCTTTATAAAAAAGCTTTATTTTTCTGTTTGGCAAGTTTATCCAATCAGGGTCAATTTGTCTTGGCCTGTTTTCTCATCCTACAACCCAATGGTTCTCAACCTGTGGGTTGCGGCCCCCTTTGGATTGTATATCACATATCCCGCATCTTAGATATTTACATCACATTTCATAATAGTAGAAAAATGCAGCTATGAATTAGAAACAAAATTATTTTATGGTTGGAGATCACCACAATATGAGGAACTGCGTTAAAGGTCACAGCATTAGGAAGGTTGAGAACCACTGCTCTAACAGAACAGCTGGGGTTAGATAACTTATAAATTAAATAAAGCCATATAGTTCATAGTTCTGGAGTTTCCTGCAGCTTGTAAGACCTCCTGCTGTGTCCTACCACAGTGAAAAACAAGCAGACATAGGGAAAGACACAGAGTATGAGGACCAGCCTCTTAGGATTACCTTCTGTTTGAGTAAATAGTACAGTCTCTTGAGACTAACCATTAATGCTTCTTAACAGCTCAGTCATTTCTTAAAGACCTTCCCCTCTTGAAGCCCTCCTACACCAGGCCTACTTCACACTCTAAATTCAGGGTATACATTCAGACCAAGTTGGAGGTTTGTGGGAACTCTGCCGGAAAAGTCTATGAACACCATTGTTAAATGGGTTTTTAAGGTATTTAGCACTTCGCAGGAATAAAGTATGTGTAGTTAAGATATGCATATTTGTTAGGTATAATGTTATGGAACATTTAATAGATGTAACATTTTTATATATGGATGACATGAATGTGTGCTGGTACTTAAGCAGTCCAGAAGAGGGCATCAGATCACCTGGACTGTTGAGAACCACCTGGCATAGATGCTGAGACCCAAGCTCTGATCTTAAGCACTGAGCTGCCTCTCCAGCTGCATGTTTAACTAAGTATGCACTAGGAAACCAAAGCATTGCGACTCAGTTCTCTGAAACGTGTGTGTTATTGCAGTGGTCTGCGATGAAATCTAAAGTATTTGTGAGGTCCACTGTAATCATTGATCCAATGTTTTCATGTTTCCCTCTAGCACTGCTTATTCAATGGTGTGGGCAGCACTTTGCCTTTTTCCCCCCCTCACTGAAACAGTTGAAAGTAACTCTGCCCATGTGAAAGACTGGCAAGGTTCATGGGCATAAAGAAAATGCATGTGCAGTTACTGAAAATATAGATTAATACTAACTACATGAAGCCTTCAAATAAACATCAGGAGTATGGAAAAACAATGGTTAAGATAATCTGGTTTAAATTCTGACCAATATTTTCGTAGAGGAAAAAATACATTTAACTTTTCTGAGCTCAAATTTCTTAGCTCTAAAACATTGCTAGTGTTTCCTACTAAATGCTAGTAGCTAGTGTTTCTGCTAGATGGGCATATTTTTAAGCAGACTCCTAATGGTTTACCACTATACTCATGTATTAATGCAGTTCCCAACTCTTATCAGAGAAACTTCTACTTAGAGTAGATGGTGATTAATACTATGACCTATAACTGGCCAAGGTGCAAAGAATAAGAGATTGGAAAATTCTCAGCTCTAAGTGCAACATCTACATCAGACCACGATAGAAGAGAGAGAGGAAAGAGTGCAAGAGGTAGAAGCTGTGGGTGACTCTATAAAAACAGCGTCTGGACAAAACGGAGCAGGTGATCCCATGAACACACAGAGGCATGACAGCATATGTAAGCTCTGTGCAGGTGTAAGCCAGCCAGATCCCAGTGTAGAGCGGGAAGCTGGGCAGGCAGAGCATTCACTCCTAGCCAAGGAGTTTTTGGCAATTAACTTCTTCTAGGAGATGGGGAAGGGCGGTCTTCTAAGAGACTTCTGGTAAATCAACCATGCTCAAATGGAAAGCCACACATCCAAGAATATTTGAGTAGTACAAATTACACTTGATTGTTTAAAACAACAACAGAAGAGTACATAAAGTTGGGTGGAGAAAAAAAATGAGAGTAGATCTTGGAGGAGTTGGGAGAAAGAGCTAAAAATGATCAAAACATGTTAAATGAAAATTTCAGGAACTAAAATCTAAGCTTCTGTAAAACACGAAAGCCAATATTGATGTATGGAAACCTTTGAACTCATCTTCTGCTTGCTTCTGCTGATTAATGACTCTGTGGAGGTATTTGGAAGAGGCCATGGCTGAGATCCAGGACCCCTTCCTTTAAACCAATGAGTGACATTATTCTGAGCCAGGGCACCCATTCTGCTGCTTTAGAGATCACAGGATGCCATGCTGCCTTGTCAGAGGTGCGGTAGTCACTCCGTGACTCCCTGTGTCTAGCCTGTGAAAGAGACTGAGCTCTTCTCTAGCTGATTGAGGAGTGTAATAGAAAGGGCTCCTCAGAGTCCTTCCAGAATCTGTTTCCCCAGCCCCTCCAACTTTTCTGTCATTGAATGTACTCTGACTAGTACAGCCTTAACAATTACAATCAATAAGTTAGTGGTTTCTCCTCTCCAAAAATTTATAAATGTTTGAGTCTATTGGAAATGATATGGTTGACTGTCTTCATATTTATTTAACATTTGATATGTAAATTATTATTTTCCAAATAATTCTTCTCCTTTTGTATGTTTCTTTTTCTGCAATAATTTTAGGACATATCCTGTGAATACTAATTTCGAAGAAATATTTTTCCTATAAAATATTAATTTAATTTTTAAAACTGTAGTGACTATTTCTCTCTGTCTTCAATTATAACTGGAGGCCGTTATCTATAAGAGCCAGAAGATTTGGACCTAAATTTCAGCTCTTCTTTCTATTGGCTATTTTAATTAAGTTAAAATAAGTTAAATTATATCAGCCTCATACTATGTCAAAAAGTTAAGGATAAATGAAGTGTCAGATATAAAGTGTATGTGATAGAATGTACTCCGTGATGTATAAATGATGCAGGATACACAGCGTCTCAACTTCTGTTTAGTTGTCAATATGTTGAGAGAGTCAACTACAGGACCAATAAAGTACACCTTACAACGAGGCACCTTCTTCTTCAGCACACAGTTAGTTACTGGTTCCACTTCTAGACCATAATCGCTGTTTTTTCCATACTGCATAAAAAGGAAGAAAAGACATAGAGAAAGATTAGAAATATTAAAGATTGAGGCAGAGACCACTATTATATTTTGGATGTGACCTGATCCTTGAAGTCATCAAATGTTGAAAGCTTGGTCCAGCCATTGAGTGATAGCTGAATCATGAAGGCTGTGATGTAATCAGTATTCATTATTGGATGTATAATTTGATAATATCATTTTATTTTTTGGTTTTTCAGGACAGGGTTTCTCTGTAGCTTGGAGCCTCTTGTAGACCAGACTGGCCTTGTTGAACTCACAGAAATCTGCTTGCCTCCCAAATGTGGTGTGTGCCACCACCGTCCAACCATTTGATATTATTATTGGGACATAGGATGCACTTCTTGAGGTGGAATGTAGTTGGTACATATTTCAGGGTCTATATTTGTCCAAGGTCACCCCCTCAGCCTCTCTACTTCACACTCCTTCTGAGAAGATCCTCTATGCCCAGGCACAAACCCCTTACACTGATGCTCCTGCCTCATCGAGCAGGCCCAGAAGCAATAAAGCTATGTGACCACAGCTGGAAATCTCCCAAATCATGTCCAATAATAAATGTTTTATCTTTTAGTTTATTTTCCTCAGTGTAAAAAGCTAGTGTAACAGTGTATTGTAAAATAAAAATCTGTTCTCTTCATAGAAGTTATAACTGGGCACACCACTGGAATGCCTTCCTCAGCCTCTCCTGAAGGATTTTTACGGCCAGTCGAAGGTGAAAGGCTGCTGTGTAAGCCACTTATAGGTTAGGATTCAAGAAAGCAGATGTGTCTGCCTCATATTTTCTGAGTGGACGTAGATGAAGAAGGGGGCTAGTTCAGAAAATGATAAGAAGACTGAATGGCCACCTGGATGGAAGGAAACCACTAATTTTAACTCCACTCATGACCATTATCTATTTGTGTCATTTTGGGGCATGTTTTGCCTTATATACGAAGTCTAAATTCTTTGATAAAGAGTTATTGGAATACAAAGGCATTTCTCTTTTGCAGAAAAAAAGAAAATTAAGAGATTGATCATGTCCTGACCAAGAAACGTTTGTTTTATGTTTTCTGACACTTAAAAGCATCAATGAGTGAGTCTCTCAAACTTGAGGCACACTTGATGACAATGATGGCAAGTTGTGGTCAGAGGGAGGAACCAGAGAATATGAATAAATGAGAATATAAATAAAGCCAACCAGTATCTATATCTTAATGGGGATTCTGAACTCAGACCTCCAATGAGGTGGATGAGCAACCAGCATAGAATTATGGAAATAGCTCACAGAAGCCAAATTGGGTCTGTACTAGGAGGACTGTAGAATCATCTAACAAACAGTCTTGTGGAGAAATAGAAACTTTCTTCCCAAACAGTCCCAAGCCATGACATGACAATTGTATTAGTTAGGTCCCAAAGTCATGATATGACAGCTGTATTAGCAAGGCAATAACTAGAATTTTCTTCTCTGGACCTCATCCTGTCCTGTGTCTCTTGCAAGGCACAATGTCACTGGTTAATAGAACACTATAGAGAAAAAGAACAGTCAATGATCTCTCTATGTTGCAGGACACATAGATAGAGCAGACACCAGCTGGAGAGAAATGAAATGTCATTATAGACACAAATGTAATGTTAAAATTCATAAGTCTGAGTATATGGCTCAATAAGTGGAATATCCATCATGCAAGCATGAAGACCATGGTTCAGCTCTCCTGCAGCCACATAATATCCAGGTAGAGCAGCACACATCTGTATCCTGGGTGCCCTGGAGCAGAGACAGGAGGATCTCTGAAATTCCTTGGTTAGGCAGTCTAACTGAATCAAGGAGTTTCAGGTTCAGTGAGGGACTCTGTATTAAAAAGTAAGATTGCAGTGACAGAGGAAAGAACCCAATAGGAACCTCTGGCCTCTTCACAGGTGTGTGCATATGTGCGTGTGCACATATGTCAACACTTACATTCATAACACACACAAATAATTGACATGAGATTGTTTTTTCTTAAAAGAAGAACTTTGAGAGTTCCATGAGAGCTCATCTGCGGGAAAGAATAACTGTAGAAACAAGTTAGAGAATGTGGAAACTCCCCAGAGGCTGTCCACTGCAGTACACATGCACCTTCCTTCTGCTGTCAGATAATGCTCTTTTACATTGTAAAGATTTTTCACTTGTTTTTTTGTTTGTTTGTTTGTTTTGTTTTTTGTTTTTGTTTTTTCGAGACAGGGTTTCTCTGTGGTTTTGGAGCCTGTCCTGGAAGTAGCTCTTGTAGACCAGGCTGGTCTCAAACTCACAGAGATCCAGCTGCCTTTGCCTCCCAAGTGCTGGGATTAAAGGCCTGTGCCACCACTGCCCGACTTACTTGTATTGTTTTAATAATGCTGATTGGTTAGTAGCCAGGCAGAAAGTATAGGTGGGCAACAAGACTAGGAGAATTCTGGGAAGAGAAATGCAGAGATGGAGTTGTCAGCCAGCCAGACAGAGGAAGCAAGATGAGAATGCTGCACTGATAAAAGGTACCCAGCCACATGGCTAAACATAGAATTATGTGTTAATTTAAGTTGTAAGAGCTAGTTAATAATTATAACAGTTTATAATTAATATAAGTCTCTTTGTGAATTCTTTGGACTGAATGGCTGTAGTTCTGGGCAGGACAGAAACTTCCTTCTACATGCTTCAACAAATTTGTGAATCTTTATCATTGTTTAACGAATCAAAAATTTTAAAACACCTTTTCCATTGTCTACTTTGGCCACAAAGCCCAAGCCCTTTCTGAGACTGACACCCTTTTATTTAGCAAAATGTATTTCTTATGGTACAAAGACAAGCTCCCCCCCCCCCCACATTCACGTAACACAGTACTATCTTGGAGTACTATATTATTATATTATTATAATACCAGCTGTAAATGAGAGATTTACAGCTGTCAAAATTTAGCTGCATATTAGTTATGTAAAATTGTCCTCATGGTAAGTTTGCTATAGAATCTTTACAGTATGTCAAAATGAAGTCAGCATAAGAAATTGCTAATGATGCCATACATTTTTATATTGTTTTAAAAATCCAGTATGTGGCTCCATTTACAGAAGTATGACATAGTGTCATTGTAAGTGCTCCTCTAACCACTTGGTACTAAGGGCTACTGCCTAGTCAACACAGACATAGCTTAGTTACTTCTCTTGCAGAAATACTGTGGTCCAGAAAAATAAAGGAAAAAAGTTATAGCAGATGGAAAATATTCCTCAAAAAGAAAATCTGAGCTGGAGAACAAATGATACCTACACAATGTCTAAAGGGACACGGAACAGTGTCAGCCTGTGTAAGATGCCCCATAAACCCCTGCCCATGATCGCTGAAATTCTTTTCATATTGATATTGACTTACACCCTGGTACCCTTCATAAATATTCCATCAAGTAAATACAGATTTTCCTCTATTTACCTGTGCTTACCGTATTCTTACATTATATCCATTTCAATTTTTCCTTTTATTCAAATCTTTCATTTGGTTATGTCCACTGATTCCTGAAAGGAAATTACATAAATTTAAACATATGTGGGTAGAAAAAAAGATGCTCTTGCCTAGCATTCATTACTTAATTTTTGTTATGATACTTGCAATTTTCTAGAAACCAAATATATCCCATTTAACATAAAAATATCAAAATGTTTAACTTTGAATCAGCTGTAATCAGACTCCTTCCTACATTAGACAATATTCCCAATATGAAAGTATAAATTTGGCAATAGAACATAAACAGTATGGTACCACTGATATGCTGTTCTTTAGTAACTTTTACCAGAGTAGTATTCATCAATTCTATTCCAAATCATGGAATGTGTTATTCAGTGGCCTATTACTGTAAGAAACCATCTAAGTTAATCAACACAAAGAAAAGGTTGGTTTTGGTTTGCAATTTTTTAGGTTCAAATCCACAGGTGATTAGCTCTGTTAGTTGGGGCCTGTGGTGAGGCAGGCATGTCTTATTCGCCTCATACGTGTTATTCACCTCATAGATCGGAATGAAAGACAAAGAGTGAGGAAAACTGTAGTGCACCACTCCCATCTGCACTCCATGCGCTACCATACAGTTCGTGAACTGGGCAAGGGGTTGGAGATTGAAACACACAAAGACTTAGAGACAAAGACACGGATCATCTTTGGAACAGGAATACCCCCTTTATTGTGTCCAGGGGCAGCTTATAAAGGGATCCTTAACTGATAGCGATGCCCCAGTCAAACACACCAGAAACCACTCCCCTGCCATCAGGGACTCTTGAGGGTCTCATGCTCAGAGCAGCTACAAGCATTCCAAGTCATTTACCAGAAATTCAGGATATGGGAGGGGGTGTCATAACTCTCAACAAAAAACATACAAGATTCTTTAGATCCAAGATCCCTTAGTTCCTTCAAGAGCCACAATCCAGTGTCCTAATGCCTCCCACTGAGACCCATCTTATAATATTTCCATCATATGCTAACTGTAGCATGTGGATGGGGCTGATACAGAGAGATAGGAAAAGAGAGTGCTTACATGGGGCTCAGGGGTGCATGGTTACATGTAAAAACTCTTGTTAGTTGTGTGTCAGCAGAGGTGGTGCAAATTGTTCCAAAAGAGTGGTTGTCCCTGAACTAGTCCTTGGAACATTCATATTGACTGGCCCTTGGATCATCCTACCTGAGAAGTGTCTTTGGAGACCATGGGTCAAGGAGCATCCTGGAAGTTTCTGTTAAGAATATGATCTGTGATTGCAGTTAACTTTAGGTACAGTCTGGGCTAAACTAGAGAACACCTAGATAACTGATAAGACATTTCTGTTGGGCGTGTTTGGCAGGTATTTCCAGAAGGTCTTGGCATGTGAGTTAGTAGACCACGTAGGGAAAATTTACCCTTGATACAGCAGTTGATTAAAACTCAACATGGAACCAAAAAGGAGAGAAATCGATCCCTCTCCTTGTCCAGGTAGGCACACTTCCTCTTGGCCTTGGGTATCCAACTCTAGGTTTTTTAGTGTTGTTACCCCAAGATATCCATCTGCATCCCATAGTTTTTACATCTTTTTCTTATACTGAGAATGTTACCAGTTCTAAGACCCTTGGACTTACTCTGAGTCCAATGTGGCCACCCCAATACCTTCAGCTTTCAGTGTCACTAACACCATAGAAGCTGTTGTCCTATTGCCTCCCTTCTCAACTCTCTCTGTGCTTTCTTTCTGTGGAGAATATTGATCTACACAGTAGCAAATGCCAGTTTCATTCACTTGGTTGTGCTGTTTCAATCTCTCCGGGGTGGGGGAGGGACGGCTGAAGCAAGGCTGGCCTATGCCATCCACAAAAGTAACTTCTAATAAAAACTCTGACTCTGTGCTCAAGGAAGTGTCCCTGCTTGCCGAGAGTTTGCACATGTCACAACACATGTCCACTTGGAGAATTAGTGCTGTCCTTCTAGCTCTACTGGGAAAGAAGTCCTAATAGCCACCAAGAATTCTCTTGAACATCTCACTACCAGCTGGTTTTACTTTTCTTACAACTATAACTACATAGCAGGTTGAAGAAAGCTTACGGGACAAAGGATGTACCTGGGCTCATAGTTTCATGGCAGTGTGGACGTATAGTATGATCAGAGCCCGAGTTAGCTTTTTCACCTCCCCAAACATCCACCAACAGAAATCTTTATTGACCTTCATATACCAGCTAGAACTTAGAAATAAAGACTTGGCAAGCTTCCAAATCATCACCACCCAATGGTAGATAGCTGTTCCAGCACATGGAGATGTCCACTTCCACCCTAAAGGAGCCTTTTCCTTTGGTGCTGGTATCATGTCTACATAATAAACTTAATCATGGCTACACTACATCTTATGAGTTCTCAAAATGGTTTTAGAGAATGACTGCACCTGATGGTAAAACTTCATTTTTTTTTTTTTTTGGCACACTAGTATGTATGGTTTGAAACAGTTTTGTCATATAGATACAAACCAAACTAAATATTTGCAAAGAATGAATATTGTACATGACTTAACCCTTGCACAAACACTGCAGAGACAACACCCTATTTATATTGTACATAAGTCCTTTAAAACATGAAGAAATTCCAACATATTGGCTGGCCTGTGGAGTTGGGAGGCCAGTTCAGGTTAGTTCCATTTCAGAGACTATGTGCTCACCCATGGGTTCTTTATGTTTACATGGACCAAATGCTGGACCAACCCAACTCTAAGAGAGTATTCATGCACCCAGGTTCTCTAAGAATACATCCCACAACCAACCAGCAACTGCAGTGGAAGTTCTGGGTTAGGAAATGCTGTCAGCCATTGTCATATATAAAACCATTGAATGAAGCACCCTTTTTTGATACAATTGAAATGAGAATTTCATGCTTTCCTGTCTCCTCCCTTTGCCTCAGACTTTAAAATCCTCAACAAGGACTCTGCATTTTATTTTTCTGTTTCCATCTTTCTTAGGGGAATTTGCTCTTCTGCTCTGTGTCTGCCTTCCTTATGCTATCACTTGCCTTCATGGGATTTCATGGATTTCCTGGAAGTTAATTTGAATAGATAGATATTCAAGGTTTCTAGAGAGCTGAGGCTGTGTATTGATTTCACATTGCTGTAAAACCATGAAGCTCGGCATCTGGCATTACAGTATTTTGTAACTATCAGCTCAGTTTTGTTGCAGATTCCACGGATAGAGTTTAAATAACTCCATTTTTTCCACTACATAGTTCAGTAACTTTAATAAACTCATTCAGTGGCTTAGCTTCGTGTTAACAATCCTATGCACAATTTCTTCGGAGCAGGAATTTATTACTTGTTTTATTGCAATGCAATATTAATATAAAATGATGACTCATGGACTGTGGAGACACTATCATGCATTTACAATAATGTTTATACAAATAATTAAACTTTCTCTTACTGGATAGGCCATGTATATAAAAGGAGATCTTGACTGCAAACTACTGGAAGAGAAAAACACAAGGCTATATTGACCGCCGCCGTCTCTAGCTGTATCTTCTCCAGACGGCAGGAAAATCTAATTTCAAATATTGCATCTGTCATCTGCGCTTCATATCAAGGAATTAATCAAACTGACACCAGAGAGACTTTTTTGAATGTTCATTATTTCAGCTATTAATTTTTAAAAGCAGCAAATGTAGCAAGTCAATAGCAGTCATAAAAATTGATTTATTGTGCAATTTCCTTCATCCTCCTGGAAGCCAAGAGCAGATTCTGTGTATCCAGTGCTTTCGATTTCTAAGCCACATCGTCACATCCATTTTTTTAAGATAAATTATTTAGATGAAAGGAATGCATTCCTGTTTCAATCCCACTGATTTGAATTGGTGAGAGGTGACCACATCAAGGAAATGTGAAATTTAGCATGAAAAAGAACTGCACATGGAAGCAATTACATTCAGAAAAATCAGAGAAATGTAATTCATACTAAAACATGAACAAGATCCCTCATCAATCACATTGCTGCTGTGATCTGGGTGACCTCGTCTTATACTCTGATAGGGTTCTGAGACGGTCAGAACCCACTCATGCTATTCACACCTTGGTGCCCCTGTTTAGGTGAAGACAGCTTCCTCACACAGACACTTCCTGCAACATGGAACTGTTCATCAATAAATGTGTTGACGCTTGACTCGCAGAACTTAGTTTCAAGTTAGTCAACCTGTATTCGAACCCGGCTATGCTCTCTTGGAGAATCCTCTGAATGGCAGTTGCTTCTCTGTGATGTACAGATTCTAAGGAATACTCTACATAATTTTTTTAAAATAACTAAATAAAGACAATAAAATATTTGTAAGTACATGATCCCAGTGTTTTCATTTGATGGTATTAATTTTCCATCTAAGACCCAGGTTTCTGATAACATTATTTGATTATGAAAAACAAGTATTTTCAATATGAAAATTTGTAAGAATTCTTGTTGTTCCTGAGACAATGTCTCTTATTCTGTAACCAGGTCTGTCCTGGAGCTCACTATATAACCTAAGCTCTCCTAAAACTCATTGCAAATACTTCTTCCTCAGTCTCTCTAGTACTGGGATGACAGGGGTAAACAACCACATTGGATACTTTGTTTTGAGATTATAATATAATTATATCATTTTCTTCTTCCCCCTTTCCACTCCAAGTTTCCCAATGCCATCCTTGCTGTCTTTCACATGTATGATCTCTTTTTTCATTAATTGTAGTTATATAGGAAAGAAAAATTTTCTGTACAGATATAGCTATTCTGATATTTACCCAACTTACTGAGATTTTAGAGTCATCAATGACAATCTCTTGATTGTCAAAATTGTGTATGGTTATTTTAATAACCCACTTTTAATTTGCTCATAATAATCTATTCTTTATTAGAGCTTTGAGACTTTTTTTTCAAATTTTCCTATAATCTGAAATTTTTCATGTGCTAATTACATTGGTGCCATCTGTTGAGTGGATCCCAAATTTTGTTTCTTATGTAATCTGAGCTCATGGTCTTTAGGTGTGTGTGTGTGTGTGTGTGTGTGTGTGTGTGTGTGTGTGTGTAATGTTAATTTGTTTTTCTTTTGGGAGCTAGTGGGTCCTGAGATATGAAAGGCTCTCTCTGAGCAGTGGTGAATTTATGTTTGCCTGATAAGTTCACATTGGCCCTGGGCTTGTTTAAAATTAACATGTATTAGTTGCTCACAAAGCTTTATAAATTAGAACCTCATACCCTGAACTATAGATATAGGACAGATGCTTTTCTTAGCCCTCTACACAGAAGCATTGGCTCTATCATGTTCCTGTCTTTCTCAGATCAGGTGATTGGGGCTCCATCTCTGTCCTATAATTTTCTAGCCTTTAGTCTCTAATTTCATGCGACATTTAGAACCAGGCTGCAGCTTTCAAGATCTTTGTGATGAAAGCCCTGCAAGAGGGCAGGTCATCTATTCTCAACCCAATTCCTTGGCTTTTACTTTTTGATTTTAAGTCCAATTCTTCTCTCTTTATTGTTTCTGCTTGTTTGTTTGAGAAAGAGTTTCTCTATATAGTCCTGTGGTGAGGGAGAATTGTCTGTATTCTGTCAATCATGTTTTAAATAAATGCTGATTGGCCAGGCAGGAAATATAGGTGGGAAACCCAGACAGGAAGTAGAAATAATGTAATGAGAACAGGAGAATTCTGGGAAGGAGGAAGTTGATTCCTCCCACACCTGCCCAGACCACCGAAGCAGCAGGATGTGATCTGCCCCGTTAAAAAAAAGGTACTGAGCCACATGGCTAACATAGATCAGAAAAATGGGTTAATCAAGATGTGAGAGTTAGCCAGTGAGAGGCTAGAGCTAATGGGTCAAATCAGTTTATAATTTATGGAGACCTATGTGTGATTTTCTTAGGGGCTAAACAGCTATGGGAACCAGGCAAGACAGAAACACAAACAAGCAGACCCTTCATGTTACAGTCCTGGTTTTCCTGAAACTCATTAATGTGAACCAGACTGTCCTTGAATTCAGAAAGATCCTCCTGTCTCTGCCTTCTGAGTGCTGGGTATTAAATGCATAGCCCACCAAGCCTGGTTCTTCCTGCCTTTTAGAAAGGCAGAATTAGGGTTAGGAAGATGGTTCTGGGTTAAAATCCTTGCTGCTCAATTATAAGAACTGCAATTCAGCTCTCCAGAACCAACTCAATTGGTAGACAGACATAGTAGTTGCTTCTAACTGAATCCTGCAAAGCAGAGCCAAGGGGTCTACAAACTGGCTCCCTGGATTAACAGAACCAGTTCCTTTAAGTTTAGTGAGAGACCCTGCCTTAATGAGTAAAGTGGAGATCAGCTGGAGAAGACATCCTGTTGTCAGCTTTGGTCTCTAACTACACCTTCACACATACTGATGCCTGTACACAAGTGAGTACACAGTATGCACACCACAGGCACATACACATATACAATGAAATAATCAAATTCATAAACGCAGAGATGAAAGGGGAGGCATTACAACAGACATTGAGGAAATTCAGAGACACATAAGGACATATATTAAAAGTCTCTATTCCACAAAACTTTCAAATATAAGACAAATTTTTAAAGCGTTAGTGCTTTAAAATAGGTTGTACTTTCATTTTCGTGGCAGAGGTCAAGGGAAAGGAATCATGTGTGTCAATCAGAAATCAGCACACATTTGTGGCTGGGTTTTAAAGGAAATATTTTAGTAGTAGTAGTACCTTGCAGGTGTGTGGATGAGTATGACAGAAAGTACAAGTGGAGGTCAAGGGCAACTTTGTGGAGTGGGTTCTGTCCTTCCAACTTTGTGTGAGTTCCAGCGAAGGAACTCAAGTTGTGAGGCTTACACTTAGATAACGTTACCATCAGGGTCATCTTGTAGCCCCGCAGCTGACTGTCAGCATTTTTTTAGTAGACTGATATAACTTTAAGAAGCAGATTTATATCAGACAAACTCCTTCACTCATCCATCCCAATTATTAATAACAACTTGGATGTCTGCAAGGTCCTATAAGTCATGCTGGAGAAACAGTGGTAGACCCTAGTTCTCATGCAGTTCACATCCTAACAGAAACAAATAGCTCCAAGGAAAGCATGGTAGCTGAAGTCTGGTGAGTGGTATACATTTAGCATATTGTAAGAAGTTAGGCTTATTCGTGACATTTAAATATACTAACTAATATAAAATTAAAGTTTTATTGGCTGATAATATAATTATATAATCATTCCAAATAACAAATCTTTCACTATCCCTTTTTTGATGACCTGTCAAGTATAAGATGTTTAAAGAGTTAGTTACGTTAAAAATATTCAATAAGAAATCTACAAGCCTGTTATTTGGAAAAAATGAAAATAAGAGGCCACTGTCATTGAAGTCACACATGGTAAAGATTTCTGCTCTTTATACCTCAGCACTATATGTGGAAATTAAAGTGACACAATTAAAGAAGTAAAATAATATGTCACTTTTAGAAGTTATTTAATATAACCTTGTTTATAAATTGCACACTTTCTCAAAGAAACTAGAATCTAGTTGAAAAGTTTTAGAAGACAGAGAATCTTGGCAAGTTCCATGTAAAACATAAATATTTCATACAATAAAAATGGCAAAATTATTCCAATTATAATAACAGTTTTGGATAACTCTACTGAGAAAATAGATGAATTAGCAAAATGACATCTATCTCTCTTGACAGAAAGCCTCAATATTTAAAGATATCAACTCTCACAATTAACTTATAAATTGCATGAGAAATCATTCTCTTGATGAATTTTGGAGGAAACATGACAAAAATAATTACTAGATTAATTTATAAAATAAATGGACGAGACTAGCCAATATAATTTGGAAGAGCCAGAGTAATGACAGGCATAGTGTAATTGTATATCTTTACCAGATATAAAAGTATGTATGCTTTGTTCACTTAAATATTATCTTTTTATAGAACAGATCAATGGAAATCTACAATGAATTAAGTGATGAACCATTTCCAATTAGAAGAGGAAATGATACATCGTAAAGAGTATTTGGACAAGAAATGGTAAGCTTTCTTATTTCCTCATTTTTTCCCTTGAAGAATTAAAGATTTAAGTATATCTTTTAAAAGAGAAATGTGTATTTTTTTGCCCACTCTTCTGAGTTAAAATGCATGCCTTTCCTTCCCTTCCTTATACTTCCTTTTCTGCTTTTTCCTTCTTCTTCCCTCCTCTACTGATTTCTTTTGCTCTTTTATTGTCACTTGAAATGAAAAAAAAACCTGGTGATATTGAAGTAGATGAAACTAAAACAATTTTGAGGTTCAAAATATGACAAAATGGAACAATATTTGTCATGGAAAATAATTCCATATATTTATATAAGCATACACATTTTATATAGAACTTCAGATAACCTAGTAATCATTTACGTACAACTGTGAGTTTAAACATCAGAACTGTGAAGAAAGCTTCCTTCTAGCATTCCTGCAGTGGGTTTGAATAAGGCCATTTTTGAATGAAAGATAAATTATTAGCCTCTCCCCACATGCATTCAAAGTGGTAATTGTGACTGAGATCACACCCAAGGCATAAGTTTCATTGTGGAGTGCAAAGGAGGAGAGGACACAGCAAGACTGACATCCCGTTCAGATGCTTGCTGCTGTTGTTCCAGCTAGCAGTTAGTTTCTCACTCACACAGTTCTCCGTGGTCCTTGATCTCTTTAAGAAAGTCTTCATCTTCCACCATCTCTCCAAACTCCTTAAAGTGGCTGGAGGTAGACATAAAATAATCTACCTTCAACATCCTCAACTTGCTCTATAATATAGTATTATTTAAAGTCCTAAAGTGTCTTTGAGGTCAGACTGAAGGCAAGTTTGATGGTTAAATATGAAAATTAAGTCAGTTTATTTGTATTCACTTAGCACCATATGCTAACAAGACCCACTGTATGCTCAGGGATTGAAGACCTACAGAACACAGAAGTATAGGTAGCATATTCTTTGGTCTTCCTATAGTGACACTGTTGGGATAATTATCATTCAAGTTCCTCCTGAATATTTCATATATCAGAGTCACTCTCCATCCAAAATGGATAATTTAACTTTCAGCCATTTCTGTGTCTTGTAGAAAATATCATATAATTTTTTTATTGTAGCTTCTTCCATTTTTTATTTAAGCACAGAAATGATTCATGATAACCCGATGGAGTAAGGAGACATCGCCTTTCAAGGATAAAGTTAGAACTGTTTCTCACTTTATATGCTGCCTAGGTTTCTTCTAAGAAGGGTCTGCTGTCTAGCCACAGTCTGTCATAGTAGATTCAGGACACAAAGAACGACTTGTTCTTAAATTCCAACAAATTTTATTGGAAAGATAATCTGCATGGTCACATATAAGCTCAACAGACAGGATGCTGCAGTCAGAGCTATTTACCAAAACAGAAGAAAAGGAATGCAGATTGATTCACAAGAGGGTAGCCATTACAGGATTTGCCTAACTTGATTATGGGGTAGAAGTCTAAGGATATGCTTTATAGCCAACACAGCATGGGATTATGCAAAATGTAATAAATCAGCCCAACTCCATTGAAGGTTTGAGGAACTGGAGCTCCAGGGCTCAAGGTCAAGAGAAGGTGGATGTCCCAACTTCAGAGAGCACCAATTCTGCTCTTTTGTGCTTTCTAGGTCCTCAGTCGACTATCCTGTGCACTGGAGAGGGTGGATGATTTTTACTTTAGCTTCCTGATTTCAGTGATAATCTCTTCTAAAACTCCTGCACAGGCACACTCAAAAATAGTGCTTCGTGAGGTGAATTGACTCAAGATTATTGACAACATGCATGAGTCTGAATCACCACAGCTGCTCACTGGTCAAACAGGGAGAAGAATTCCTGGGAGAAGAAATGAACCTGAAGAAGCAGTAATCTAGTTTAGGAATCCAGGAAAATCATATGCAAATGCAAATTAACAAAGTATGGGGTAATATGGAGCTTGGCTACAAGTAGAACTTCAAATAAAACAAAATGTAATAACACATTTCATTCAAAGCTAGTACATACTTTTATAAATAGTATGATACAAAGATGATACGTTAACTCAGAAGATGACAATGTGATTTCAGATTTCCATCATTCATCCCCAAAACTGCATGTGTGTGGTGGCTTACCTATGTGTAACTCTAGAGACTAAGACATCGGGAAACAGTCTAGCAAGACTAGAGGAATCAGTGAGCATTGGGGTCACAGAGGAATCCTGCCTTGCTAAACAAAGTAGACATGGATTGGGGAACACACCCAGCCTCAACCTCTGGCCTCGACACACAAACATTCACACACACAAACATATTCCCACACATATAAGATGGAAGCTCTCAGCTGTTGCTCCAGTGCTATGCCTTCCTGCCTGCCGCCATGCTTATCATAGAGTAACTCTCTGAAACTGTAAACAAACCCTAACAAAATTCTTCCTTTTATAAGTTGTGTTGATGATGGTGTCTCTTTACAATATTATAGCAGTGACTAAAACATTCCCCCAACCAGTCTATCTGGGAATCAATTATTCAAATGCCCAAGACTATGGAGGACGTCGCATTCAAACCGCAATCATATCAACCTGTTGGCTGTTTTCAGAAATGACACACACATACACACATAGCTACATATGTTACTCTGGGCCAGGGGCATGGAACCGTGCATAGCAAGATTTGAACTATTTATTTAGCTCAGTTGTAAAAGTTGATTGCATGGGAAGTCCAAGGCATCGTAAGGTTACTTACATTGTTTTCTTAAAGGCATGTTTAACTTAAACAGTTTGAGCACACAGTAGGACAGCAGATTGAGTACATACTTGTAATTGACCTCAAGGTATATTATTAATGTGGCTGTAAAGACCAGCAAAAATTAAGTCTTTTTGGAGTCAAAAGATATTTTTATAAAACTTTATTACCATATATAGGAAAAACATGCTAATCATTTAAATGTACCAAAAAAGAACTGTAGAAGCTGTTTTTAAAAATTAATCACTATTAAATGTGTGCATGTATATAGATAGATAGATAGATAGATAGATAGATATAAATATGTGTATACACACCAACTGTACCTATATCCATAACCATCCATATACATGGACACATAGTAAAATCAGGTATGTATCACAACATAAGTATAATTTTTTGTTTTGTTTTTCAAGACATGATTTCTCTGTAGCCTTGGAACCTGTCCTGGAAGTAGCTCTTGTAGACCAGGCTATCCTCGAATTCACAGAGATCCACCTGCCACTGCCTCTTGAGTACTGGGATTAAAGGGGTGTGCCAACACCGCCTGGCTATCACTGTATAATCTTAACAGTGTCCTTAACAGGTCTTGTGGCACATGGATGTAATTTGCATATATGTAACATTAGCTATAACACACAAGCCAAATGACAACATGTTAAATAATATAATTACATTTCATCATTCACAATGGCAGAGATAGTGTGAACCTTTTATATCTTGGAAGATTGTGGCCCTTTGGCAACAGTTTCAGTGTTTACGAAGGTATTGCTGGACATTAGTTTAGTCAGCCTAACTCCCCACCTCCCTGGAAGAACATCTTAGCTCTTACCACTCAGCTAATAACTGTGGATGTGGTGGGATTGGGGGAGATAAAGAGCAAAGTAAAACCAGAAAAAGAAAGTGATATCATTGAGGGCATCCACTCAGGATGGAGAAGCAGTTTGGAATCTTCACACTGAACACAGAGCATAGATTAGCCTTAAAAAGAATCTATTGGTTAGTGGGGGCTAAAGGGGAGCTGGGTTCTACGGATGGTTACAAGCCAGAAAGAATGACGATAGACTTGTAGTTTACAAATACTGAGAATTTAAACATGGGGCTCAGAGAAAATACAGGTGGCGGCATAATGGGTTTACAGTGTCAGCCTCGCCAGGGCAAAGGGGGGAGGGATGGATCAACTAGGAAGGGGATAAAAAATGGAAGGTTGGCAAAGAATGCATCAGAGAAAAGGAAGTTAGTAGCCAAGAGCATCAGAGAGGGAAAAAAAGTACAAGGAAGAAAAATGAGAAGGAAACACTATCTGATCAGAGCAGGGGGTTTGATCAGAAAACAGCAGGTTTCGCTGGAAAGAAAAGTCCTGCAGGACATCAGGGGGACATTTTTGTTTGTTTGTTTTTCAATCTGTGGAAGCCATTCTTTAGCATTCAATTTGCTGAGAAGGCAGGGCTTTTTGTTTTGTTTTGATCAGATTTACATACTGACAGGAAGGTGGAGCCCAGAGCAGTGCAGAAGCCTACAGAGATGAAAATGCAGAAAGCCTTGAACAATATTCTATTGTATTAATCCTCTTGAATCTGGAAGTAAAATATGTCACCCCTGGCCAATGATAGTCTTTCATAAGGGGTACTGCGGCTAGGCCAAGTGTTAGTAGGAAAAAGAAAAAAAAGAAGAAAGAAAGAAAGAAAGAAAGAAAGAAAGAAAGAAAGAAAGGAAGGAAGGAAGGAAAGAAAAAAAGAAAGAACGAAAGAAAGAAAGAAAGAAAGAAAGAAAGAAAGAAAGAAAAAAGTTGAAGAGACACCCCAAAAGGGGTTATAGGGGTGGAGGATGGCACGTTCATGGCTCTGAGGAGGTATGAGGTGAGAAGAGGCTGTGGGTGGTTGGAGGACTTTAGGTCCTGTGAGAAGAGGTGAGGTGAAAAAGATTTTCCCACACAGCCTGAAAGGAAGTCACGCTCCCCACTAATGGATAATAAGAGGGCCCCAAGGAGGGGAAAGTTGTCTGGAAGAAATTCTTACCCAGGTTTTCTAAGAAGTCAGCCTGGCAACAGTCAAAAAGGAAGTTTCCAGAAACAGGTGTGGGGATCTCATCCGAGGTTGAATCGGCAAGCGGTGGCCAGGAGCACAAAGGAGACTTCGTCTCTGTCAGGGTCACACAAGAGTGAAGAAGGTACTAAGGGCACGCAGGACAGAGGGGAAAGAAAGTTGTTGAGGCAGACCTCCACTGGGGAGTCCCAACTGGGCACCCGGTGAAAGGTCCTTAGAAGGAAAAACAGACAAGAGAACAAGGACTTAAGATAGTGCAGACCTCTGGGGACAAAAACTGTCAGAGGGAGTCCCTGTAGGACCCAGAGTCTGCCATCCCGCTTGCAAGCCACGTGACTATAGGGAAGAAAGTGGAGGTAGAAACGTTTTCTTTTGGAGTCTGTAGTTAGCAATGGGGTAACCCTTGAGTTGTGGGTTAAAGAACGTTAATGGGTCAGGATACATTTGTCCTGAAAGGCCATTGCTTCTATTCCAATGGGCAGGCAGCTGAGAGGCCAAGGAGACAAGTTACTTTGTTTCTAGAAACCAATATGATAATATGTTGTGGGAATCCATTCAGGCAATTAACTTTAGAGGTCCGGCCCTTTGGGCGTGGTCTGAGGTGCTCCGTGACCTCTGACAAGCTGTAAGAGAAAGCTCTTGCTGTGGCTCTTGCTTAGTTTGAGGGGAGACCCCGGATGGCTGAGAGCCAGCACGGGAAAGCCAGCATGCGTTCTCTTGCAGGTTATCAGTGGACACGTACCACCTCAGATCATGCCCAAAGGTCCGGTCCCAGGTTTCCCTAAAGCTAATTGACTGAATAGATTCCCACAATATCCGTTACTATTAGGACTGCTACCATCCAGAGATGAAGAGGCTTTACCAAATGGCTTGGTCAGCTGACATTTACATTGCCCCATATTAAGACAATAGTTACTAAAGCATAGTATAAACATAGAATCGACTGCAATGTGACTGTTAACATAATGCTTTATTGATAAGTGTTTTTTCACATTACCACTATGGAAATTAAAAATTGCAAGGCCGAAAGACTTGAATCAAATCTTGATTAAAATTTTGTTTGAACCCCAATTTTCAAATGGTGCTTTATGGAAGGTTTGGCTTTAATAATCTATTTATAGTGAAATGTGGTCTTCATGCCATAATTATTGTTTAGTCTATGCTATTCCTTTGTCTTGTCATTGTGCATTTGATTTTCCCTCTGAGAGAAAGTCACTGAAAAAGCCAAAGGATTTTGCTGGGAAACGCTTAATTCTACTTTATATTTTTGGTTGTGAGCCTAGCCTTTAATGGCTGAGCCATCTTTCTAGCCCTTAATTCTATTTTAATGGTTTCCTCCTCAGGGGTTGTTGAATTTTTTAACCTTCAAACTATGTGTTTAGTCTATTTATAAAACAAAAATTGTAGAGAACTCTTACTCTATATAGAATGTCTGTCCTCAGTGGTTGAACTTGATTACCAACTTTGAGATAATTAGCTAAATATACTTTCTCTTTTATTATATTTAACCTATAAGGGTATTAAAAATTGCCAAGTATGTCATTAAACATTAAATGCATTTAAACCAATTTTCCTTGGGAAAAAATGAAAGATAAAAACAACGAAAAAGACAAAAAGGAAATAACTTAAAGGGCCTGCCTGCAGCATGGAGCAGAGGCTGCTGCAGCCCAAGCTGCTGCTGCAACCCAAGCTGCTGCTGCAATCCTCACTGCAGGCCCTGCTGGGAGTGGGGAAGGTGCTCAGTCAAGGCCCAGCCAGCCCACAAGCTGCAAGCACAGTGGTCTTACCTGGTGAGCCAAAGGTCACTGGCATTGAGGACATGGAGGCGTGTGGCAGCCTAGAGCTCACTTGGATTCTGCCCCTGAATGTCTTGCCTAGCCGCAAGATATGCCTAACTCTGGGCAACAGCAGGATACCTAGAACTAGTCTCAGTCATAATCCAGTATTTTAGTTCTGGTGTTTCAGAAACCAGAAACCTTGAAACAGACCAATGACTTGTTGCAATAAGTATTTGCATGTAAAGATGCTTTTGGGGGGTGGGGAGTGGCACATAGTGTGGGGTGCACTTCAGTTTGCAATGAACAATGCCACTTCAATGAACAAATGTGTGATGGAGAGGTGGGAAAGATGGACGAACAGAGCAGATTATGCATGGTGGAGAGAGGTGGCGCTAGAGACAAGAAGGTGGTAGCCGCTGTGGTAGGTAGGGTAGCTTTTTGTTGTGGAGTAGCTCCTGCAGGGTGGTGGGTAGCCATGTGGAGCTCTTGCAGACTCTGTCCACTAACAAGCTACCCAGCCACATGATCTCCCTCATTCTGAGCAGCAACAGGATATCTGAGACAAAGGTTTACTTTCTGGATTGGGCCTCCTCAAAAGACCTTCGTGGTGCTGTCGCCAGAGAGGTCATGTTGATATTCATGGTTTGTGTTGCCTGCAGAGGCCATGTTCGTGTCTGTGGTCCATTTTACGGTCAAAAGACAAATGACTGTTCCAGGCCTGGATTGCCACCTGAGGCTGTATTGATGTCTCTGGTCTATGGCACCACACACGGTCATGTGGATGTCCATAGTCTGTGCTGCTGCCGAGGGCCATAATGGTGTCTGTGGTCCATGGTACAACTTAGAGCTGTGTTAATATCCATGATCTGTCTTGCCATTGCAGGCCACGCTGAGGACTGTGGTCCTTGCTGCCACTGGAGACCGTATAGATGTCTGTAGTTCAAGCTGTCTCCAGAAAAAATGTGGAAGGCCATGATCCATGCTGTCCTTGACTGGAATAGGCAAGGAAACTTCTTTTGCAGTGGTAGCATTGACTGCAGACATCCAGTTGAGAAAGCGAGACACTGAAGGCCCCCACCCCACGCCTCAAAAGCAATCTAGACAGGAAGCCATTGGAGAGAGAGCTCTTTAAAATTGTGACAGGGATGTCTATGTGTAGCTCTTCCCAGTTGATGACTTTGGGCAGGGGGAGGGGCTCAGTTTCCTTTTAGGAACTGGTGACTGGGAACTTGATGAGGCTGCAATGAGTATAAAGACAACACAAAGTGGACTTTTTCATATTTTTCTTACTTTTTTGATATGTCTGTGGGGGGGATGGTACAAGGGTGGGAGGTTAGACCTAGGAGGACTGGGAAGTGAGTGTGGTCAGGGGCGTCATGTGAAATTCCCAAATAATTAATAAAAATACTATGTCAGAAAAAAATAAATTAAAATTACATGCAAATAAACATAACATGATATATGTCCTTGCATACATATACAAACAGTCAACTTGATAATTCCCTGTCTTCACCTAGCAATACTTTGTGGACATATTTCCGCAGCATTAATGCATACCGTCTCATTCTAAAGGCAGGATGCTTCATATTCCCCAGAACAGAATTTCAAAGTGTGCATATACATACCAAAATGTTTCTAATGGTCATGTACACAAATCAGAGCTGTTTCTATGCTTTTCCTCTTTACATTCTCCAACGCCCATATTCAGTACGTATTTACTTATTTTTCACAAGGCAACTTAAGAAGTAAAATGAGAAACACAACCTTCTTCCTCATGGCTTTTCAGCCAAGCCAAACGCACCTCCTGAAGCTGCTTGTGGCTGCTCCAGGCAAGGGAAACATGTTTCTCTACTTGTGCCCTTGCAGGTTTGTCCGAGTGTCCTCGGCCTTCCTTTGTTCCCAAGAAATCGTCTCTTGCAATTTATCTTTGGGGGCAATGTTCTTTGGGGACAAGCGCTGTGTTTTATTGCTCCATATGGCGCATGCGACTTCAGCAAAGGAGCAGCTACACGACCACACTTTCACACGAATTTTCCACAAGAACGATTGAGGGCAATCACTTCGTTGCCTGGGTCACCTCCCTTTGCATGGAGGACTTACCGTGACTTTCTCTGTACCGGTGATCTTTTAAACACCCTTGTCTAAAGCAGCATACATATTTTCAAAAAAAAAAATGTCTGTTTGAAGCAGTGGTTTTTCAATTTTTTTTAAATCATCACCTAAAGACTGAGTTAAAATCAGTTATCACTTACTTCCAACTCTTTGCTCAAGGTCGCTTTTCCCAGACTCATTTGTATGTTTAACCCGTCTTTGGCATCAGTGAGAATGGGACTGTACCTCTTGCCTTGGACATCTGTGCTAGATATAATCACTCATTGTTTTGGTCTTAAATCCTATCTGCCTATTACTTAAAAACGATCTTGACAAGTTGGCATGGAATTATGAGAATCGGGTTACATATTGCTTTGCAGCTGAGACACCAAGCACTGCTCAGGGTGTCGCCTCATGGTCCCACTTCTCTGTGTCCCCACTGTTGTTGTCTCAGAGTTCTGTCTGAGTCCCTTTGGCCTTTTGAGCCTGGCGCACAGGTCTTCCTCATGACTTGGAAATGCTCAGGCAGCCACAACTGCAGAACTTATGCTATCCAGAGGCGCTTTTCAAAAACAATTCTACAACCCCATTGTTCTCATGTAAACATTTTAGCAAACGACAATTTGAAGTGCGTCAGGGGCTCTTAACTGAAATAAGACAAATATTTTATAACGAATTTTCAGAATACTTGGAGAGAATACTTCGTGGTAAGCGCGATTGGCTTCTCGTTAGTAAGATAACAATCTTCCAGAAGCAAAATGCTTAGGTTGTATAATAAGACCTTTAAAAAATTCTTCATGTAGTTTTGCTTTAAGCTTTTGTACAATCCTTGGGTGGGCATTTGAAGACACCAGCACACACCTGCAGGGGGTTTGTGGATTAAGTAAGAAGTGGTAAAGTCTCCGACTGAGGCTGCGTGTTTATCATTATCATCCTTGCACAGAAAAATATTCAGACTGGTAATGATTCTGGGATGCCTGCTGTGGGGATTTCAGCCTCAATGTAACATTTAATAAAACATTATCACTAGGCTTCAGTGCAACTGGATTGATAAGAGCTGCCTTCAGAAGACATTGGGAGAGTGATCTGTTCAGATATAGAACACAAACTCCAAAATAATGAAATAAAAACACGATTCATGAGGCTAGACTTAAAATTTTACCCAAAATAATAAGGAATATTGTAAAGGATAGAAAAAGAGAAGAGATAAACACATATAGCAAACTACCTAAATACCAACAATTAAGTAGGTCAAAGGAATTTATAAATGAAAGTCGCATATTGCAAACACATGAGAAACGCATGGGAAAATGTTTCAAGGCATCCACCATCCCAGCACATAGCCAAACAACACAGCAGCACACAGGGGCCTGGAATCCTCATTCAACAGCACAATGGCCACCAAAGTCATCCTGTCAGTTCCTAGGTCAAGTTTCTCACACTTGGGCTTCACTGCCCCTACAGCCCTCCTCTGTCAGTGATAGTCTACTTTCTAGGATCTGTGTTTTCCCGTCCTCGCTTTGGATCCCGTATATGCCAAAGGTTCAGAGTAATTGTGTCACCAGGGTCTTTGCCCTTTGTTTATCCCAACATCTGCTCCAGTTGCTGCCTAGTGTAATTCCAATGTGCTGATCTAAGCTCATAAATCCCGGTGTGAAGAGCCAGGGCTGCCTGCAGAGCAACTGCTCATCACGAATGGAGAATTCAGCAAGAAGTGGTTCAGGGGTCTCGGTGAGTTGCTGGCATTATTTGGTAATCTTATGATAATAACTTAGCACCTAATATTGTTTCCTAGAAAAGCTCCCTCCCCCCAGCACGATAGATTGTCACTTAATTAACCTTTAGTGCTTCCTGGAAGAGACACATCTTTAAAGTTTTCCGCTCTGCTAGTTATACGTTGTTAGGATTGTTTCTATTGCTAACAATGGGCGAAAGTGCTTACATAAGAAATGCATTAACTCTTATAGGTCGTCCAGCTATCATTTAGAATGTCATTATTGTTTCCAGCCGACTAAATCCTCTGCATTTGACCTTTAAGTCTCTGGCTCTCCTGGAGACCAAACTGACTAATGCGTTCTCACAATGAACAATTATCAAATTAATATATTTTTTTCTTCTAATTCCATGGTTGATTATTAAATAAAGAGCCCATCATTTGGCCACTGTCTGTTCACATTTTGTGAGTAGTCTGAATTTCAGCCGGGTTGTATTACAAAAGAAGTAAGCTAGTCACGCTGTACTTCCAAGTGCTAACCAGAGTTTATTGTCTTAATGAAGTAAAACCTTTCGAGCATCAGTAAAAACAGAGAAAAGAGCAATGAATTAATCTTCTTTGATGGTATTTCGTTTGGTCACTTTACTCTAAATTTGACCTTCAGGTGTGATAGATGTGTTTCTCAAAAGCAGACTGTGTTTATTTCTCACCGGTGGCCTTTATGAAAAAAAAAAATAGGCATTAATATTTTAAGCATCCGTTTTAAAATAATTTTAGCTAAGTATGAGCCTGTCCACAGGACATAGCCCAAGCTCAGTTGACTTTCTCATAAAACTTTAAGGAGAGAATTTGACTCTCTGAATGTTGCTGATGCAGATAATACTTTTTTTTCTTACTTATTTGCCTCATCAGTAAATACTTGTGACAGAAGTGTTTGTATGAACCTTCTAGATGCTTTGAGGATGCAGAGTAAGGGATGTACTGACTTTAGTGTTAAAAGTACAAGGCAAAATATAAATGCAAGCAATCCAAGGATGAAATACTACACACTTAAATGAACGTTAAAATCAGAGTAGAGAGATCTCTGTGAGTAAGCTTTCTATCACTGTTTTGTACCCTAGAAAATCACTTATCATGGGGGATTTTTTAAAAAATAATTTCACTTGAGTTTGCTTCAGAGTAGTTAGTTCTGGCATTTCTGGCAGAGATGTTATGGTATAGCTGTCTACAGAGGGCATGGCAGGTTGACCCTGTTACTTTTGAGCCTGTGACAGTTCCAGTGCACACCACTAATAACATAGCGTTCTTCTATTTAGCCTCATATTCCCAACATCCTATTACCCTGCAATAGCACCCTTGGCTGGTGGCTATCTTCACATATGGACCTTTATTTGAGGGCACTTACCCAAACCACAATAATGTGTACCAAACAGGAGGCAAAGATGTGTCCGGATACCTAGACATTATATTGGAAGAGTCTAAAGCTGAGATGAAGGGGTACCTACCAGAAATAAAGCATGGTTTCAAGTTCACAGAATGAGAAGATGGACTAATAGGCCAGACCTAACAGCCAAAAAATGTAAATTATTATGTTTTACAACCTGTATAGGATATAAGACATAAAATATTGTTTAACAAATGCCTCAAAGTCATAGGTCTGTGTTTTGAACGAATGCCCCCCCCCAAAAAAAAACTCTAAAAGAAAGAAAGCCCCAATAACTTTTTCCATTATTTGAATTGAATATCTTCTACACTCTTTTTTTGTCAAGTATTATTCTGCTACAATAAAATAAATGGGAAAATATAATCAAGCAACATCGCTCTTTCTTGGTTTATTAAATTACATTATTTAGCCAGATTTCCTCTCTTCCCCCTTTCCTTAATTTTGTGCTATTTTTATAAATTTAACGGGAAAAGTAAAATGGAAAAAAATGGAAATAATCTTTAGTTTTCATTTAGGTTTAGTTGATAAAAAAAAAACAGAAAAACCTTTAGTTTCCTTTGCCATACACCTCAGCTCGTGTTAACCATAACATTTTCTGTTCAGTTCTATGTCCTTTATTGCATCAGTCTGTTCTTGTCCTAATGGGAAATATGGTTTTATCACAGTGAAGTTGTTGGAATTCTTCAAGAGGTTACTTTACAATTTTTCGCTCAATATATTTTATTGCTTATTGAGATCATTTGTGATTACTATAAACTTTTGGAAGAATATTTGTACCTTTTTACTTTATTATTGCTCTCTTATTTTAAAATCAGAATCTAGTGGAAGAATGACACATTTTTTTTTCTTGGTATTTTCAGACCATCTACTTTAGCAATCAGTTCTATTTGGGGAAATTTACTCAGAAGTACGTAATTTTTTAGCATTACCCCATATCATTTTATTCATCTCTCTAGAGATACACTTTTCAATCAAACAGAAAAAAAATATATACATATGCTTTGCACTTTCAGAATTAATCTTAGTCTTAGGAAGGATTTCTGGAACACACAATCCAGTAGAGGAGAACAGAATGTCAAAGGGTTGTAGGAATGCACTCTGGGGACTCTGTTACAGGCCAGTGAGGAGGGAAGAGCTATCTGTCTATGTGATTGCATTGTTTGAGGCTCATACAATATTCCAAAGAAAATTCTGGAACTAAGATGATCTTGAAACGTGTCCCAAGTTTGAGCTAAGAAATCCCACCCTTATTTCCCAGGACGTTATAATTTTGTAGTCTTCCAGATGCCAGCAGAAAGCTGAGTTCTGCAGAGAAAGTTCCCGGCTTTCTGGGTAGAGTCCAGCTGTGAACCAGTTACTGGAAGTGGCTACCAAGATCCCAAATGGGTAACATGTATAGAGCACCTGCCACATTCAGGTCAGCCTTCAGGATGGTCTCTAGACAGCTAAAATCATAGGTACCAAATAACAGTAACCGCTTTGGGTGAAAACTGATATTCAGTTTTCCAGTGACCCTAACATTTTTATCTTGTTAAACGAAGATGAGCCAAGAGCAAAGAGTTTCTGTCAACATTTTATTTCGTCAAAATATCTTTCTCCAAACTCAGGCAATTCATAAATACCTTTCCTCATATGTTTCATGAATAGTTATGTTTGTTTGGTTTGTTTTTGCAGTCCCAAGGATTGCATCCAAGATCTCACATGTGCAAGGCAGGAGGTGAGGTATTGCTGAGCTTCACCTCCAGTTGTATATACACAGCAACTCCAGTCCAGTGATGTGTTCTATGTTTCCTTTATTAATAGTCTCACTTCCATACCTGTTATTTCAAAAATGATCACTTAATTTTACCATAAAATTAAGTCTACCCTTTTCTTCATTTTGGATATATATATATATATATATATATATATATATATATTATCACATTTAACACCCTAAAGTGAATAACTAGGTCTTATCACCATTAGTTAATCATTCATTAATTGCAGTGGCGGGTCAGCTCAGTCTGGGATGAAATCCAGAGGAATTTGAGAAGTTTGAGTTCTCTAACTTTTCGCCTTAAGAGCTATGAAGACAGAACATTTGCAATCCCTTTTATCAAGGCAAAACATATTTACTTATGGTTCTTCGGAAGCATAAATAACATAATATCCTCTAAACAAAAATCCATATATGTGTGTTTTATATAGTCATTTCACTTGTTTTTAAAAAAAGCTGATTTGGATTGTTTTGCTTGTCTGTTTTATTTATTTATTTATTTATTCATTTATTTATTAAAGATTTCTGTCTCTTCCCCACCACCCCTCCCATATCCCTCCTCCTCCCCCAATCAACTCCCCCTCTCTCATCAGCCTGAAGAGCAGACTGGGTTCCCTGCCTGCTCTAGTAAGGTGAACATCCAAACAGCCTAGGCTCCCACAAAGCCAGTAAGTGCAGTAGGATCAAAACCCAGTGCCATGTTCTTGACTTCTCAGCAGTCCTCATTGTCTATGAGGACTATGTTCATATGATCAGCAAGTCCGGTTTTATCCCAGGCTTTTTCAGACCCAGTCCAGCTGGCCTTGATGAGTTCCCGAAAGAACATCCCCATTGTCTCAGTGTGTGGGTGCACCCCTCACGGACCTGAGTTCCTTGCTCGTGCTCTCTCTCCTTCTGTTCCTGATTTGGACTTTGGGGTTGTAGTCCGGTGCTCCAATGTGGGACTCTGTGTCTGTCTCCTTTCATCGCCTGATGAAGGTTAATATCCAGGAGGATGACTATATGTTTGTCTTTGGGTTCACCTTCTTATTTAGCTTCTCTAGGATCACGAATTATAGGCTCCATGTACTTTATTTATGGCTAGAAACCAAATATGAGTGAGTACATCCCATGTTCCTCTTTTTGGGTCTGGCTTACCTCACTCAGGATAGTGTTTTCTATTTCCGTCCATTTGCATGCAAAATTCAAGAAGTCATTGTTTTTTGCTGCTGAATAGTACTCTAATATGTATATATTCCATACTTTCTTCATCCATTCTTCCATTGAAGGGCATCTAGGTCATTTCCAGGTTCTGGCTATTACAAACAGTGCTGCTATGAACATAGTTGAGCATATACTTTTGTTGTATGATAGGGCATGTCTTGGGTATATTCCCAAGAGTGGTATTGCTGGGTCCTGGGGTAGGTTGATCCCGAATTTCCTGAGAAACCGCCACACTGCTTTCCAAAGTGGTTGCACAAGTTTTGTTTCTGTGTTCCTCTGAGAATGTAATTGCACCACATGTGTGCCTGGTACCCGAGGAGGCCAGAAGAGGGCACTAGATCCCATGGAACAGATGGCTTGGCTCAGCATTTAGAAGCTAGGAACTAAACCTGGGTCCTCTGCAGGAGCAGCCAAGCCACCTTAAATGCTGATATTTATTTTAAGACTTTTACTACCTAACTTTTAAACTAAACAGTACAGCCAAATAGCAACAACATTAAAAGATGGAGAATGTTGTCTTAATGAATCTCATTGGATCACTTGGAAATGCCCTAAGTGTTAGGGCAAACTGGAACAGGCATTTCTAGCTCTTTCAGTGGCAGATGCCTGGTCAAAGGAAGTGATGTTGTCTGGCACATGAAATAGAAAGAATTGACCAGGAACCTGGAATGGCTAATTACCAATATGTGTGCCAGGAGTTCCCAGTAAATTGACAGTAACCACTATGTAGAGAAAGTCGGGGTGAAAATAAGGGCAACCTACAGTGCGTAACTCTGGATAGAGCAGGAAATCTTAGGGAAAGGATGGGAAAGGCTGTGCAGCCAAGAAGACTGAGGGTGTGAGCTGAATGTAGGGGAGTCTTTTGAGGCCACACTAAAGAACTCTGACATTAAGAGAACTGGAAAGCCATGTGAAAATATTTAAGCAATCCTCGAGTCTGAATGTTATAAATAGAATGTTCTCCATCTAGGGAGCATATTTATTATTGTTGTGAGTTTTTTGCTTGTTGTTAAGATTAAGAAAAGTGATAGAAGTAAAGGAAGGGAACTAAGAATGCAAAAATCTATAAAAAAAAGCCATTATAAAACATGTCAGGTCAGGTGTCAAATGAAAACCAGCTTCCTGCCTGTTTTGTATAGACCCCAAAATTAGAAGAGTTTGTTTCTTTTTATTTAGAAAATGGAAAGAAAATTTGAAGAAGGGTAAAATGTTGTTATACCTGGAAGGTATATAAAATTTGAATTTTCATGACCCTGATTAAAGCTCTTCGGGGATATAGCTACGCTTGTTCATGTTTGCTGCATCCCCTTTATGGCCATTTCCATGCTATGTGACATGGACCGTGTACCTGGAATGCTTCGAGTGTTTATTAGCTTGTTCTTTACCTCTGTGAATGACGAAGATGATGAATTTCCCAGGTGCTGCTAAGTTTTGCATCATAGCAACAACTAGCTAGACAAAACTGGAAGCATCTACCTTTGAACTTACATGTGTAGGTTCTAGGATGCATGGTGAGATCACGCGTATGATAGCGAGGCATCTAACCTCTAAGGGTCTGTTCTGATACTTTGGTAGGTATGTGGGAAAGGAGTGTGCCCTGATTTACCACAGCTTGTTCTCTATTCAAACGGAGTGCCTCCTGGACGATTATCTTAGATATGGTGTCTATTGTTGTATTGAAACACCGTGACCAAGGAGCAAGCTCGGGAGGAAAGGGTTTATTACTCTTTTACTTCCCATGGCCATTCACTACTTTGTAGGAAGTCAAGACAGGAATTCAACAACAGGGCAGGATCCTGGAAACAGGAACTGATACAGAGGCCATGGAAGGGAGCTTCTTACTGGCTTGCATCCCATGGCTTGCTCAATTTACCTTCTTAAAGAACCCAGAACCAGTAGCCCAGAGATGGCACCCACTTCATGGGTTGAATCCCATTGATTACTAAATGAGAAAATGCCTTACAGATGGATCTCAAGGAGACATTTCCTTAGCTGAAGTTCTTTCCTCTGATGAGTCTAGCTTCTGTCAAGTTAATAAACAAAATGAGCCAGTACAAAAGTGAAACTTAAGAGTTAGTAAATGGAAAAGGAAACATCTGGGAAAAAGTTTCACGGGGCGTAGTAGTTGAAGAGCGAGTTTGAGCAGGTCTGAAATAGTTGCTATATATGTTTAAGAAAGCAAAAGATCCTTGTGACTGAAGCATAATGAGAGTAAGTATCAAGCAATGCAATGGAGGTCACATGTTCAGGATTCTGAGGAAGCAAGGGAAGCTTAGGATGAGTTTTTAAAATAGGGATTGGGTGGATGTACTTATAGAAAGAGCACTGATCTTCTAAAGAGTAGCCTTATTGGACAAGAGCAGGAGTATGTGGGCCTAGGAAGACAGAAAATGTTGAGTAGGTAAGTTTTGATTAATGAAGCGGGGGATCTGATGGAGAGAGGGGGTGGAAGATAACAGAAATAGGCAACTTGTGGAAAAGGGAAGTCTGGGGAAACGAAAGGCTTCCGGAAGCTTCTTCTGGCATCTTGCTCATTAAATCAAAAATGTAAGAAGTCAGTAAGTAGACGTTTATTTACCAATATTTAACTTATTGTAGGGTGTCTTAACCTTAATCATTGCACACATTGAGCCTGTCTTCCCATTTCTATTTTCTCCTGTTAAGGTCCAGTTCTTACTTCAGACTTTCAGAACATCCTCTGGTTAGAGTAGGGTCTGCCAGTGTGCTAAGTCACACTGTGACTCTGGTGTTGTCTTCCTATTTCTCTTCTCTAAGCTTTTGTTCATCTTTTCATCCATGTCATTCACATCTATTTCTTTTTTATGTTGTTTATTTCCTGCTCTTTCTTTGTCCTCATTTTTCACCTTCCACTTTTGTTCATCTAACATTGCTCTCTGCCATTTCTCTCTACCTTTTAATTATATCCAGCGTAACCTCTTTTCTATTTTGATGACATTTATAGCTGGAAGACCCAAGAAGAAAAACAGATGCATATAAGAAATAGATAAGTCAGGTAGTGGTGGGGCATGCCTTTAATCCCAGCACTCTGGAGGCAGAGGCAGGAGGATCTCTGTGAGGTCGAAGCCAGCCTGGTCTACAAGAGCTAGTTCCAGGACAGGCTCCAAAGCTACAGAGAAACCATGTCTCAAAAAAAACAAAAAACAAACAAACAAATAAACTAAAAACAAAAAGAAAAAACAAAATAGCAAGATAAATAGATAGGTAGGTAGATGATAGATAGATAGATAGATAGATAGATAGATAGATAGATAGATGAATAGGTAGACAGACAGACATTAGGTATATCTATAAATAAGTACTCTGAGAGAAAGCAATTTAGGAAAAGGCTTAGGTTAACTTACAATTCTAGAGAGTCCCTTGCAGTGGGGAAATCATGGCAGCAGGCAGGTGAAATATCAGCTGCAGGAGTCTGAAGATAGCTGGTCATGTTTTCACCCTTGCACAGAAAGCAGTGAGACAGAAAAGGAAGTCAGGTGAAGGTATAAAATTTTAAATTCCTTGCCCCATCCCTAGGGAATTGCTTCCTCCACAAGGCTCTGCATTCTAAAGATCCCACCACTTTTCCAAACAGCACCACCAACTGGGAAGCCAGTGTTCTAATAACTAAGCCTATAGAGGACATTTCTTATTAAAACCCCACAAAAAGACAGACCCACAATCAAGGTCGTATACACAGATTGGTTGAATTCTAAGTGAAGTTTGGCTAATCATCATTTTAATAAACCTTTTCATATCTTGGGCTCTCTCTCTCTCTCTCTCTCTCTCTCTCTCTCTCTCTCCCCACTTACCCAAATGATTTTCCGTATCATTCTAACTATATTAATAATGTAGTAATATTTTGCTTATTTTCAACTGCATTTTTTTGGTGTTTGATTATGATGTACTTTTCCTAAGGGAAAGGAAGAAGAGTAGCATTACACTAATTTAAAGTTATGGAGAAATATTTTTCTAACCTATTAAATTTGACAAAAGATTTTTTTTCCAAATGTTAACAGTTACTTCTCTACTGGGATTATTATATTATTTCTTGTTCATCTGTAAAATTTCTCTTAAGAACTTCTAATTTCACTCTACATAAGTAATATCTGGGATCAAAGGTAAACTCTGGTTAGGATTCCACAAGGGAGGCAGGCGAGCTTCAGGCAAGCTGAATTTTACTTTAGGGCCAGTCATATGCAAAGGGAAGATATCAGAAGCTATGACAAGGATTCTGGTACCTTCCTGGGCTAGTTTGTTGCCTTTTGAGTTGCTTCTCTATTCAAACCTTTGTACTTGGTAGTTAGGTTTTAGACTGTTTTGCCTATCTGTTCTATGTTTGCTACTCCCTTGCAATTCTGGTTGTACTATTAGACCCACTTTGACGGTCTGGTTTTGGTGCTTTCCCTTCTGATGTAGGCTTGCAGACCTTATGCTGGGTAGTGCCATGGTCACTCTCTGATATAGTAACCTGATGCCCTAGGGCACGCCAGAGACACAGTATCTGAATGTGAATACCCAGGTGCCCCTGGAGTTGAGTTGTTAGCTGAGGAGTGTAATCAAGGTCCATCTGCATTAATACTCAAAGCCTCATGGCTACAGTCCAGCTGAATTTCTTCCTGTACATCTAGCCTCTGGTGCCATCTGCCATAAGGCTGCTGCTTAGCCCACACCTCATGTGTGAACTACCCAATCCTAGCACCTGAAGACAAACCAAGTGTGTAAGAGGCGGGGAATCACGGATATACACGGTGACAGAGCACAATATTGAGAGATTTACTGACCACAGAATGGTCCTAGGTAATGAGAGCCCAGGTGGATAGTCAACAGTACTTTGGGGCTGTAGTGGGGTCTCATCTAGGCAGATGGGGACTTCATTCATAATAAAGTAGGCTTGATTTACTTTCAGCAAAAGAGGCACATCCATAGTCCTAGCCCCAGGCCTAGTGGTAAAGCTCCACTGATCACTCTACCGTTTTGTCTCCTTGTATGCTTGGAAACCATGTGGGCAAAATTGCTTTGAGTTACTCTGGGGCCAGCCAAAGCAGCTAGTTACAATTCACGGTGACTTTAGCCAAGACTGAATCCACAGCAGGCTTGTGAATTCTGCACAGGGCACGGTGTCACCTGCTCAGAGTCCTCCAGTGCCATCAGTTTCACAGAGGAACCACTCCCAGTGGCTCCTCACTTCTTGCTATTGCTGCTAGCACACACACACACACACACACACACACACACACACACACACTGTATGTAATTTGTAATTTTAGGTAAATAGAAATAGAATGATTCTTCGTAAGCGTTTTAAATACCCTTAGTGTTATTTCCCCTCCCTCTTCTTCCTCCTGTACTGACCACCTCACCCTTCCCCAAGTAAAGAATCTCCCATTTTTTCCCACTTCCCACTTCATTCACCATTACTTTTACTGAAAAAAAAAAAAAACTTTTTCTTGCTTGATTCTCATTGACATAAATGCAGAACTGTCTTTCAGCTTCAAAGTGTTTGTGTTTCAAAATGCTGTTGCACTAGTTCTATGACTCTAGCATTTACATAATTATCAAAATCTCCCAGGAAAAGACACACAGTTTCCAGAATGACATATCTAGATGAGCATTGATATCAGTTATCTGGTGAGTTTTTATGATAATTTGGTTAGCCTGAATTATAGACTAGATTTTCATGTCTAGTTATGCATATAGGTAGGCTGAACAACTCATGGCAAGGAAGCAATGGGGGGGGTGGCTTATGCGCTGAGATCAGAGTCTCCAAACAGCAGCTGTGCTTACAATTGCTGGCTACATCTCCCTCGTTTCTGATGGATGCTTATTACTGACAGCTTTGCTTAGAGCCCATGGTCTTCCTTTTCTGACTTTGGATTTGATCCTCCAGCATCCTAAAGTGCTCACTCCTGGTGCAAAACCATGTGCCATGCATTGTTTCTGGTTCTCTGGCTCAACTGTAACCAACAGAGGCATACCCAAACCACCTTCTTCTCCTGCATCTTTGGCCCCAAAGCTATATGGTTCACAATGCCAAAATGTTCTCCTCGTGGTGAAAATGTCCTCAGAGGCTGCCTTCGCGGTCCCTGCACACTCATCCCTGGGCTTTGTCTCCATTTGGGACATCTACAGGTGAGTGGAGAATAATTTTTAAATGGATTTTTAAAACACTTCAGTCAGATTGCAGCAGCATGCTGAAAACTGTGGCCTTCTACCCTGCTCAGGAGCAGTGAAGAGTTTCATAGAGATTTGAAGATTTGACTGTTTCAGGGACAACTTCTGTTTTCTTTCTTTCTTTCTTTCTTTTTATAAATAGTTGAATGCTGAAGCGATTTGGGTAAATTATGTTTCAATATATTTGATACCAAAACTGATCATAAATGTCAATGCAAAATCCATAAATAACTGTTGTACAAGGAATCATGAAATCTGGCTGAGTGACCAGGTTACCTATGGTTTCAGGTGGCCAAAATCTATTTGGCAAAAACAGGCATTAAAATGGAAACATTTAGCTATTTTACCAAGTTTTTAATGTCTTCCAGTCATCCTGGTTTTTGAGTCATCGTTATCCACCCAAGGCGTGCTGAAGCCAACACTTCCAATAGGCACTCAAGTTACTCAGTTGCTTCATTGTAAATCTCACTTCATCAGGAAGAAAAAAAAAAAAAAAACATGCCCTTTTCAGTTAAATCCTAATTCCCCTCCTTAGTGAGGAGTGAAGCGACCAGTTAAGCTCCTTGGGGAGCAGTGGCTGTAATATGTCTAGAGGGAGATTCACCTGGCCTCAGATGTCCATTTTATTCTCAGAGCTCAATGTGTTGTATACATAGCCTACCATTTACATAGCAAATGACTACGCAAGATCAATTATTTATTGTGTGGCGACTGCCAAATGTCCAGTGTACTATCAAATGCAAAGCCATTTCATATTTGACCTGTCTGTAAATTTGCGTTATAGAATTCATTATCTTTATGTATAAGTCACCCTGGAGTTAGGTGCTGCTATTTCTCAGACATGCTGCAGGTTACCCCCGCTCTGAATTAACTGCCCCTTCCTTGCCTTGTATGACAAAGAAGCCCGCTTCTGGAATGGAAGAACCACAGGGCCCCCAGCCAGGCGGCCGGTGACAAGCCTCTCCTTTGATGCAGAGAGTAAGGTGAGGGAGAAAGACAAGTCCAAATTTAATTAAAATGTTATGAAAGCTAGAAACCCGCACAGGAGACAAAGTAAAGGGAGCAGGGTTTGTGCCTCCCGAAGTGTGCATGCTGCCAAGGATCACCGAGGTAATAAAATTCAAGCTGCTTTCTCTAGGCAGCAGGTGACCCCAGCCTCTGCAGAGAGCCCCGTGTTTACATTCCAGGAGAATGGTGAAGACTTGTTGAATAAGAAATCGCCTCGTTTCCAATTTATTCTTTAGTCTCCAGAATGTGATTTAATTCATCTTAGCAGTTTTCATGTGGCTTTTCAAACTATTCGGCTCTGGATTATCTTGCAACCTCTAATAATGTGGTTCGTCAGGGAGGTGGGAGCCTCTGAGTGTAATAGCTCTGACAGGGCCCATAGCAGACTAATTACCCTCCTTGTTGGGGGAACCGGGAGCTACAGGGACTAGAAGTCTCTGGTATTGAAATGAGTGACAGGGAGCCTTTCGAGGCCTGAGACTTCAGATACCCACCAACCGTTAGATTCCTAGCTGCTTGGGGCTCTGCAAATTGGATGGTCTCAGGATTTACTTGGCTCCTGAGATTTTTTTTTTTTTCCTGTTACTTTCCAATTCCATCTGAACTGCAAATACGGCAAGAAAATCCTTTCTGATTATTGGCATTTTGGTCCTTCGATTTCCCATCTCACCTGGAAACAGCAATGCAGAGTGAGAAAACGAGGAGAAGAACGGGGAAGGAAAAGGAGCTGCAGTGAGCCCTCCCGGAGATTTGCTGGGGATTCCACGCGAGTTTGAGGCCCCCACCCTTTACCTAAGTCAACCTAGGCCAGCATGTTTCTCTAGCGTAGCTCCAAAAGTTGCTCCTTTGCTAGGAAAAGCATCTGGTTTGTGAAACGGATGGCGACTTATATGATGACAAAGCCTCGTTAGGCTTTTCTCGTTGGGTAGCTACTCATTGCCTGAGCTAGGAGAAGTTTCCTTCAGTAAATGAAAAAAATCTGGAGTGACTTTTCCTGTTCTAACCTAATCCGTTACTTCAGAGAGTGTGATCTGGGGATAGGCTGTGTCAGGACCATCCAGGCCCGGTTTAGAAAGGTCCACATCTGATGTATGAATCTGTATTCTGAAGGGCAACAAGATCCTGTTTATTTGTAACTGCCTTTAGGAACAAGTCTCTAGCCTCGTGTCTAATGCCCATTACTAATTTCACAGTTTTAAATCTATGAATCATTTCGTCAAATGACGTCATAAGAGTTCAAAAAAAAAGGGAGGGGCGCTGGGCTGAGACAGATGCCTAAGGCTCTTCAGATGTTAGGGCTCTGTTACCCCAGAGCACTATGGGACACTGTGTGTAGCACTAAGCATCCCCGCTGTCTCCCTGTGCACCAAGACTATGTGAGGTTAAGTAGCTTACTTTGGGTCACAGAGCCTGTTAGTGCTAATGCTAGGTCCATAAGCCAGGTGGTTGAAGTCCTGGTTCACTTCTCCGTTTATACTGTTCGTTCTGACATGGAGGATTTACAATAAAGCCTTTGAACAAAAAAGTAAAGCTGTGTCTAAGGCCGAAGTTATTATCTAGGCTTCTTCATTTCTCGGGCAGTGAAAGGCATTTGAGCGCCCATCCTTGTTCCAGGGTGACTCGGGACACTGTGTGTTTACGGCTGCGGTAATTGCACCCCGTGCATGCTATTGCGTTTTTAGAACAAAACTAGGGTGGCATGCACACTTCCAGTTCTGATTATAAATATTTACTTAGAACACGGCTCGGAGTCGGTGCTGTAACATCACTGTAGGCCTGCAGAGTGAGTGCACCCAGGCACTTTACCCTATGAGCCCGCATGAGGAAAGGCTTTGGGGTGGCGTTACCGAATAAATTCCACGTACCTGCAGAATACGTGTGTTGAAGCCCTAACCCTAACATGAAGATATTTTCAGCTGTCTTCTTTAGGGGGAGTTTAGATTTAATGGGGTTCTAAGTGAGAAGGTCCTGGTAATCTGCCTGCTGGACTCATAAAGCAATACCAGAGTGTTCCCTCCTTGCCTCTCTCCTTGTTGCCTCTCTTCTCTTCCCTCCCTCCACTTCCCCTTCTTCCCACTCTCCTCTCCCTCCTTCTTTCTCCTTCTCTCCTCGTGCACACATAACAAGGCCACCTGCACATGTAACTAATGAGATGGTAACTATCTGGAAGCCACAAGAAAAAGTCTTGAAATGAAAGCCTCTTGGCTGGGGACCTTAATCTTCCACTTCCCAGCTTCTAAAGTTGTGGGGACTGTGTTTCCTCTACCCAGGCCATCTAATCTATGCATTCTGTTATGAAACACAAGCAGACTTATACAGATCGCATGCCTTCCATTCTCATCTATAAATGAAATCAGGATATTCTGGTGAATTCAGAATAATAAGAATAACCATTTATTTCCTAAGCGATAACTAGATACCAGATACCTCCAAGCATTGTCTAATGAAGTTTCAATCTGTTGTCTCTTCGTCATCATGGCAACCCTTTAAGGAAAGCTTCCTAAGGACAGAGGGCATTTTCCTGGCTTTCCTGGAAGATTCCAGCACAGTGTTGGGCATGTGACAGGTCCAGAGGTGCTGTCACTGTACTTAAAGTCACAAGATTTGCCCAGGGTAGTGTATCTGCTAAAGTTCAAGCCTAGAAATCTTTCCCAAGGCTCATTCTGGTAGGTCAAAAGTAATGGCCCTGAATTATTTTTTTTTCACTAATAAACACCTCCATGAAAAGTGACTCACACACTGAAGTAGGATGTATCTTGAAAATTTAGGTGGGTGCTTTGATCAGTACAATGGGGTAGAAGTGACAGGTAAAAGAGAGCACATCCACAGTGATTCATTCTTTCGAGTACGTCAGAAACGTTTGCAGCATCTGTAGTCCCATTGTAGCCTTAACTGTCCTGTCGTGGGATATAACGTAGTGACAGTCTCTAGGATTAAAAATTGAAACTTGGACACAGGATGAGGGTGTCACCATTCTCCCTCCTATAGTCTTTGCATCCATCAATTTGGTGTGTCTGAAAGTTCCTTCACTCCGTCCCTACAGGTCACTTCATCCCACTCCTTGTATTTATATGACATAATTTAGTGGCTTAGGACATAGCCTGATACTGCGAAAGTGTTTCTATTTCAGCATTACAGGCTTTGAGTCCAGTCCTCCATCTAATTTTCTGACCGGTGAAGTAATTAATGTCACTTCATAGGACTCTTGAACTAATTATATGATCTTTTGCATACAAAGTTCTTAGAGTACGTTTTGTAGATGATGACCCATTATGATGTTAAGTAGCATCTTCTCCATCTCCACAACATCCCCAACATCAGATAGGTGGTTAGAGGGAGCATGGGAACATCAATTTTGAATGATAAAACAGTAGAAGCAATGGCTCACACACTAATCCCAGACTGTCGATGGCTGTGTGCACTGTTGCTTTCTTCTTGGACCTCCTGGAAGCACTCAAGTGCTCAGCTCACTGGGACTGAATAGTGCAAGATAACCTTATTTGGTAATACTCTGCCCACAGCAGAGTTTCTTCACAGAGCCTGTCGAGGGCTTCTGTATATCACAGCCTCAGGCTTAGGTTCAAAGTACCTAAGAGCTCTTACAATATATTCTGCAAATTTCTGATGGTCTTTGAGTTAAAAACAAGCAACTAAATATATTTTTGAAAAAAATTAATGCTGTAACTCATTCTTTGGATAAAATAATGCTAAATGAAAGGTAGAAACAAAAAGGTAGGTACGGAGGGAGAAATTTCAAAACTACATTTTATTAATTCAAATTAGTTTTAGCTCCTCCAAAATTCTGCAGCTATTCTTCAGAGATACATTCAGGCATCTAGATGTTTCTTGATTCTAATCTCTAGTCTCTTATCAATGCATAGCTGATATCCATAAATGGCAATGCACCGTCAGAATAAACTCTCGGGAATTAATTTAATGTTCAATGAAGTGCCACTTACTTGCTATTTTAGCTATGAATCAGCCTCCTTTGTTCTTCAGCATGCCTGAGTTTTGTCCAATCATTTTTAATTATGAGCGTGTGCTTGGGTCCTTGTTTCTTTGATATAAGCTTTTCAGACCCCAGCTCTGGGTCTCATTTTCCTGAGCTCTGGCTTCAGTTCTAGGAACCCCTGAGGCCTGATGTTGGTTGGACACTGACTCCAATTATTTTCTGTGCAAATTGCCTGACCCTTCCGCTTTGATTCTCCCTTTCGCAAACTGGGGATATAATCACTTCTTCTCTTATCTCGCAAGGCTCCTAAGGGTAACATTAAAGAGCTTTGAATATGAAAACACTGTGTACCTGTTTAGAATGTCAGCCCTCACCATTTTCCTTCCAATTTCTAGATGATATCGGGTCCAGCATTCCCCGGGGAAGCTGGTTAAGACGCAGTAATCCTCAGCCAGGTCTGTGGTCTCCTTTGCTGCTTTGGAGGTGCCCTGAGGCAGACTGCAAGCGTCAACTTTTTTTCCCTTCCCTTCCCGAAAACTTTTTTTTTTTTCATGGCCAGTGAGATCTTAGCAAAATTACTGAGACTTTGTTAAACTTTTCCGTTCACTTAATCTACTTGAGAGGAGCTTGGCTGCATACATTTGTACACATCACGAGGGCAAAGGAGCACCGTGGACACGCACTCCTGCGCCTCCGGTTTGCTCAGAGAGAAGAAAAGCGAGAGGGTGTTCAGGGCAGCAGCCTGTTTGCAGAGAGAACAGATCTTTCAGCATCAAGTGTTGCTCAGTCGCAGTGGTCGGGGCACCTTCACACTGAGATCCCTGTCCCTTCTTCCTGCAGCCAATAGCTCTTCTCCTAAGGCAAATAGCACCTTCCAAGCCTATAAACGACCCAACCCACGCACTTGACGAGGTAGAGTGGGAAAGAGTGAGTCCTCCCATGATTTCCCATAAGTAACTGCCATAGATTTGTTTTGACCTCCTCTTCTACACTATTCTCCAAACTTCTGTCATTTTTAGAAGAGAAACATTTAGGGTTGTTTTACATTTTGAGAAGGGGCCATGGCCATGGTCTCGCTGGGTGCTTGGAACGAGAAAAACTTTCCTTCACAGAAGAGAGACCGAGGCTTAGAGCTATGTGACAATGTTTCCAACATACATATGCAATTAGAGGCAGACCTGGGGGTCAGACCCTGTGGCTCTCTGAGTTCATTTGGGGCTTGTATCCATTCCAGATCCAGTTATATTTATTTTCCTTCAGTCCTCCATGAATCGAAGCTGCAGATTTTCCTTGTGGGACATAAAGCCCAAGGCTTTCCTCCTCCTGCTGCCTCTTGCAAAGGTTACTTCCACAGCTCCCATTGGTTAGGGTTTACCCTGTGTCTCCTGGGAGAGACAGGAGAGCCGAGCTTGAGGTTTCTGAGCACGTTATTAAGTCTAAATGTCTTAGCCTCCCTTGTAACTCATACTTCCTCTGCTGGAGCAGCCTCGAGGTAGGGCAAGATCATAATAATAGTCATAAAACCGTTTTCTGATTTTGGTCTTAACTATATTGGGAATCTCAGGCCCCTCTAATTTTTCTCGAGTTTAGGGTTCACGGACATTGTTTCTCAGGAGCTCTGAGATCTAGGTTTTAAGTTTCATAGTCATAAAATTTCAGTGGTTATCACAGTCTCTGGAGAACAATCTAAAAATCAGATTTATATGGTAGCATTCCCAGAAACTCTGAGTCAGGAGGTTTCCAATCAGACCTGTGAATATATACGTCTTTAATCCCTCACACTGGTTTGATGATCATTGTCATCAGCCCCTCCCCCCACCCCGCCCCCAAGTTCTACAGATCATTCTTTCAGAACAGGTTTGGATTACACCATATTCTAAGTACTGTTCTGAGCCATGGGGAGAAGACTATTGGAAACAGCACTCCCTCCTCCCTGGCCTTTGATGGCATAGGTGGAAACCCACAGCGCATGATTAAGGAACCACATGATGTATTAGTTTCTTTTCTTGTTGGAATGAGCAAATGTCTGGCAAAAATCATTGTAAGGGAGGGGGGTTGTGGAGAGATGACTCAGCACCTAAAAATGTTCACTGCACTGTCAGACAATGGCTTTGGCTCTCAGAAGCCATACTAGGCAGCTTACAGTCACCTGTAACATCAGCGGTTTGTAGTCAGGCCCTCCTCTCACCTTTGTGGACACATGCACATACGTATGATGATAATTGCACATCTGTACACATGTGTGGATGTATTAAAACAATCTTTTATGAAGTAAATGAAGGAGCAAAGATTTATTTTTATTTAAAATTGTTTTTTTTTTTTTTAGTTTAAAATGTTTGAGAATTTCATACAGGAATTTACACCATTTCTACCCACTCCCTCTCCTTTTCTCTAGTTCCTCCCATATTTTTCTCTCAAGTTCATGACCTCATCTTCTTTAATCAGTGTTACACGAATGTCCCTACACACATGTACTCTATAGCATGTCATCATACATGGCTGGTATTTCCAAAGTCTGGTTTAGAAGCTGTATTACTGAGATTTTGAGGGCGCCTCCTCCTTGGCATTTCTAGAAGACTCTAGCTGCAGGTACTCTAGTCTTCTGCAACTTTCACCCCTCTCGGGCAATTTCCCTCTAGCAGGGCATGCAGGTGTTACCTTGTAGCTGTGACTGCTGGGGCTGCGAACCCCAGAGTAGCTTTTTCTTTGCCTTTTGAGTAGTTCTGCTTCTCGACATTAAGCCTCTGTGTACCGCGAAAAGCAGTTTCTTTGATAAGGAGTATTATTTTCCTGGCTTCTTCAGCTGTTACAGGTTACATACCCAAATCTACAGATTCAGAGCTAGCATCTGTAGAAAAAGAGAGGATGTGACATTTTCCATGGGAAAGGATACAATTGGTTGTGGCAGGAAGCTGAGGTAACTGCTCATGTGACACCCACCCTCTGTGAGAAAGCAGAGACATACATCACTGCTCAGCTCTCGGCCTTGTTGGCTTCCATTCCAGGATCTCACCACATGGATGGTGCAGCCTACATCCAGCTTAAGTCTGCCTTATTCACTTACTCCTTTCTAGAAATACCTCCATAGATACACCAAGCTACAGGTGTCTAAATGCAGTCATGTTAACAATGAAGGTTAACCATCACACATGTATACAAAATCAACTTTCAGTGATACAATGGAGAAGAAAGGGAGGGGCCGCAGCTGTGTTATAAACAGGATGCTCAGGGCAGTTCTTTTCTATTGTGATACATTTGGACAGAGGTTAAGGAAGATTAGAAAACATTCAGGAGAACATGTTGTGAGTGAAAAACAGAGATTGATGATGCCAGAAGGTCTTCTTGAAGTAGCTTGTGAACCTGCTAGTTTTCAGATCAGTGAGGCACCTAGACTCATAGAGGAAGTTATCTGAGACGGGAACACGGGCTATGTTCAAGGGAGCCAGCACCCTAGGTGTGAGCAATGTGTGTGCATAAGCATGAACTTGCTTCTGCGAGTACATGGGAGGCATGAGAGGAATTTCATTTGTGTGGAAACAGAATTTGATACACATGCAAGCATAACACTAGAGCAGTCTGCTTGAAAATCAGATTAAGAAAGTAAAGCTAGAAGTTGAAAGACCAGCAGTAGATTGACATAGTTTAGGGAAGACTTGATGGCGCTTTTTAACAAGTGCTGTCGGTGGCCAGGATGTGTGTGTGTGTGTGTGTGTGTGTGTGTGTGTGTGTGTGTGTGTGTAAAAGAATATAATGTATGATGTGTGTTGATAAATTAGATCTGAAAGGGGACTAAGAGAGGCATTGACTATGACTGCAAGATTTGGGCATTAGTCTGGACAACTCAAAGAATAGAGCCACCACTTTAAAAGCAAGAAATATGAGACCAAGAGACTAGAGATAAATTCAAAATTTAAAAAAAAATTCTGATTTTGGACAAAATTATAAACAGCTGGTAGCTACAACCCTGTTGGCATCAAACATGCATTTGAACTTGCAAATCAGGGGTCCCAGGGAAATAGACAAGATCTACAACTTTGAAAATGACCGAGGCATGACACAGTGAACACAATAAGCCAAATGTTATCACCTGTCAAATAAGTGTTGATCAATGAGAGGAGGCTAGTTCCTAGGCCTCCTCTCACACTGCCAGTTAGAGGTTGGTTAGCGAATAGCCTGAGTAGAAGTCTGGAGAGGGGTAGCTCGGAAGACGGAGCCTCTCTTCCACTATACATTGTCCCACAGACAGTGCCCCTCACTGTCAGATCCTCTCACTGAAACACGCTGCTCAAATCTCAAAGGCCACTGTAATCTTAGCCACTTCCAAGGTGAGATACAGTCAGACCCTGCTGACAACAGACACAGCTCTTATTACTGTCATTTCTCTCCTGGCACCAAATAATCAATGTTTTAGCTCTTTCATACCATGTCGATCCATGACTATTCTCTTTTAGGTTTCAATAGGTCATTTGTTGTATAGTCCTTACGAAAGGATTTGGTTTGTTATCTCAAAACCAGTGAGGGTCCTTGGTATAATATAGCTAATAGATGCAAGCATTCCGTGTACAGTTCTGTTCTGAATCCTACAGGAATTCAGCTGAGATTCAAACAGAAATCTTGACCACAATGAGAAAACATGAATTCTACAGCAGTGTGTTAAGTACAAGCAGAGATTTCCAGAAATTGTAGAAAAAGCATACCTCTAGCATCATGGAAGCTTGATTTGAGATCTTATCCTAGTGAAAGACAGACAATGAGGAGAGATCATAATGTTTTCACTCTTTCCCATTCCTCTCTACAGGTGTAAGGGAGCCACCATTAGATTCTGTGAAGGGGTCTAATGTAAAGATGCACAGGTGTGTAACTCGTTAGACGACAGGTGCTCTTTGCCTTGCCTCATTCTGAACAACTGAACTGGGATTTTAGCTAGCCCATGAGGTTTAGTACATGAGTATAATGTTTAATAATAAAACCTGCCAAGGGGATTTCAATGGAGAATTTCCTGAAGAACTGAGAAATGAGGGAGCCCTCATTGTATGACAAGAACTGTACACTCTCCTCTGAAGTACTCACAATTCTTAAAGCCTCCTCCAAATAAGGTCCCAAGTAGCAAGAGGTAAGGGTTCATCTGCATGGATGTGGGCAGTGGGTATTGGCATGGTTGAATCTCTCATAAGTGCCCACTGCAGTTCTCACGTAAAGGGTTCTAATTGACCTACAGGATTTAATTCTCGCTTTAGAATCCTTAATATTAATCTCCACGAAATCTGAGATTTTCTCATTTAATCCCAGGAGGGCTACAATGATGAAATTCTTAGTCTATCTAACAAGAGTGCGTTTTGCACTAGCAGAAAGCCAGATTCTCTAAGAGGAAACAGCTGATTGTTAGGTTTTCTGAAAGCCTTGAAGAACAGAGAGTTCAACTTCACTCTAACGAGAAGATCTTCCAGCTTGTAATAAAAATTAAACATGGATTTTTTTTCAAGCTGTTCCATGTACCAGAGAATAAAATACCTTGGAATCAGTAATAGCTTTGCTATTTCTGTATCGTCAGTCCATTTCCAATACCTCAGTAGTTTATGCTGTGCTTATTATAAGCCAGAGTGACAGATGGGTGGAGAGAGACTGACAAGAACAGATCCTGTTCCTATAGCATGCTCATTCTGTACACTGCAGTAAGAAGATCCAGCTCCTATAGAATGCTCATCTTGTGCACTGCAACAGGAAGATCCTGTTCCTATAGCATGCTATCCTGTGCACTGCAGTAAGAAGATCCAGCTCCTATAGCATGCTCATCCTGTGCACTGCAATAGTAAAGCATTCACTTTTCATTTGCCCTTTAGTGTCTCTTACCTTATCAAATAGCAACACCATAGGTGCCCTGTTGATGGAACCCACACTTTTGCATGTCTCGCTTCTGACCTCATTTTCCTTGTTACACTGGAAGCAAATTGTCCTCCAATCCCTTAATTCATCTCCTCCCTTCTCTGCCTGGGAGAATCCTACTTCAGTCTTCCATCATTTCCTGCTTGAGTGATTACAGCGAGTTTTATTGGTCCTCTCTATGCCCAGTTTATCCTGTAAAATCCATGCTAAAATATTCTTTAAGAGAGCCTTATTATAATCTAAAATATCATTAAGCTGCTTTGAGATTTTCTAAGGTATCCTGAAAATGCAATGTCATACCTTAGTATAGACTTAGATTTCTTTGATCAGAATCACCGTCCCATGGTGTACATTCTTGTGTTAATAATTTTCATCTAAAATGGGGTTCTGAAGGGACTCATACGCACCCCAAACACTTAAGAACACTTCCCTGACTGATAAAGCCTACACCATTTCTAATATCCTGTAAGACCCTGTTTGCATCTGTAAAATTCTGTTACAGCACACTTATCCCACCGCCTCCTATCTAGTCTTAATGAACTATAGATAGTTCACAAGACATGCTCAATGTTCATTAAAAGGTCATCATTTAATTCATGTCAGGGTCTGCTATTACGCAATGTTGTGGTTAACTTTTGGTGGTTCATCTTCATTGCTATCTTCTCTGGTTTTAGAATCACCTAGAAGACCCAACTCTGGGCATGTTCATCAGGGTGCTTCCAGAAGGGTTTGGCTCAGGAGGGAAGACCATGCGCGCGTCATCATCTCACGTTCTGGAGTTGAGGACTGAGTAAAAAGGGAAAAGAGGGAAGCCCAATGAGTGCTTCTCTGTGTCCTGACTAAAGACACCTCACGACCAGTGCCTATCATCAGGTTCCTGCTACCATAGCTAGAGCCACCCCTGCCAGCACGTCCCCATACCATGGTGGGTGCCCTCAAACTGTGAGTCAGAATAAGCTCTTACTCCCTTAAGTTGCTTTTGTCAAAAACAGCAATGAGAAAGATAACCAGCACAGGGCTCATTCAAAATTATTTTTGAGGTCTACATTCCTAAATGAGACATTGACATAAAATATTACTAGAATTGATTTTTTTGTGGTTTTTACAGTTTGAATGTAGCATCTTGGAGAATTAAAGCTGTATCAAGCTTTTTGCAGTGTGCCTCAACCTGACATGAATGCTGTAGCTTATACTAAGTTTAAACGTAAGTGAACCTTGTGTGTGCATGGCAACACATCTCCTAGATAGGCCCATGCAATGAGGTCTATAAACCATCACACATGTTCATTTCTTGAATGCTCATAGCAATACTGTTATTAATACTAAAATGCCAGAGTTGTAGTTTGCAGCTTTTTTTCTACCATCTGCAATAGTCAAAAACCAAGCACTATACCTTTGCTGGAAGGATGGTGTCTCAACAGCTGTTGCCATTTATGCCTTTGGATTGGAGGAAAGGCTAATAGTTAACAAGAAGAGATGTCTGTGTTTTGCAGAGATACTCTACTAGATACATGCTCTGGAGACAGGAGATTCATCCTAAACATGAATAGCAGGACTTGTAGAGCTGACTCAGTGGCTTTCTAGTCTTCTAGGGGAACTGTGTTTGGTTCCCAGCAGCCATGCTCAATGTCTTACAAACCCTGTGACTCCAGCTTCAGGGAATCTGGCACAGGTGACATACTCAACCCTTCTGCAAAGTGTCTCTTCAAGGTGGATTCAAAAAATATTTGTTGGAGATTCCTATTTAAAGCGTGCTTTTGTCTTTGCGGGGAAACTCTCAGCATGCACAGGTAGGAGCGCTTCCCCTCCAGAGGCCCCCTTGCATGCAATCTGCTCCATGGCATCTCAGTGTTTCCAGCATGGACTACCTTCCTCATCCTCAGATCCTGCAGTGACAAGTAAGAAATGCACTGTGCTTGTGTTTGGGGAAACTCCCAAGTTTATGACCCACTAATATAAGAATACCAATGTAGGAAGACATTTTATAAGACATAATAAAAAATGTACTAGAGAACCATTATGAAAAGTTACGTCATACTCAGACAGACTGGAATGAAAGAATGGAACTGACCAGCATAGCTATGCCGCAGAGCTATACAGTTCTTTGGTGCCCAGTCTCTCCCCCTGAGTTCCTCCTGGCAGCTCACAGTACAAACCAAGTACTCATGGTGTACCCGCTGCCTTCTCAGTAGGAACTTCCAGAAGGCCTGTCGGGAAAGACTGTGACTCTTTATTCCAGCACTCTACTCCACTTGGAAAAGCGCTTGAATTCTTTGGAACCTAGAAAGGGCTGTGAGATCCCTGGTTACAGAGGTCGGTCTGAACAGTGTGGTAGTGACTGTGCCGATTGGACCAGGCAACAAAGGAGTAAAGGAGAGAGATTGAAGATGGTCTTTCGAACAGCATTAGAATAATCAGGAGAGAGCAAGAGGGAGAAAGCAAGAGAGGGAAAGATCCAAAGACCGAGAGGTCCGTTTATCCTGACAGTAAGCCACTCAAAATGGTACTCATGTCTGACATTAGGAAGTCGTTTGGCTCTTAAAGTCCCAGACTCATAAAATCCCACATGAACTCCCTGTCACAGAAATTGCTAATCTTATTTTGGACAACATAGCTTCCAACCTGTTACAATGAGGGATGCTCTTTCTACTTCCTAAAATGGCTAAACTCCAGCCGTGTGGATCCTTGTACCAATTACTCCAGATACCTTGGTTGTGTCTCTGCCTCATGCTTCTCCTCCTCCTCCTCCACTTTCAGAACTATAACAGTTCCAGAAATTCCCTCATCAGGCAATTTAAAATGTTTTTTTATGCCATGACTGTTTATAATCTTTGAAAAGGAAATGCATTCAATTTGCTAAAAAAACATTATTTCTTTACTTGCTGGTGCTGTGATATTCTGTCTGATTGTACAGACTTGTTTGGGTGTTCTGTAGGAAAATAAAAACTTTTGTCAGAGGTAAAGCGCTCAGGAGATAGTCGCTGAATGGAAGACTAGTAAGAGCAACCACTGTCAGTACTGCCTTGGTCTAGCCTGTGCCAAATCCTGGATGGACTCTGCAGTGATCCTGTAAATGATCTATACTGACTGATATCCATTGGACAGAAGACAAAACTACAATCCAAGGAAGCCAAACAGTTGTAGAACAATGCCTTACTGGGCTTTGACTATTCTGTGTAATGACCAAGAGAGGGGGGAAATTCATGATTAAATAAAAGGGTTCTTAAGCAAGAATATGGCTACTGAGGTGAGTATCAAGGAAAATAACTGGGCACGTGTGCTAATAAGAAAGAACAAGAAGAAGACGGCAAATGGAAATGCATGCGTCAGTTTTCTGGCGTTACCTTAACAGTACCATAGACAGGATCAGGGGAAGTCGGAATATTTTCTTAATAACTTCTCAGCACAGGTGACAGAAGTCTGCGTCCTCCTGTGCCTCATAAGCTCATCCCTCCTGCTCTAGTGTCTCTACACTACCCTAGTTTCTTCATCTTGAAGAACATATTCTCATTGTGCTAGGTCCAGGCACAGGATTCGTTGCATTTTAATTACTTTTAAAGATGCTGTCTACAGATAGAGTGACATTAGGAATGACAAGGAGTTAAGACTTCAGCGAGCAAATGGAGGTACTGGGGAAGGGGGAACCGTTTCATAGTTCACCCCTTAACAAACGGGACACAAGAACCATGTTAACCCTGAGTAAAGATAAGTACATGGAATCCAGGAAAGACAGCGTAGGGGTAAGGGGATTTCCCATCTACCCTCTGCAGATTCATTAGAATAAACTGATGAAGATGGCTTGATTGGGCAAAACTAGAAATTTATCATGTGCATGGATACAGAAACTCAGGGTGAAGACCGGCTCGTTACCGGGCACTCATAGGCCTGTATCCCCCTTTTCGTAGGAGGACGGAAGATCTGGCGAGGAGGGGGTGTAGTGATTTTCAGGGGAATAGTAAACTCAGTAAACCTGGAAGATGTGAAATGCCCTGGAACAGAGTCTCCCGGCACTTTACAGGAGAGCAGACCACAGGCGACTCTCTCTGGACTAAGATAAAGGACAGTGGTGTTGTGGGGAGACTGCACTGATGTGGTTGATCTTCAGTCTCCTTTCTTGGGAGCTTTGTCTTCTCTGCTGGACAACTCTCAGTAAGAGAAGGGAAGTTCACTTGGTTCTCTTTTGCTGAATCGATTAGCTGTGTGAAGAAGCATCTCTCCAGGTTTCCAGGGACATACACAGAGGAGGGTCAAAGGCACCTTGATTTTGAGATAAGTTCAAAAGTCTTCTCAGCATTTACAATTATCAAAGACTTTTTTTTGTTTTTGTTTTTTTTTTCTCTCACGTTCTCTCACTCTTTTATGGGTGATCATCTGAGTTCCTACCAAATAAAGGTGGGTTAAAAAGCATTTAAGGAACTATTGCATGAACTTGATCACATAAACAGCAAAGCAGAAAAAGAAGCCACTATTGACAAGCAAATCAGCATTCCTGAAAAGACAAAGAAAAGGAAGCTAGCTGTTTGAAAATCACATAAGATACACACGAAGCACAAAGGGTCAGACAGAGATGATGAGAGAAAGATGATTAAAGAGAAGAAGAGTGAAAAATAAAATTCAGGAGCTCCTGGACTTCGGCTGTGTTCCACCTTTGTTTTGGGTGTGAAAGTGGCCTGTCATTGCTGTGAAGTTGCACAGTGAAGCACTTGATTCCGGGACTGAAGGTTGCATTGATTTGAAATATGATAAGAAAGCAGCACTGATATTGGAAATATCTCGGAGATAGAGTTGGAAATACTTTCCCATATGACAGTGTTGATCTGTGTCATAAGAGAAAGCGTATCAGCGGCATTTTATAAAGCTTCAGGGGGCTTTAAAAAGCAAAGAAATTGAGATTGAGTTAGCTGGAATCCGACGGCAGGTTTAACAGGAGATACTGTTCTGCTACGGCTCTCACCGAGGGAGTTCAATTTCAACAGTGCTAATCTTTCCATAGTGCTCTAAGTTTAAATTCTGTGCCCCTAAGGAAAAATTTCCAAAGTAATTCTCATTGAACTTGGCTCCCAGTGATCCTGGCTCTGGGCACTATCCAGGAGCCACACCTGTCTCATCAGCAACTAAGGGCCTCTCTCCCCTCCGTGAAGCTGCCTCCACTCTGCACTGGGATGCAAAATCCTCTTTTCTAGATGGACAATGCTTCCACTGTTTTTGGTATTGTCTATCAAATTTTAAGGGTCAGGCTTTATATTTCAAACTTCAAGGTTATTTTGTCTATTATATTACATTCTTTTATTTCTGATATTGCTAATTGGTATGACAATTTAAGATAGTCTGTTTTTCTTCATTTTAGTTATAATGAAACACATCAACAAGACCTTTATTATTTGGTCCGCCTTAGTTTTAGCTGGGCAGGAATGAGGGCTGCTGTGAATTCCACGCAGTGTTTCTCTAGCTGCAGGTCTGGCATCAGCAAGAATGCTATGCTGTGGACAGAGGCTCTCCTGGAGCCACTAGCTGTCTGGGGACTGAAATGTCAAGACTGAGTCTAAAGGAGCTACAGCAAACAAGCTGCCCAGGCAGTTCTGATACTTACTCAATTTTGACAAGTACTTTAAACACGAGAACTAAAATTGGGGCACATAAACCACTCTCCCCAGATTTGCAATCTGTTACATGCAGGAATTCAACATTTTAAGAGGACAAATTTTATTATCTATACATATACTTTCTTCAGTGAGATTCAGTTTAAACTTTATCTAGTGAACTTTTGAGACGTTGCTTTTTATGTCAGCTTTTGTTGCTTTAGAGACTTTCCTATAATAGGGTAGTGTTGACACTGATAATCCAAAGCTGCCCCAGTACTCCATGCCTGAATCAGAGGGCGGTTTGCACAGGAGACTGGATTATTAGATGGGAAGAATCATGCCTTAGGCATCAAGAAAGCCTTGCCCCTTGTCCTGTGGGCTATAAAGTATTTACAGACCCTTCTTTTATTTCCCAGATTCAATGATACTGGGGAAATCTCATTAAAATCAAAACCTCTCAATCTAGAACTTTCTTTTACAAAAGTACACATTTTTTTCTTTAAGCCACCTTTAATTATTGGATTAGTATTATGCCATAGTGTGATGCTAAACACTGGATATTTATCTGACCACAACACCAGATGAAAAGAATTTTACCCTTCATATAGTCAAGAGGAGACTTCAGTTAAAAGGGGGCTTTTGGTTCCCTTTTGGTTCTTAGTTTCATTAATAAAAGAATTTAAGAAGGGGCTCAGCTGTTTGAGGACAGTTCAGCTAGAGTTTGGGAGGAACAACAGTGCAGGCACACTGGCCACAGAAGGATATGGAGAAGAGAGAAAGATAAAACCCTGACTTTTGACATAGCAACAGAGGCTGGCAACAAGCTGCATGGCCCAAGGCTGGGGTGGGAGGCACTTCAAAGAGTGAGAAAACCCAAAGCCTCAAGGAACATACGCCTTTGCTCAGTATCCTTGTAAGTGAGGGCATTGTGAAACTAACAAACTGTTAAGTCTCAGATGTTGGGACAAACAACTGGTGTGCCTGGTTAACACATCAGATAAGAACCGGCCTCCAGGTCCTCTCAGCTTCCCTCAGCCCCTATGGGATACAGGATATGGCTGTCATATGCCCACCCTTTATCCTGAATCTCTAGCTCAGGACCTGGGCTTCCTTTCCCCAGAGGTTCTTCCTATTTGGGTTACCGTCCTCTCTTGTGCCTGTGGTCTTCTGGCTGCTGAGTCTTGTCCCTCTCTCTTCCTCTCTGTTTCTTTTCCCTCTTCCCACATGCCACATGGCCAAGCTCAGTCAGGGTGATATCCACTGTGGACTCTCCCAGATGTCCCTGCCTCTGCCTGCGTCTCCCTTTTTATCTACAATAAACTCTCCTCCGCCACCCCTAGGAGCAGTCCTGGCCTTCCCTTGTCACCTCTATTTTTTTTTCCCTTTCATTTATCTAGCCCCAAGAGATTTGAGGTTTATCACAAGCTAGATTACCCTGTAGGTAAAAACAAAATTTTATTAAGGACCAAACTGCCAGTGCTATCTGGGGTGGGTTGCACAGAGAGAACAGCAAAATGGCAGAAAGAGCCTTGCCAGATTTGTGAGAAGCAGGCAGCAGCAGGAGGAAGATGTGTTAGCCAGAAGAACCTGAGATTTAGCGCAGAAGGAGGTGGGAGTAAGAGGCAATTCAGAACAGCCTGGGGCTCACATAGGGACCTTGGTCTGCTGCAAGCTTGTTTAGGTTAACGAAGAACCACACGCCCTTGCAGAAGTCTTTGACAGTGCTGGGAGGATACAGGTAAGCTCCAGAGTTTCCTGATAACACCTTCACAATTCTTCTGAGGAATGCTGAGTTTATGTAGCACTCCTTCTGCAAACCCCCCCCCCCAGTCAGGGTCCGCTCTGAGCTGAGCCCTGACTGCCATTTAGGTTACTGGCAGCAGCGTTCACATTTCTAGAGCCTACTTTGGATCTAATAATCCAAGGAAAAATAATAGAAAGAAAATAAAAGTTTTTGAGTCCAGAGTCAATAAAAAGTGGAAAGATTTAATGGCATAGTCACGAGGAAGGATCGTCATTGATGGAAGGGACCCTGGGAAGGACAAATATATTATCACATTAAAAAGATATTTATTTTTCCACCCCACCTGTAAACGGAGACAATGTTTTTATTTCCTGGTCGCCTAGACCTGGATAATCATAAAGAAACTATATTAGTCATAACAACACTGATGGCTCAGTGGTATTTATAGCTAGTTCTTATATCTTAAACTGACCCATTTCTATTCATCTATGGATCACCATGAGGCTGTGGCCTACTGGTAAGTTTCCCACATCTTTCTCCTTTAGCAGTTACATGGCATCTGCCTAACTCCACCTTCATTTCCCCTGTATTCAGTTTAGTTTTCCCACCTTGCTATATTCTGCCCTGTCAGAGGTCAAGCAGTTTCCTTATTAACCAAGGGTAATAAAATATATTCACAGAATACTGAAGGGAATCAAACATCACCTTATTAGCATGGTTTCTGACGAATCAATTTTTCTGAATGGGTGATTCATAGGCCCATAAGGATTAACTGTTAAAGGTAGGAGACAATAATATGATTTGTTCTGATCTTTGAGGCAGGTCAGAAAATAATATCTCCACCCAGTGCCGGAAGTATTATATTCTTGACCAGGAGGCCTAAGGAGTCACAGCTGTGATCGTTTTCTTCCCAGTGTTACAAGGAAAACAGGAGGTAGAGGCGTGGCTGTCACGAAGGAGAGGTCCACTGGAACTCCAGTAAGAGGGCTTGACAGCACCATGCTTCAGCCTTAAACAAGTATCAGGTGACCATTATCATAGCTAATTGGCATTACCCAGAGGAAAAGAAAATTTCCCTTATCTTAATAGGACATTTCTATGGAATAATCTTTGTACACTGCAAATATGTGTTACTATCAATGTTTAATTAAGATCTGAGTAGTCTATAGCTGGGAAGGAAGAGATTGGCCAGGAGAACCAGACCAGGAGGGTGCCGAGAAGAATGGTGGAGTCTGAGGAATCTGGAGGAGATGCAGAGAGAAGACGAATTTGATGAGCTGAGAAAAGGTACCAAGCCACATGGCAGAGCATAGATAAGAAATATGGGTTAATTTAAGACATAAGAGTTAGCTAGTAATAAACCTGAGTTATTGACCAAGTAATTTGCAGTTAATAGTAAGTATTGTTGTGGTTATTTGGGGACTGGCAGGATGGAAAAGTCCACCTACAGGAGATGGTATGTGGACAACTCTGGGACCTCAGCCAGGGTCCCCTCTCCTGAAGCAGTGTGTGATACATGGCTCATATTCCTGGTGTTTTCAAAGGGAGAAAGGATATTCTCAGCCTGATAACTAACAGAAAGGTACATAGAGATTTCAAGAGGAAACAGGTGTGTTTCAAAGAGAGTAGAAATCGTTTAAATTCTCTTAAACAACGGCTCAGCGAAACAGGAGAAGCCCCAAGCTTCCTTAAGATTTGTACCTGTCTACTAGTAAATATGATGTATTATTTTCTATTTAATTCTACTTAGAAATTAAGAATGCTGAAGCTAACTAAACATCTCTTAAAGGCTTCCTTGCCTCCTCTGTGCTGCTATTAGAAGGCTTGCTATATGCAATTTTTCTTCCTTACTTCCCCTTGAACAAATATGGGCATTACAGGACAGTGGGATGGGTGATCAACCATCATCAGCTTCAAGTTCCAGTGATAACCCTGGAACTCTAGGGAAAAATTAATTTGTAAGCTTAGGTCCCAAGTCTATCACAACACCAGCTGAGCCAACTCACCGTGTAAATCTGCATTAGTGATGCGCAGCTCTGAACTTTTAGTCGCTGGTTTTGTGTTCTTTTTGTTAAGAATTCGTGGTCAAAACATAAGCATCCCTAACTGCTTGCTCAGAGACTCTGGGAGGGGGCCTTTCTGGCCTTTCCTTTGCAAGATGGTCATCAGGACATACCCCGGCCATCTGGACCTCAGTTCCTTACTGTGCTTTGACTGTTTGCCTATGGAAAGAGTGGCCCCAGTGTTATTCCCAGGGCATTCCTTTGCTTCTCAGCATAAATAGGCACCACATCTCTTTCTCAGAGCACTCCAATTTCGCTCTCCCAGGAAAATGAGCAATGCAATCTGGCTGAAGCCAGAAGGGAAAGTCTCCTGAGTTAGCAAGCTGCAGTGGGAGAAGAGGTATTGTCTTTCAAGATGTTTACTCCTAAAGGGACAGTTCCCAAGGAGCTGGACAGATAGCTCTTGGGCTTCAGTCAAAGAAAAGAATAACACAGCTGCCCTCAGCAAGGGGGAATTTCAGCATAATGGATTGGCAATGGAACAGTTTAAACCAATATAAATATAATAGCCACCCACAGAGAGGTGGTTTACACTCACCAGAGGCTGCTGGTGAGGCATCGGACCACTATAATCCATCCAAAATATTTTATGAGGCATGGTTTAAAAGAAGAAGAAGAAAGAAAGAAAAGAAAACCTAAATTGGAGGGTAGGTACGGAAAGCCAGGGCAAGTGGCCCCTTTCAATGAACTGTGAAAGCCAAGGTTTCTGCTTTAAGACTGTTTTGTGTGCTGGTAAGGATTGGCATCTGCCCACTTTCGATTTCAAGTCCCATCCTGCTCCTAAAATGGCTCAATAGCCCAAAGATTGTAATTTCTCTGCTCCCATGGAAATAAAGGGTTAACTAGAGACCTAACCAAGAAAAGTAGCTGGAGAGGCTGAGAACACAGCTCCATTGGTGGAGAGCTTGCCTGGCATGCACAAGGTTCTGCCTTCCACCACACACTGCCAAACCTGGCCATGGTGATGCACACCTGAGATCCCAGAACTCTGAAGGTGGAGGCAAGAAGATGAGAATTTCAAGGTCATTCCATCTTTGAGTACACAGTGAGCTGGATTTAGTACAATGTGTTTCAAAATAAATACATGAAATTAAAGAGTAAAGAAAGGTAGTTCTTAAGCTATGGAGTTCGACTCTTTGGAAGGGGGCCATTTAAAAACACATCTCAAGTTGATTGTGTGAGCTGGGTCAAATTTCTTAGCTTTTCTGAGCCCAACTTTCCCAGTCTATAAGTGCAGATAATAATAGAGGAAGCTCTGTATCTTATTTAACAAACATCTGTAAAAGTGCTTTTATGCCATGACCATAATGGATCAGTCAGGTAAGTAACCCGGCTGGATGTTAGCTGAAGATGAAGCTTTAGCATCAGACTGTGCTAGATCATGGACTGAAATCCAGCTTTTGTCTAGTTGAGCTGCAGAAATGAGGTTAGGGGTTGATTACAAGGGCCATAAAGGAGACGGGGAAGACCGGGTCTGGACAGACAGATGGGAATAGATGGATGGAAGAGTTTAAATTGGCCACAGAGTCAAAGGGTAAACTGAGGGCATTCCATTCATTTAGCTATTACCCTTTCTATCTCGGCACATCTTGAGGCTGGGGCTATACAGAGCAGCTCTCAGTGACTGTAAGGTTAAATCACACCAGGGATAGCCTTCCCTTTGGGCAGCCTGGAAGGATGGTGCTCTGCTCTCATACCTAGGGTTGAGATGGTTAGTGATGAAGAATGCAGCTTTATGGCTCTTTAAATGAAATGACAAGAAGCAAAGACTTCACCTTTAGCCTTGCCATTACTCTGAAGCAGTTTGAGGTCTTCATTACTGAAAGGCTAGTGCTAGTTTATTTTAATCCACAACGGGAGGCTAGAGTGGATGGGAGATTCTACAGCATACCTCTTTAAATCCTCCTGCCTTTAAAATTCCTACTTTCCTGTCTTACCTAACAGCCCCTGCAATGAAGGTCTGCGGGCAGTCACCTTTAAGGGACTTTCAGAGGAATATACAATGAACATCTCGACAAGGAGACAGTTATTATTACCATTTTTATATCTTTTATATTTCTTTGTACTTTTTGACTTTAGGCTGGTCTTCTTTAAGTTGTAGTAAAAGGATTATTTTTCTCTTGAATGGAGGAGGCTTTGTTCCTCAACGAAGGCCCACCGCCACCTGATCCAGAATGTGAGGCACCTGCTGTCTATTTTCTCAAGGGAAGTTGGTGGCCATTGATGGTGCCATTCATAGCTAGCAGACAACCATATGTCTCAAAAGGTGCCTGGAGCAGATGGACAAAGAGAGCCCATCTGTGGCAGTCTGAGAAAGAACTCATAGGTTTGAGTGCTTGGTCTCCGGTTAGTAAAGCTTTTTGGGAAGGATTAAGAGGTGTGGCCTTGTTAGAAGAGATGTGTTACTTAGTGTGGGATTTGAAGCTTCAGAAGGTCTTGCCAGGTACTGTTTCCTTCTCTCTTTCTGCAACCTGTGGATAAGATGTTAGGTCTCAGCCTTTGCTCTAGCACCATGTCCCTGTCATGCTCCTTGCCATGATGATCATGGACTAAGCATCTAAGACTTTATCGAAAGCCCTAATTGTTTCCTTTTATAACTTGCCTTAGTTACGTTTTTTCATTGTGAAATATGACATCATCCACCCCCTTTTTCCCCAGCATTCCAATCAAGTCACATATACAGATACCCTACAATATGAAATGCTAGGAAGAATACCCTAAACCTGCATATCATAGCTTTGTTTTAAAAAGTCATGCTTGTGTTCAGATGTTAGAAGTAGTTGTTCTAGAGTTTTAGTATTAATGATGTTGATTGATAATGAATTTTATTATAAATACTAAAAATGAAAATAATAATGGCAATATAACCAGAAAACAGTGCTATTTGTAGGTAGCAGGGCTTACAATGAAGCTGCACAGTACTGTTCACATGTGAGACCAAAGAGATGGGAGAGTCACACAGATTTAGGGGAGTTGGAAATTATGAGTTCAGGGTATCTAAATTGTAAAAATACCTGCAATTTTAGAGTAAGCGTTAGCTTTTCAAGAATATACATGCATACATGTTGTTATTCACCTGTGTTAATCAAACCCCTTTGTAAGGCTTACTAAGTACCCCAGACAGTATGTTCAGTATCTTTTCTGAAAGAATTAGTAGTTGACTAAAGATGCGTGCTAACAGACACTTCCCATTTGCATGGAACTCATATGCAACCAGGAAGGGAAAATGCTAAATACTGCCATCACTGACATGAATTGATTTTCTGTTAATGAGAATTTTCAAGTGAGCAGCATTCCTTATTCCGTGGCGGTAACTGCTTGTCATTAGGAGACAGCAACCTAGTGCCTCTGTAGGTGATGTGCCTGATGTTTCTAGAGATAAGAACACAGTGAAGATGCTCCAGGGTCATAGTCAGACAAGGGAATATTTGACTTGAAACTGTTGAAGCCCAAGCCCGAGTGTGTGTGTGTATGTTTCAAGGTTATTTGTAAAGTAGCTTCTTTATAAAGTTCTACTAAGCAACTTAAGCCATCAGATGATAAGTTCACTGCTTCACCAGGAATGCAGAATGTCCAGTGAAGTTCTTGGTTCCTAAGTCATAGCCAGCTTTATCTGGAAGAGATCCTGGATTGAGATACACTTCAGGACACTAACTAGCTGGATGATTTTCTTCTAATGGGCGGTTACACATATATAAGTCATTGTGCAATATGATAAGTTACTTTCTAAGTTTGGAGACAAGAAAAAAGAATTGTGTTTTATATGGCTAGTTTTTTTTAGTGTTCATGGAACACAAATGGATAACATAGGTGGATATATTTTCAGGGGGCAGTGTTGAAATTTAGAAGTGGAGGGAAGGAAAGTCACACCATATAACAGAACTCACGTGTGAGGTTTGTTGAAGAGGAGGGAAGGGGGCAAGAGCTAGGAGAAGCGATAGCAAGGCACAGGAGGGACTTGTCTTTTATAAAGGGATGTAGTACATGTGTTCAAGAATATACCCTGTCAGTGTCCTTAGAGCTGGCCAGTGTAAATGCCTGAACACGAACAAGAGCATGTGCACAGGTAGTGCTCTTGGTGGCTGCAGCAGATGACATATTCTGTTAGGATCCTGAGAGCAGGCCAGTGTAAATCCCTGAATGCTAACAGGTAGGACAAAAGACATCATGAAGATCTAAACAATTTCAGTGTGTTAGAGAAATCATAAACTAAAATTACAGTCCAGTTTACAGTAGGAAAAAGATAAACTCCTAACCAAACATGCAAATTCTTCTTCTCAACACTTGTGGTTTTAGGACTAACCTGGTGCTGTAGCTCTGGGTTTCATATGGAGACTCAGTCAAATGACCAAAAAGTAATGCTCTCATACATGATCAGGTATAAACAAATTTACCTGTTTCTTAACTTAGACATTTTCAGTTTCATTTTTATAGATATTTTTTCTTTGTTCCATATTCTTTACTCACTAAATGAAATTTTTCTTTAGGTTAATAATCATTGCAATATTAGGCATAAGCCAATACATTATGGAAATGTCGGTTTAGACACCATGAAAAATCTTGCCCAGAATCCTGATATAGAATGTGAAGGCAAGTATAATCCTAATGCTACAAGCGGAATGAATTAAGCTACAGAAATAGAAAAGTTAAAAGTAGTCCAGATGTGACAGAAAACACTATTTACCATAACCTGGAGGACTGGCAAATGATTGACAGCATCACTTGGCAATGGTATTATTTCCCTAATGTGTTGATATTAGCTGAAGGGAGAAATTTTGAATAATAAAAAAAGCACTGTGGGTTTCCAATATCTGCGGGATAGAACTCACAAGAAACGCTGTTACTGCAGTGTTCATGGAAGTGTCCAGAATTCTAGAGAGAGGGACTGTCTACTCTTAAGGTGTGTTTTAGAATATTTGATATTTGTATTTTGTGTTGCATGCTTTCTAATGAGTTTTAAATTGAAGAATTTTTTTTAATTCTAAAATAATAGTGAGATAAAGATATAAGATGCTAGAAGTTTTTAGAAGGAGCAGGCTGACCGAGTAAATAGCGTCAGGCCCTTGGTGTGAGTGAATTACTGCAGCTGAACCTTCATATTGACTTTAAGTTTTCCTGCAGGGAAAGCAAGAACAGAGAGCCCTTGGTTTACACATTTTCCTTTTTCTTGTCCGACAAAGAAAATAAACACATTCATCTGTAGAGACAAACTTTTCCAAGGACCAAACTTTAGAAGAAATTTATCATGTGGTTCCCTGTATAAGAGGTGCTGAATAATAGACAATGTCACAAGAAATAAAAACACTGCTCAGATGGACCGTCCTGGTATTGATTCACTTTACTGGCTAAGAACATAACATTAAATTCTACTCCATGAAACCCTTTTGTGGAGGATAAGATGAAATGGCCAAAGTATTCCACTTTCTGATGATTAAACTTGATAGTGGAGATGGAGCCTGGACGCGAGGAGAAGGGGTAGTTAACATGCCCATTATCCTAGCTCCGACATCATATGTCTTCTAAGAGCCTCTGGGCTGCTCTGGGTGGCAGTTCACTCAAATCACGACTGAACTCTCGAGGGTTCCTGAACTACAAAGCATCAAAGTTTTTTGCTAAAGTAAGAACTGATGGTGAGGATGGAAAAGTGGTGAACGTACTGAGAAAGGGTACGAGAGAAACTTCTATCTGTGCTCAGATAAAAGGTTAACTGGTTCGTTTTCAGGTGCGGGCACAGGGTTACCTCAAAGTGGTGCCAATCTTTTTCATAGAGAGGAGTGATTTTATCTAGGAGAACATTTCACAGAGCAATTGGCAAAGCCTCTGTGCAGAGCTGAAAAGACTTCGGGATGAAGCTTGTTGTGGCAAGTGTGTCAAAGACAAAGACCCTCTGGGCCAAGATGTTTGATTTAAGTCAGTTATTCACTTAAGTGACAGAGGATGTGAAAGAAATTTGAGGTTTCATGCAATATTTCCCTGATAAAGGTGTGATTTGTTTAGAATCCAAGGAACCGATCATGATGCTGCCTTTCCTTGGCTTTCTAGCTCTCTGCTTTAGTTTTGCCTTTTATGAAATGGACAGATAGAATTACATTGAACTTGAAAAAGCATGCATAGTGATTACCTGCAACTACCCATATTCAACAAGTATTACTTTCTATATCCAACATCTCATTTGGAAAATGCAAGTTGACTTGCTCAATGTCTGAGGACAACAAGATGAGAAATAAACATCTCCCTTCCTCTCATTGCCCTTCTATGTGCTTGCAATACTGGGAGTATCTGCATCTTGTTGATGCTGTTTCCTATCCTAGCATGTGCAATGAAATTGCATGAAGAGCTGTCATTTATCAATGTGTGGGACCTAAACAATCATCCCACCACCAATTACACTCTCCTCAGATACCTTGAACCCTTGTCAGAACTACTGATTTCTGGTCTCTGGGAACCAGGAATTGAATCTTTGACAAGATTCCATGTGTAAGTCATGTGTCTGCTAGATTTTGAAGATATCTGTACTTGGTTATGAAATATCTCAGTCCGATTCAAGGCATTTAATCCTACTCCCACAGAACAGTATCTAAACTGAGAGCCACTATCCCGACATTGCTATAACAAAGGACATGAGATAATGTGTACTGGGAATTCTTGTCAAAAGATAAGTTTATGGCTGCATATGTCATCTTTAACTTAATACAAAATGCAATCTCCTGTGTGATTTAATTTTCCAAATGATTGCATACCACAGCACCCACTGCACGTCTTCTTTTCGCAGTGTGCAGATGACATCATGTTCCCAAGAGATGACATCTGAGTGCCTGTCACTACCAAGGAATAGTGATGCGTGATTTCTGAGGTAGGACTATAGAGCACCACTATGCCTACCTCTCCTTTTGTGGTGAACTTTTCCTTAGGGGTTTCCATGCTGTGAAGATGCCATGTAGTCACTTAGGAAGATTATCTATAGATGCTGTTCTCAAAGGCCTGAAGCTGGAGATTGACCAGCTATATAAATGGGTAAGTCTCTGTTCCTTTCATGCTGTAGACCTCCAGAGACCTCAGTGACTGCTGTGAATCAGACATTTATGAGAAAATAAATAAATTGCTATTTTGTGAGCGAACTGTTTTGTTGTCATTGCTTTAAGGAGCTACAATGACTTGGGATACCTTGAGACAGGTATATAAAGAATATTCAAATTGTAGTCGATTGTATATATGAGTTCCTGCCAGTGATGCTATTTTCTTCTTGTTTAGGTCTGACATAGTCTGATCTGTGCTTCATTCACCAAATCATTATATAAAACACATAGTAGGAGATCTGGGTTTTTATCATGCCTAGAATGTATTGATCCAACTTTTGCTTTTCTGTCCTGTATTAATGAATTTCTCAAATGACACGTTGTATGTCACCTCACAACAATAACCAATGGATAGTTAATTGACCATTTCACTCAAAAAGGAAAATTGTTAGGCTGGATTTTAAAAATTAAAAGGAGTCATCATTTGTCCATAATTAGGAGTGAGTCTTAAAGAGGCAGGAATGAAACAGTGGTGTTTGAACAAATGAGAGAAAAAAAAAAACAAGATACATAGAAGAATTTTATTCAGGTGTAATGGAAAGCAATTGCATCCTTTGAAGTTTTCTTTGTAAATAGAGTGTTATTCAAACGCCTGAGGAAACCCTAACTTGGCTTGCTGGCCTCTTCCTTTTAGGTTCTTGTAATTTCCAGTGGAGGAGATACACAAGCAGTCACATGTACACCCAAAAAGATTTCTTTGATTGAGGTCACACGGTCTGTATAAGTAGAACACAATGAAGGCTCAATCCCTCAAGACATCAGCATCACAAATGGTGTGAGACTTGAGAAGCAGAGAGAAGGATACACTAAAGCATAAGCTTCAACGCGAGAAACAGTCAAAAACAATTGTAGATCAGGATTAAAGAACATGATGTATCTGTAGATGGGCTAGCTGTTGGGCAGAATAACCATAAGATGAGGTAAAGTTCTTTACTAATTTGGTCAAATGGATTATTTTTCATGACACTCAAAGTATTTATATGGTAGAAGTAATTTTTAATGGTTTCAAAAACCACTTAATGTTAACAATCTTTTAATGGTAATAATGAAGATGAAAATATTAAAGATATGCAGGTGAAAAATATGTCAAGGAAATGTTGTTATTGGATGGCGTTAAATGCCAAGTCAAGAGCTCACACATTTTCTTCAAGCAGTCCAAGTCTTGGGACAAGTGGAACATGAGTTTGAAGGCAGTGTTGGCTGCTCAGAGAGTTCTATGCCAGGGTGGGCTACAAATCAAGATCTATAGATCCGATGGAATCTGAGGACTTGATGACTTCTTAGGCTCCAATTTGGTAATGGGAAGCAGAAGGATTTTGATGATACAATTAACAACCAAAAACAGGTATAGACTCAAGGTTCTTTTCTATGTATGTGAGTGAGTGGGCCATGTGGGCATCCTCTCTACTCACTGATGTGCTGTTCATGATATCACTGAGTGTGTGCCTTGTTGCTGAATTTAATATAAACAACTGCGAAGGCACAGGAAGAATGAACAGCAATAGTACTCAGGGATAAACAAAGATAAGAAAAAAACCTCTGTGAGAGGAACTTTGCACATCTGTGGACCTTAATCTTACCAACAATACTGTAAAATAAAAATGATTCTTTTATTTCTAGGAAGCAAACCCAAGGAGCAAGCCAGATTTGAGTAACAACCCTCTAACTAGAACCTTGGATATTTGACTGCCCAGAGTTTATCTTTTTCTTCTGGCCTTGAACTTTCTCTGCAAGAATTTATGGTTTTCTGTAATGATTTCCCATCACCCATTCCCTACTTACACATCCCGAAATGAAATTGAATGTTAACAGTTAAGAGTAACAAGAAGGTAAGCCCCTCACTATTTCCTTAGTTTCTGAGTTACCTATTCTGTTCACTCTCAGTGGGCGGCATTGAGGAAGTGTTTTACAGAATACAAATCCTTTCCATGTGCATCTGATTTTGGGGCAGACCTATAAAATATTTTTTTTCTAAGGATAGTTTTGCAGTGAAAAGCCTTATACCCGGGACTTAGAATATTTGTTTTTTAGCCATAAATAAAGGACATTGAGCCTATAATTCGGGTTCTTAGAGAAGCTAAATAAGAAGGAGAACCCAAAGAAAAACATATAGGCATCCTCCTGAATATTAACCTTCATCAGGCGATGAAAGGAGACAGAGACAGAGACCCACATTGGAGCACCGGACTGAAATCTCAAGGTCCAAATCAGGAGCAGAAGGAGAGAGAGCACGAGCAAGGAACTCAGGACCGTGAGGGGTGCACCCACACACTGAGACAATGGGGATGTTCTATCGGGAACTCACCAAGGCCAGCTGGCCTGGGTCTGAAAAAGCCTGGGTTAAAACCGGTCTTGCTGAACATAGCGGACAATGAGGACTACTGCGAGAACAATGGCAATGGGTTTTTGATCCTACTGCACCTATTGGTTTTGTGGGAGCCTAGGCAGTTTGGATGCTCACCTTACTAGACCTGGATGGAGGTGGGTGGTCCTTGGACTTCCCACAGGGCAGGGAACCCTGATTGCTCTTTGGGCTGATGAGGGAGGGGGACTTGGTTGGGGGAGGGGCAGGGAAAGGGGAGGTGGCATTGGGGAAGAGACAGACATCTTTAATAAATAAATAAATAAAAATAAAAAGAACAGCCTCTTCCCAGGAAAAGCTATTTTAATAGCAGCCCTGTTTGTCATCTGAGGAAAGCACAAGACTTTAGTTACATGTATTTGGAAACATATGGAAACAATTGCATTTTGATTCATGTAACAGTTAGGATCAGTGGAACTCTTAGTAGGTTGCAGAATGTGTTCAGGACTTATCTTACCACAAACCTGGGAGTCACTGTCTAGCTATGATCCACTCTAGGGGAAAGGTGCTGCTAGCCTTGGCAATTTAAGTCGTGATTCCCAGAGTCACAACTGACAGAGAAATGCAATTAATTTGTCAAACACGGTTCTTCGACTTTATGTTACATAGTGTTTAGTTTTTCTTTTGTTAGATTTAACATCTAGTCTTTCCATAGAAAAATTCAGATGTGGGCTGTAATCCTGCAATGATATAGGAGTTGCTGCTGGGTAGTCACTTCTTTCCAGTGTAGGAACTGCAGGTCATGTGACTTTTGGATTCAGTGTGGATTCAGAGAAAAAAGAACATAAACGAAGACATTCTGCCTTTCTGCAAAGATATAATCTTGGCCATTATCCAAATATTATGCTTTACCACTTAAGGAAATATCCATTCTTAAGCAGCTATTTTCGTTTACTTTGGAATATATAAGAAAACTAATGTTTCATCCAAAAATAAAAGTAATATGGATGAAATTGAGTCATATTTGCTAAGAAAGCAAAACTTTATGGCACCTTCACTTTTACTACATTTAACCATTTGGGGAATTTAATGTCTTTTTAATTTACAAATATAGTAGCAAGGTGTATGGACTACTTAATACTCTAAGATGCTAAGACAACATAATTAGAGAAAATGGTAATTTTCTTTCTACTGTTGCTGTCAGTGCTAAACAGAGCTCTCACCTCCAGGGAATCAGAGAGATTTTTCTTGAGACAAGCATGAATGACCATGGCTTACTAACATAGATTACAGCTGTTCCAAATAACAAGTTGCAACATGAAAATGGATTCATAAACTTTTCCTAGTTAATAGAGAAAAAGAAAGTCATACCAAGTCATCATTCAAATATAATTGTGGAGCCATCAGTTACGCAGGGTACAGCAACTCGGGAAGTTCTGTTGTATGTATCATATGCTATCTGATGGCTTTCTTGACATTTGCATTGAGGAAGTAGTAGCTTGGTGCATCTATACAAACCAAAAGAATTTTCTTGTTAGTCACAGGCATGCTGACTGAAGCAAACATAGAAGTAAGCAACCACTGGGCATTAAGAGACCTAAAGATGCCCAAGATAGCTTTGGTTTTAGATTTTCAGCATTTTAGGTTTCCATAATCTTGAATTACTAATCAGTCAGTTTGCTTTCTAGGCTTTTTAAAATGGGTATAGCTTTTCCTTGGTAATTCGATTTCATGTCACATTTCTTTTTCATTTTCTTTGACATGACCTGTTTTTTTTTAAAACATACTTTACAGCAAACTTATTTTCCATTGTTTCTGATCTATGGAGTTAGTCACTATGCATACTGTAAAGATTTCAAAATTTTGATTAAAGAAATTTAGAGAATACAGAAAAGTGTATTGAACACACATGATCATAAAGTATCTATCATACAACTAGCATACAAATAATTTATATTTATACAGTTATAAAGACTATAGCATATATACATGTATTTTTTTTATTCTATCAATGTATTTGTACAAAAAATATACAGAAAAGATAATGAGTCATTAAAATGTCCTGTGAGTAAAGATTCTGGCCCCAATAGTGCAATTTGCTTTGGTAACTTAAGCTTGACCCCTTAAAAACATAAAGATGGAAGGAGATAACCAACTCCAGAAAGCCATTCTCTGAATTTCACATGTGAGTCATAGTATGTGCACTCCCATGCATACACAGCCTTTACAGACATTCAGGCATATGTGCACACACACACACACACATTAAAAATAAGTGCAACTTTTAAAAAAGATAGTGCGAGGCATATCCTGTGGTTAATAATGTTTCAGTTTTTTTGAATTTACATAAAAAGATCCACTAGGAAGCCTTATTTTAAGTGATTTTTTAAATTAAAATCATACTGACCTAGTTAGGTTAAAAAAATCTACATTTTACTTTTGTTATGATCTTAAGATAGATGACTGATTCTTAAAATTCATGTTTTCCATCCATAATGTATGGTTGGGGTTAAAACATATATCCCATGCTGTGCAAAGCAACAAAGGTTAGTGAATAGAATTGTCTTGCTATGCAATGCACTGATATACATACACAAAATTCTTCAGAAAATATGTGAAATTTCTCAATAGTTTTACCCATTGGCTTTTATGGTTTTGCCAGTCACTGGTAATAAACTATTGAAATTTTTAAGTGAAAAACTTGAAGGTTTATGGACTATTATAAGGAATTTTTAGTGTTTTGTGATACTTATTTCTTCTTGAGAATTTTCATATTAGAGGTTGACAACTTTCATTTAATATTTAATATTATCAGTAAATCAACAGGACTCCTGGGTCATAATGATGTGGGATTCCCCTCTGTATGCTGTAAATACCATTGGTTAATAAAGAAACTGGCTAGGCCTGATAGGGTAGAACAGAACTGGGTGAGGAAAACTAAACTGAATGCTAGGAGGAAGAAGGCAGTGTCAGAGATAAGCCTTGTAGCCTACTGGTGCAAAATGGAAATTTACCTGATGGCCACAACCACGTGGTGATACACAGATTAGTAGAAATGGGTTAAATTAAGATGTAAGAGTTAGCCAATAAGAAGCTAGAGCTAATGGGCCAAGCAGTGATTTAATTAATACAGTTTCTGTGTGGTTATTTAGGGAATCTGAGCAGCTGAAAAATGAACAAGCAAGCAAGTGAACAAGCGGCCACCTACTACATTATATTAATATTTAGTACTCCAGAGACTAATGAATGCCTAGTCAGTATAAAGATGTTTTCTTTGAATGTGACTACCTCAACTTTAATGAATATTATTAAGATAGATGAATAAATCTATAGGCATTGATTTCTAAAATATAGTTAATTTTCATTCATTTCTAGACATCCACTCATTCTAGTCATCATCATATGCCCCCATATTTCCACTGTACACGTTTTCTTGTGTGTCCAAGACTGCTTGTATAGGTCCCGAGAAAGTATCCTCAGTGGATTCCTTGGGCGTTAACATTGTACTACATGTGTGCAAACACTTACTGAGCAGTTGCCCAATGAAAAGACAGATTCTAAGCAGCAGGGTCTAGTGGGCTCACATTCTCACAGTTCACTACACAACTGCTCTTATTATGAAGAGGGAATCTTCACATGCTTTTCACTCTATGAGATTATGATAGCAAAGTTGATTACTTTCCTGGCAAAGAACAAGACCTAAAATTGTCTGGACTTGAGAATACACAAATCTTTGCACATGCAACAGTAAAAAAATAAATTGGAAACGTCTAAATTGTTTAACAAACTGTAAATGTGCAAGTGTGCATGCATGAATGTGGTGGTCAGAGGACAACCTCTGGCATTGACCCTCTCCTTCCATCTTGTTTGAGACTGAGTCTTTTGTTTTGCTCCAGGGTATACCAGGATAGCTGTGCCCTGAGCTTTTAAGCATTAGCCTATCGTCCTTTCCATCTCTTCAGAGGCATGCTGGGATAACAGACGCCTGCTACTGATTCAGGCAGTACATGGGATCCAGGTATCCGAACATAGATCTTAATGTTTGTGTTGCAGTGAATTATCCAGATCAGAAAGTTGCTTACATTTATAACCTAAACACGTTTTTGTCATTTAATATCCCAAAGAAAATGTGTGTCACTAATAAGGCTTTTAGTGTTCTACAATCAAATGGTATTATAAAATTAAGTATCAATATTAATTATTTCTCTATGCCTTCTTCATTAGTTGTACTTTTTAAGACTTGGATGTGGTGGTAAAAGTCTCATAGACTTTTATATGAATATGAAGACTGATATTTCTTTCCTATTTAACTCAATAGGACAGTAAATGAATATCTGATGCAAGGGTAAACAAAAATCTTATAGCATGTATCAATTTTTAACATAGCTCTTTTCCCTTCAAAATTGATGTTTATCATAGTAGGATATATTATACAAATATTCTATATGCCAATAAAACAAGAAGATATAAGTAAAACAAAGAAATGCGGTAAATGGTGTATGGTTACAATATATGATTTGTGATTTTTATTTAACTTACAACCTATTTTATGAGACTTGTATAGATCATAAATTTAATTGGATTCCTATAGAATTCCAGAAATGCTGATCAAAAGTTTTGAGCACTGGAAAGCTTCCATTTCTATATAATGTACTTTTCATCTTGTTTTTCTTGAAGGGATGACTCTATGCCATCCGTCAATGTACCTTCTTGTATGTATTACAGATGAAAGTATTCTGGGGGTCTAGGCTGACCTGATTTAAAAGGTCATTTTGATTCTCAGCTATCACTAATGTAGTGGCCAGCTGAGAACTGAAAATTGGGAGAGTGTGAATAAGAAAGCCTGTAGCATCTTTTTGCAGGGCCTCTATCACTCTCCCTGATAACCTCTCCTGGCCTCTGCTGGTCCAGTGGCTTCCTTGAAAATGGAAAGCAGCTACACTGTCCTTGTATGTAACCCTGATACAGGAGGGTTTTCCCCCCCTTTGGCTAATCAGGGTTTTACAAAATAGGGGACTTCATATTAGCATTATGATAGTCTTATTTTTAAGGGCATTAGCATTTTATATAGGCTGAATGACAATGATTTTCCCTGTTATATCTGGAAAAATTGGCCAAAGGTAAGTGGAAAACCCCACTTTATTCTTTCAACTTTCTAATTTCAGTGTGTTCCTACTGAGAATGATATTGAAAATGTGGTCGTCTTCATAAAACAGGCAGACTCATCAAACGATCTCAGCCTTGGATTTTGAACTCTGGCTCTTACCACTGCCATTTGCTACTAAGTTACTCAAGCCTTTATTTTAGCTCTTAAAAATCGTTACCATGGTTCTTATTTCTTGCTGAGCTCATCTATCAGAACAAGTGTGTACAACGAGTGTAGTCAATGCCAGGGACTCTTCCAAGCTTGTGGAACATGGCAGTAAGCAATGCAAACTGGTGGTTATGCTTGGCTGAGGTCACAGTGCTCAACCACCCATTGTGACTGTATGCAAATGACCAGGAAGCCTGAGCCCTCACTAGTGGCTAGGTGTGAGTGTGGTCTCCTCTGTAAGGCTGCCTATCCATAGCTGGATATTCTCTTCAAGGCAGGAGATTTTAATTCATTTTCCTCTCCTGATCTTTCACAATTAGCGATTATATTAAATGAATGGAATTTGTGCCTTAAATCCATGTGGCAGCTTAATGCATCGAGTTCTCGTTTTTAGATTTATGTTGTTGTCGCTTGTTTCACCTATGGATGATATCTTTGTGACAGACATAGTACAGGAATACTGGAGTGTCTTTGAGAATAATAGGGTCTTTCTTGAGAAGCTCGGGTCCTGGAAACAATAGCTGTCTAGAGAATGTTACTGACGGCCATTATTTTGATCATGAATGAGTGTAAGTAAAAGATGAAACAGCAGATTAATAGCACAGTATTGTGAAATTGATATTTGTACCATCCAGCACAGATGACCCAAGGAAGACTTCACAAGGCTACCATATGGGATACTGATGGAGAGAAATTTTAAGTGGAGAATCCTTTTTACAAGCTTTTCATTAGCAGACTTTGTTGTAGCCAATTTTCTGTCATGATGGAAACAATAGTAATTTCCGTTGGAAATAAATTTTTTTTTGTCACTTTTCTAGGAAACAATTCCTTTACTTTTGGGCATTTTTTTTCTATTTTTCTTTCTTGCTGTCATCATCAAGGGGTTAGCCTTAAGAGAATTTTGGAAGACATGTTGAGACAGTCTTAGGTTTAAACTGGGAGACCAAATTCCTATTATTAGCTTAGCAGCACATACAATGAAAAGTCTCTAGTAGCAATAAATATTTTTGAGATATTTCTTGACCATGATATTTCTTTTGAGAACTTTGTTCAGATCCCAGACATATATTTCAAATATTTTGTTCTTTCTGTTTTTTGAGTTCTTTATTTATTCTATGTATTAGTCTTCTGTCAGATGTATACCTGGGAAAGATTCTCTTCTATTCTTTGGGCTTCTCTTTGTGTGGTTAATTTCTTATTTTTTATTATTATCATTTATTTTATAAAAGCAGAAGCTTTTATAGTTTTATGAAGTCCCATTTGTCAGTTGGCTTTGATTCTTGAACAAATAGAGCCCTATTCTGAACATCCTTTCCTATACCTGTATCATAGAGAGTACTGTCTGTATTCTTTAGCAGTTCTAGTATTTCAGATTTCATGTGCAGGTCTTTGATCCATTTGGAGTTAGTTTTTGTGCAAGGTGGTAGGTATGGTTTAAGTTTACTCTTATACATGTGGACATCCAAGTTTCCCCAGTACTAATTGTTGAAGATGCTTTTTCCTGAGCTTACATTTTTGGCATCTTTATCAAATATTAAATGACTGAAGTTGTGTGTGTTCATGTTTGGGTTTTCAGTTTTGATCACCAACCCATTAGTATGTGATAGACTTCCATTTTCTAAAGTCCTTTTTTGTCTCTTACTTTAGAGGTCAGAGGTTTTCATTGTAGATGTTCTTCTCTTGTTGATTAGCAAATGTCAATGGGAGCATGTCCATGATCTCCTTTTATTCATGTTTGTTGCTGGAGTACAGAAAAGCTTTTGATTTATGGAAGTTGATTCTGTATTCTGCCATTTTTCTGAATTTATCATTTCTAGAAGTTCTCTGGCAGAATTTTTAGGAACTCTAGTATATAGTATATATAGTGGCATGTCATATGCAAATAGGGATAGTTTCAATTCTTCTTACCCTGCTTATATTCATTTAATTTCCTTCTCTTGACTTATTGCTCCAGAAAATAGTTTGAACACAATTCTGAAAAGGAGTGAGGATAGTGGATGTTCCTGTCTCATTCCTGACTTCAGAGAAATTGCTTTAAGCTGTTCTCCATTTCTGATTGCTTTTTTTTTTTTTGCAAATTCAAAGAATGAAATTCAATAACTGCACAGGATGAGATTTAGAAAAGAGTGTTTTATTATAGGAGGGTTAAAAGGAAGAAAAGAGGCAGAACTCTTTTGCTTCAGGAGGAGTTTTTGAGGTGTGGGATACCACCAAGGGTTACTTAGGAGGAAAGAGATGAGAAAAACCTAACTTCTGTCATCCTGGCTCTCTGGTTATGTCAAAACTGGAGATATTTTTCCTTTAGCACCCTGGCAAGAATGATACTGCTTACAGGCCTAAGGACATTTCAGACTTATGGATGAGAAAGAAATTGGTTATTTTGGAAAGCTCCTTTTACCCTAAAATTGCCTACCTAATTTCTGTCTCCTGGTTTTCTCATTGTTCTGTCAATGTACCATATTTTGAGTGTTTCCAAATAAACCACAGGACAATATGTTTTAAAAATAGTCCAGATATGGTTTTAAAGTTTGTTTACATATTTAGCTCTCACTCAGTTTATGAGAATTAAATTCTCTGCTCCATATTTTTCTTCCTAAAGTATATCTTAAAGATATTTCAACAATTTGTAGACCTCAAGTCAATTTCTGTGTCATGAAAATACACTGCTCCTTCATTTATCTTATAAAGTCATTAATGATTGATCGAATGAGTCCAGTAGAACCCCTCTCATTCAAGATGCTCTCCAGACACAGGCTCTTTCTTCCTGTTCCTCACTCCAGCTAACCTTCACACTATCCCAATTCTATTCCAGTTGAGAATTGGCACTCCTTTTACTCTCTGGCTCTGGACTATCATGAGGTATTGATGAATTCATCCTCAGATATGATCACTTTCTTACTCTTTATGGCAGATAATTTCATAACTTTGTGACAGAAAAAAAAACACCCATTTTTTTCTCTCATTACTATGTTAATTCAGCTCCATCCCTAAGGCAATATTAAGTATGTTTGTTTTTAAAGCTTTACTGTGAGTCCAGCATGGCTCTTCAAAATTTATAGGTTAGAATTTACAGTCCAAGGTGAGAGAATTCAGTAGAGGACTTTCAGGGCACAAGAAACTGGTGAGAGCTGTCTCTAGGGAATGGGAAGGACACATGTATAAAAGGCCCTCTAGAGACTTATTGTTCTAGGTTTCTGAGCAGTGAGCAGGCAGCAGCAGGAGCTCTCCCTGAATCAGCCAGGCAGCAAACAGACCACAATCTCAGTATTGAATTCACAGTATCGAGGACTGGGAGAAAGAAATGTCTCTATTTTCCCAGTTACTCAAATCCTGTGTCACTTAGTAATAACAATTGGGATACTGTATTTATTTCACTGTATTTAAGTTTACTATATTTTATTGTTTCTTTAGAGCTAAAATATGATTTTTTTTGCTGATTTTAAAGTAGAAAAATATGAAATGTATCAGCAAAATTAGAGACTTCACAATTTTCATCTATCTTTGCAGTCTTAGTTCTCATCACTTCCTCCCATTCATCTCAGTACATCAAATCCTCCACTTACCACAGACTGCAGTGTCTATCCTGTTCTTCAGTCTGTCTGGAATGCCTCCCCTCTACGTCTCCAGTTTGTCACTTTTCCCCATCCATGAAAAACCCAACTCAGTATGTTCTTAAATACTCCATCTGCTTGTAAGGCTCCTGGCATTAACCCCCCCTTTTTTTTGAAGTCACAATCCTCCTGGAATTAACTTCTTCCCTAAGCATCTGTGCCGACTCGGAGTCCCTGCATTCCTGCTATATTCACAGGGATTTTGATGATCCCTTACTATCCCCACACACAGGCGCAATGTTGAGTCTTGTTCACTGCACCCACACTGACCAACATGCAGTACCAGACACATTTTTAATCATTTAGCTATGAGAGAAATCTATAGCAAGTAAAGGAAATTGTGATATTTGACATATGAATATATTAGCTTTAAATTCTCATACTTACTTTTTCAACTATAATCTACAAAGCATTTCATCTCAATAAGCCCAAATTGGAGTGTTTACACATTCTACTACAGTAGAAACAGAAAGACATTTTTTAAGATTATGCAAGAAATTTTGGGAAATCGGAAAGTATTGCACAGAATGGCAGTATAATTAATTTATATAAAGTATTTGAATCTGCCTAGCTGTTTCTATTACTTTATAATCTAACACTTAATAGGCTATGTCCAGCTCAGTCTCAGATAAAATTTCATATACAATACAATAATCATGTAGAATGATATGTTCTCCAACTCTTCCTAACACAGTGGTGTAGGAGGCCCTTCTGTATATGTATTGCTTTCATTGGTTGGTTAAAGAAACTGCCTTGGCCCTTTGATAGGGCAGCAGCTTAGTTAGGCGGAGTAGACAGAACTGAATGATGGGAAGAAGGGCAGAGTGGCAAGACACCATAGTTCTCCTGCCTGAGACAGATGCTGGTTAGACTCATGCTGGTAAGCCACAATCAAGTAGCGATACACATTAATGGAGATGGGTTAAACTAATATGTGAGAGTTAGCCAATAAGGGCTGGAGATAATGGCAGTGTTTAAATAAATATAGTTTCTGTGTTATTATTTTGGGTGTAAGTTAGCAGGGCGGGAAGAAAGAAAGGAGCCCCTTGCTTCCTTCAACAACATAGGAAAGACATTAAAAATTTATTGGTTCAGTAACCAACTTACTATTTTTTGTTTATTTGTTTTCTTAAATTAAGACAATGACCTTCAACAGTCAACAGGAATAGACATCTGCCAGTCATACTAAAAGCCAATAAATAAAATGACTCAGTAAGAGAGCACATGTTTGCTTTGAATGAATTCTTTTCAAATTTTAATCATGCAACTGATTCAACCACGGATAACACCTACATGTACTGGACTTTGAGTAGGCAGCATGCCTGTAAAATATCTTCTTCCAAAGAATATGGACCCAGAATTTAGTCCTGATGACGACCCCAAGTAATTCATTATTAACTCTGTGAGAGAATTCCATATCTAAGAGCTACTTATACTACTGCAACAGGGTTCCTAGATAATTTCTTAAATCTAAAGTCCATTCAATTCCTAAAACAATTTCTGGACTCCAACTGAAAGATACTGACTGCTGTTTTGAAGATCTTTTAGAAAAATAAAATTCCTGAAAGAAAAGTGATCAAATATTATCTCAGTTCAAACATATTGAGATATCAAGTCTAGAGTAGAATTGGTCTTTCAAGCCCATTATGGATACTTGAGGTCCTAGAGCATATGACTAAATGTGATTGATAGAAACCGACATAAGTATTCTAAGAACAAATCATGTCTTGATGTTATTTCTTTGTATGTTTTTTGGTTGTATATTGTTTATTGCCTTTGATAATGTACTCATTGCTAAGACAAAATAACAGGTAGTAACAACTTGAAGAAGGCAATGCTCTCATTTTGAGGTAATTTCCATTATTCAGGGAGTGTGTGGTGTCAGCTGATCACAAAACATCCCCAGACAGAAAGGAGAGAGGGGGGATACTTTTGTTCAGTCACTTTCTCCCTTTGATTCAATCCAGGCCCCAGTCCACAGAATGTGTTACTGATGTTTAGATTGGTTCAAGCTACCTCAGCTAACTTATTCCAGAAATTCCTCAAAGACATTCCTAGATGGTTGCTTCCACAGGAATCCTGAATCTAGCTTAGCAGTAATATTGCCAGGTCCTTAATTTGTTGAGTGCTGGTAATCTTGAGAAAGCCCACTGGTGATTCAGATGGATCTGGTTATCCACTTAGTTAGACCATTCAACAATGAAAAATAGTAGACAGTGGAATGTTCTTAGAGCTATGGAACGTGAAGAGTTATCTATAGGGCATCAAGTAAGGATGAATGAAATACACGTATTTAGAACTATTGGATGAGAATATAATATTTGAAACATAATAGATAATAAAATTAGTGATGTCAATTGATTTCAGTAGAAGAAAAGGACAATGATATATAAATTAAAGTTATGTATTTGTATTAAAAGTCAATATTATTATGCTTTGGTGAAAAAAATAGTATCTTTTAAAATGAAAACAACTTGTTCTTTTAATTGACTCGAAGAAAATGATGCCTCTCCTATAGGTTTTCTATGATGCTATAATGGAGAATGGAATTAAATGTAAGATGTGGTTATGACTTCGTTGGCCTTGTGCAGGCACAATGAAATTCCCAAATTGCATTTTTTTTTTTTTGTGATAGGTGTATTTCACATTGGGCATACCGATTAGGAATTTGGGAGGTTATTAGAAAAGAAAGAGGTGTTCATATACAGAGACAGTTATAAAATAAATAATTATAAGTATTTTGAACAATGTAATATTATTAAGAAAAATTATTGTTATGGTTTGAATGAGAAATGTCCCCCAGAGGCTCATATATTTGAGTTCTTGGTTGCTCTCTGAGGACACTGTGAGAAAGCTGTGAACTTTAGGAGACTGAGCCACACTGGAAGATGTGGGTCACTGTGGGTGGGACTAGCTTGACTTCCTGTTCTCCCTGTTTCCTCACTGCCTACGCCAGCTTTCTACTGATGCTGCCATGGCTTCCCCATCGTGACTGAATGGTGTCCAGGACCTATAAGACAGAACAGCCCTCCCTTCCTTAAATGGGTTTTAGCTATGGAATTTAGTTCCAGCATCGGAAAGATAAGACACCTACTGTGCCAGGAAGGCCAAGAAAAAAAAAAAAAAGAGAGAGAAAGAAGAAAATCTGAATCTTAATTCTTACATAATACATCTAACCTGAGTTTTAAAACACCTAATTGTAGTTTGAATAATTCAGAGAGACTATGATAGTTTGAAGAAGACTTAAAAAAATCCAGCCATCTTGTTATTATAGCTCTTGGGTAAATGAAATTAGTCTATTCCTTTCCACTTGGTCTTGTCTTTGTTTGTTCTGTTTGATTATTTTTCTGTACATTAGTTTTAGTTTATTTTAATGTTGAATTTTTTTGCCTACTATACTCAACATTAGCTCTTTCCGAAAAATCTGTGCTGATAATATTGTTATTATTCTTAGTAAACTAAAAATGCTTCCATAACTGGTACCTATTAAGAATATTGGCAAAGAAATCTTTTATTGTTGCTATTTTGTCACTGTAGGCATTGAATACTCCCATACAGCAACCATTGTCATAACGTTAATGAAAACGGGTTTCTCTGCAAAGACATCGATCCCAAGGTTAACTGTACTGACTTTTACATTAAGGACAAATGTTTAAGCATATGTATATACAAGCATATATATTCTAATTCAAATTATGTTATAGTAACATTATGTGCTCATATTAAAATATTGAAGTTTTAGGGAAAAGTAAAACGTTTAAATAGTATTAATTTAAAGTTGAGAATTGCTGGGAATTCCCACGGTGCAGGGGTGGACAGCTACTAAAGGGGCTGGAGTTTCCTAGATTGGAGGTAAGGAGTGTGATACAACATGAAATGTGAAATGTCTGAAAAGAGTCCAAACTATGTAAATATAAATAATATTATTAATAATAAGAATTCTACTATTTTATATTTTAAAAATAACATATTTACCCTTATACACTATAAATTAAGGAACTGTAAGAAGTGTGTTATATTTACAAGCAGTTCTGATCCAAGTAGGCATCTTACAATTCAATCCATTCGCATCTACCGCAGGCATTGACACCAAGACTCCATAGGTTGGGGGCTCAGCTGAACAAGCTTGCTCTCCATGCAGCCATTGGAGTCCTCACGTTGGCTGGACTTTTGTCTGACTTAGCTGCAAAGCCAAGTCCCTTGCTCACATCAGATCTGATGATTCTAAATTCAAAGGAATATTTTACATTTATCAGCTTATAATAAAGGGTATAAATAAGCAGATGGAGATCATATGTACAATATCTGATACTTAGTTTTGTAGCCAAGTCAGACGAAAGTCCAGGAGATGTGAGCACTCCAGTTTATGCACTGAGAGCAAGCTTGCTCAAATGGGGCTTGAAGGGTCCTAGGTACAAGAACCTCAGTCGTCATTGCTGTCTCCATACATGGGTGCCTTAAACAACCTGGTCACTGGCCATGGGCCATCTAGTTCCCCAATGTTGTGGGTCTGGTCTGAAAGCTGCAAGCTTCTAATCAAGCATATCTTTCTGGAGATCAGATGACACTTTGATCCATCTGAAGACTGTCATGGAACAAAAGATTGATCTATCTCTTCTGTCATTGAAAAAAAAATCCGCAGAATTTAGGCTCTCTGAAGCGAGTTCACAAGAGTGACCAAATATTTTTCTATCATCCCATGTCTCACCAACCTTAAGATTAAGAAAATGTAATCTACCAAATAGCCCAGCCCTGTTTAATTATAATCATGTACATCTGAAAGATACTCCATTTTGTGTTATGAAACAAAACTATTAGAGAAAAGTAAAAAGAAAAATCATCTATAGGGCTTTTTAACAAGTTTTATGGAAAATTTCAATTTAGCATTTTGACTTCAGGCATGTAGAGGCAAAAATCTTAAATTATTCAAGCCTCATAATTTTGGTTATCTTTCTTTTATTAAACTTATACATAAAGGAAACTCTAAAGTAACAATATATCAGTACTGATAAAATAATTTCTGTAGTTAATGCAGCTGTCATTTCTGTGTGGAGTAGTAGTTTCACTGAAGTCTGCGAGGCGACAGTGTTCTTTTTTGGGAAAATCTCATTGTTGGAGATAAATTTCAATAGCGGGCGCTACTGTTTATTGTGTTGTCTGCTTTACATCGATATCTCCCTTAATTGTCACTGCACATCCACAAAAGGCAAACATGTAAAACTTGAGTCATTTGTCCTGGTCATAGATGAAAATGCAGGGAAGTCAGTGCAGAGATCCAGAATAGAAGGCACATGTAGAATGTTCGCGCTCCTTCTGGGAAGTGTAGTCCCTGTCCCTAGAACAAGGCTCTTCCCTCATCAGCCTCTAGAACAAGGTACTGATAATACTAAAAATTAATGTAAAAATAATGGGAATATGGGGATTAATTGGGAACATGAAAGGTTTATTAAATAAAGACAGCATTGAAAATTGGGATATATTCTTTACCTTACTCTTGCCCTTTCAATTACCTCATTTGAACGTAACGTATTATGGAGTTGTAGCTATAATATATTTTCAGAGGGTTGTATGCATTATTGTTTAATTTGAATGTAAAACTGCTCTCACTGTATTCTACATCATAAAACCTAGAAAATAATTTCTATATGTCATGGACTATATATTGATTTTAAAATGTTCCAAGCCCTTTATAGGAGGATAAACTGTTGTTTATTTTTTTTTCAGTTGGCATTAAAAATATAAAATTTAAAATACATCATGCAAGATTGAAATTTCTAGAAAAAATGCTGTATAGTTCACTAGTAACTTATGGAAAGTTACGGGGACTGTTTTTTGCTTGGATAGTCCACAGAGAAAGAGTGACTACCTTTTATGGAGGAGGCCAGGTCTCAGAAGAAACCCAGCTGAGCAGAGACCTACATAAACACAGCGGACATAAATCTTGACTGTCAGGAGCCCACTCCCTTGTATTATTTCTGTTACTAATGATGACTCTCTTCTAGAAATATTATGAGAAGAGAGGGAATTCATTTTCCTTCTGTATCCTCAATGTGCCTGATGAGCCTTCATTTGTTTAGTGGCGCAGGAGGAATTTTGTATCATCAATGATTTTAATGCTATTTCTGGCATGAGGGTTCAGAAGATGTATGGCTGCTTAGGAAAAGTGTCACCCTGAACCCAGGGTGTTTTATTATCTTGCTTGGGAGCACCTTCTATGAAATTTCGCTTTAAATAAAACAGTTTCCAGTCCATATGTTCAGGAGATACTGAATGTCGCCTTAAGAACAATTTTGGTCTTGATGGTTACAGATGTATTCTTCAAAAGTGCTAAACACAGTCGGTGCTTCTGTGCTCACAAATACAAACTTACTTCTGCATTTCAATCACAGAAACTCTATGTATTGAATAAGATTACACAAATAGTGAAATAAAATTTGAAAATTTTGGAGCATTCCTCAGCATTTCAAGAAAGAAAGGCATCCAGTATTCTGCCCATAATGGTGACGGGTTATTTTCCTTTTCTAACAACCCAGGGAGCAAAAAACACTGTCAAAGTTCAAATACATGAGGCATCCTTTAAAACGCACCTGTAATCCAATGACAAAACAAACTTTGACAATCAGTTTGCTAAAAATTGATGTGTTGGTTAGTTTTAACTGTCCACTCAACTTAGAATCAGCAAAGGTGAGAGTCTAGACAGTTCTCTAGAACATGTTAGCTAGTGGGCTTGTCTGTGATGTATTATCTTGATTGCTAATGGAGGCAAGAAGACCTGCCCACAAAGGGCAGCACCATTTATTAGGCTAGGCTCTGAACCCTTTCAGACTCTAGAAAGCAGAGTACAACTGGCAAGCATGCAGGGGTGAGTATATTCATTGCCTGTGAATGCTATGCTTTTACCTTCGCTTCTCTGAAATGATGGATTGTGATATCAAATTGTAAGCTAATATAAACACTTCATTCCCTACGTTGTTTTTGGTTAGAGGGTTTAGGATAGCAACAAAAATGAAACTAGGACATGCTTTTTTTTACTGTATAATAATAAGATAAACAGATAAAATAAACATGTGCAATTAAACAGACAACTTTCAAATGAACGTCCAGTTACACTCCCTTGAAGCTGGCATTCCATACAATGACTTAATGTGCCCTTTCTCTATGTCTCCTATCCCTTTACCTTGAGGGTATTTTCTACAGTTTTTCATGTGTTATACCAACCATGGCATACACTCTTAGAACACCTAAGTTCTATTTCTACGATTTAAAAACACAATAACTCTATGATAAGCTGTAAAGTACAGCATCTATATTAATTCAAAAAAGCCTCCTATTTTTCTGAGATGTATTTTCCTTAATAAATGTTACTGCCCTTTCAGGTTTTAGTGATAAACTCTAAGAGTGGGAGAATATATGGTTAGGAATACCGAAATCCAGTAAGGGCTTTAGGTATAATGGCTGGCCTAAGATGAATCAATTCCCCCCATCTTTCCTTACAGGCATGTGATATACCTCTTTCTCTACCTAGGTTTTAACCATATCCAGAGCATTGGTTGACAAAAAGCAGAAGAGACTTTATTTTTTTTTCAGCTCTGGAAATGAAACTCATTGGGTTTTGCTAGTCACTTGTTCATTTAATTCACGTACAATAGCTTTCTTGTGTGGTGTGACGGTGTGTAGCATGCACATTTTGTGTATATTTTATTTTATCAAGGCAGTAATGGCTGAGTCTGCTTATAAATTCTAATACCAATAGGAAAGGTTAACCCTTCCTTAGCATCATTTTCCCTTGTAATGGCAATGAATATTAGTTACTTCTAGTTTTATTTATTTTGCTATTTTATGTGTATGCCTAACTTACTTGCATGCATGCATGCATGCATACCAAATTTATTCCTGATGATATCAGAGATCAGAAGATGGCATCAGATCCCCTGAGACTGTTGAAGAGGTTACAGTGTTAGGGTCAGTCATAACCACCACGTGGGTGTGGGAATTGAACCTGGGTCTTCTGGAAGAGCAATATGTGCTCATAACTTCTGGCTTCACATGTTGGTTTCTTTTAAATGTAGCATTTAAATTTTTATCCGATTCTCACTGCCAGCGGCATCTGTAGCTGTCTCATGGTTTGTTTTCATGGGACCACGTAGACGTCTCATGGTTCTGAATGATGACGGCATCTTCTTCTGCTCTTCTTCGGCTTCCCCCGGAACAGTCACTCTGTCAACTACAGCCATCCCCCTTCAGTGCCAGTTCTACCACTGTGTCACTTTAATTGTATTTTGCTAATTTAAAGAGGCATTACGAAGTTTGTTACCCTTTGCTTTTTCACTTTAATTTCACTTTTCTTTAATCTTTGGGGCACACTACATTATCAGTTAGCATAAGAGAGCAGTCAGTGTGGAATTTAATAACAATATTGAATATTCTATAAAGTAGACTTACTTGCACAAAGGTAGTGTGTCCAGGAAGCAGTAAAACACTCTTATTCTCTTACTATACCTTAAAAGGTATCCCACATGTGCCTTAAAATGATAGTATGTTGGACTATTACATTGGGAAACACTGTCTATGGTTGAATAATATTAATGCCAACCATTTTGCACTCCATTTTATCCAAAGATTTAATGTGCTCTGTGCATGACAATCAAGGCTTGCCACATGGCTCCAAGTACGGTATTATTATAAGTGATTATAACTTAGGCAAACCATTGTTACAGTTAAAGAAGGTGAGAGATTCAGTGACTCTCAAAGATCATCTATTAGTTCAATACCAGAGCAACACCGCTGAGATTTCTAACTGATCCTGTTAACATGAAGCCAGTTTCTGTATGTATCGCTAGTGAGCATTGCACTCTCCTACTGAAATTACACAGCATATGCTACTCGAGAAAGAAGTTTAAGTGCATCAGAGTGTAATAGCTTCAGATTTTATCTAAATTTGTAGCAAGAATGTATATCCTTCTAAATGATGTGGCAATGCTGCACAGAGAAGTATCATCTTTGTATTATTAAAATGCTACAATGTCCCTTAAAATAATGTTGTGCTTCCCTGTGTTCCCGGTCACTGTGAATGGAAGAACAATCGCAGACCAAGAGTGGATCTTGCTTCACATAGAAGGGCTGTTACTAAAGAGATATTCTAGGATGAAATCTTTTGACAAGAACACTACTCAGATTTCAGGGCTGTCCGATTCTTTGCGAAGAATACTCTTGATTTCTCTTATGATCATCCTTCACAGTTTGTAGAAACAGTGGTGATTGAAACTCTCGCCTTCTTTCTGCTCGCTCTACATCTACAAGAAACGACATTTTCCGCTATGCGCAGCCGTATTCAGCTCCCTTCTGATACTATCTCTTCATCCACCGCTGCCTGCCCGCTCCGACGTCCATTTAACGAGAATCATTGAGAATGATTCGTGCAATTGATTGGTGACATCAAGCACAGAATTGCTGCTTCATTGTGTGGGAAGCCTTTTCCTAGAGGAGACAGAATTGTCAAACAAAAGGCAGAAAGTGTCTTACGGGGTGAAACTCGATATCCCTATGGCTGGGCCTCATTTTCAGAAAGTCCTTCTTATCCTTCCTGCTTCTGGACACTACACAGCGCCTATTTCCCCTGAATTCCGTAGATTTTGGATTTGTATTCATGGTGGTGGTGCAGCAAAACTACAGCAGATAATTGAGGTAATTGGCAAACCACAGGGGCATTTAGACTGCTCACCTGCCTATTTTAGGTTGGCTCATCATCACTCTAATTGGCAGTGGGTAGTTACTGGTCCATTTGCCGTGTATTATGACAAAAGATGCTAATGGGTCCCGGCAGTGAGTGTGTTGTGCCTTTGCCCTGCTCCTGGCATGTGGAAAGCAATCCCACTGTTTTTGCATAGCAAGTAGGATGGCTGAACATTTTTCCAACATCAAAAGGAGCTTTTCCTTTTGAAAAATGACAACTTCTCCTGGCAAAGGCCTAATCTCAGAATTGACAGGTACCCTCTCTCGCAGCCATCACACCGAACATTGTCCCTAAAAACAAGAGTCCATCAGTCAAGGCGGTTTTCATCATTTTCACCACATTTTTACTATCAGAACTCCTCTGAAGCTTGAAATTGAAATCTGTTTCTTTCTTGACATTTTTCCTCTATATTGGGCATGTAATTACGGACCCAAACTAAGTTCAAGAGGAAGAGATCAACAAAGCCCACAGCTAAGTACACTAAACTTTGATCTTGGAGGAAAATATGAATTCCAAGGTGGGCTTGGACAGCTTTGCTGAGAATGGTATGGTGAGCAAGTGTGGATGAGAGGAAACATCCCATGGCTACCTGACTATTTTAATATAGGAACGCAGCAAGCATAAGCAGAAACTCAACTACTCTAGTATGGGCTGCATGTTCTTAGTATTCTGAAGAGAACCCATTTTAAAAAAATAAAAAATGTATTTACTTGGTTAATAATAGTTGATATTCTCCTTCTTCTGCCTGGGGGATACTGGCTGTTAGCATTGCTTCTATAAGTTTAAGAAATGTTTACTTTTTTAGTTTCTGTGACAATGACATATATTAAAAATAGTGTATGGGAGACATATTATTTAAAGATGATGCTTTGCATGCATAATTTTAGCAGGTCTGAAGCAATAACATTGGATAGTATGGTAGAAAAATCACTATGAAGAAAATCTCCCTTATTTTAATGCCATAGTTAAATCATAAAGATAAATACTAATAAAATCAGGCTAATAAAATGGTGTGATGATATTATTTACATTGTGAGGAATGCACTTGTAGTTACGTTCCTATTTAGTTGCTAAAAAACAAAATCACAGAACTAAAGAAAAATTGATCAGAATTCTGTTAATATATCTTTTATTCCCACCTGTTTGTCGGTTTGAATTAAAGTTACTTAACGAGACTTGGTTTCCTAAGTTTCCACATAATGGTCAGGTCTTAAAACTAGGAAACTCATTCGAACATAGAATGCAAGATCTGTCACTATCCTTATACAATGTCATTACCAATTAGACCAGGATTTTCTAAAGCTTGAACTTCAGGTGTGTGTGTGTGTGTGTGTGTGTGTGTGTGTGGTGTGTGTGTATTGCTCCTATGTACAATTCTATTTTAAGAAATGTTTCCATGGACATCGTGTTGTGCTTGATTCTGGGCTGGGATAGACCTAAGCACAGTTGTATTTTTCTTCAGTGTTTGTGGCCGTAACTGCTAATGGAGAACATAGTCTACCATCAATGGGATAAGGATGGATAGAGATATTTCCACACATTTTTTGTGCGTGTCTGAAGCAGGTGACTATTATTATATATAAAGAGAAAACTTTAGGAATCTTCACACTAGTAGGGATCTGTGAAATGAACCCCTGTGGGTAGCAATAGTTAGCACCCATTGCAAGGTAGTCTGACTTGTAGTTTTCTTACAGTCTATGTGGATATCAATATCATTAAGAGATAGGTTGTCCCATCTCACTTCCACTGCAGAATCCCTGCCAGCCAGGCCAGTCACTTTCTCTTTTTATTCCACTCCAAAGTATAACTCCATTTCAAGAGTTAAAGTTTTTTTTTATTACATCTATTGTTCTATTTATTTTGTGTGTAAATTTGTGTGAGCTCCTGAGGCATGATGCCGATGTGAAGGCCACAGGACAATTGACAAGAATTGTTTAGTCATGAACTCAGTCAGTCATGGGCACCTAACTCGAACTGTCGGGTGTGAGGAACAGCACCTTCTATTTGAGTCATCACACCAACCCAATCCCAGCACTTTGTGATGGGTGTGCACACCCCGAGCTTCTCAGTCCCAATACTACTGCATTTTGAAACAGGTGATGCTTGATGTGGGCTATGGGTTTACCCTGTGCGCTCCTGTTTAATTCTGCCAAGATGATCCCTCTGGTGAGGAACTGTGCTCAAAGCAGGTCAGTGAATGTGTGGTGCCATTCTGTACAGTCATACAAAAGCAAATTGGCCGCTCTATGGACTCAGCGTTGACGGGGGATTGTAAATGTTACTACATTGATTTCTTTCGCTGAGTTTGACTTCAGCAGGTGCATAGGAACAAACTTTATTTCTCCTTTAGTTCTCTGTGTGGAAAAAGGCAACGTGACATAGCTAAAGGGAAAGTCTGCAATTACACAGGTGTATCAGCTTCCAGGGAACCTTCGGGAAGTCCTGGGCTCAGGTTCTGAGAGGTTGTTAGACGTGCCGTTCGCATTAGTTCAGACAATCATTATCAGATATGCAATTAGTGGGTTCACCCTGGCACTATACCCCAGCTGAGTACCCCCCAAAATGTCAACTTCTATGTCTCTGCTGTTAGTTCTTTGTGGATATGGGAGAAATAACCTAACAATTTAAATATTACAAAATATGAAAAAGGGAAGAGTCTAGGCAAGCATAGCAGAGAGTCACAGAAATACAACCTTTCTGTGATTTAGGAGGCAGTAGCTGTAGGTACCAGGCTGTGCACGCCATCCACATAGGGTCAGATGTTGAGCAAGGAAGAGGCACAGGAAATTCTCATGTTAGCCACTCAATGCTGTCTCAGTGCTTCAGTAACTTTGCCTTTCACAATCGTGGGCGCACGCACGTGCAGGTGCACGCGCAGGAACGCACACGCTCGCAAGCGCACACGCGCGCGCACACACACACACACACAAATGCAGCCCTTGGAGGTGCTGTGATGGTTGTGGCCTCTTTTATAATGAATCTTGGGATTATTTGACTCCTAGAACTACCATTGTTCTAATACTCGACTGCCCAAAAATATGGAGGATTAGGAGGAACTTGGGGAAGTCATTTCATACTTTGAGCATCAAAATTATTTTACATTTGATGGAGATTTTGCTCAGTTAGGATGGCAAGCTTCCACCATGATAGGTAAGACCTTGTGTTTGGAAAGGGCTATGTGTTCACTCACCTGCTGAATGGATACACAGTCTCTAATTTTTCTTACTTTTTTTTAACTTTAGAAACCCAGTAGAAAAGAGTACTTTACAAATCATGCCTTGGGTAAGTTAAATTCTTTTTTAAAATGTCTTTTTCCTTTAGTTTGTGTGTGTGTGTGTGTGTGTGTATGTTTGTGTCTGTCTATGGATATCCTAGCAGAGGCCAGCAATGTTGGATGTCCCTAGAACTAGAGTTACAGAGTTATAAGAGTATGTGAGTCCCCAGACACAGGTGCTGGGAACCGAACTTTCGTCTTACGTGTTTATTCTTAACTCCTGTGCCAGCCCTCTAGTCCCTCCAACTAATTCTCAATCCTACCTTAAAAGACTTTGGAGATAAAAGAGAAGCATGATTTGCATTATCTGAAAAAGGAGTAAGAATTCCTATAGAGAAAAACCAGCAATTGGCCTTCTGTGATATGGATATCAGTAATGTATGTTCTCTGCTCATGGTGTAATGAGACCCTTGGACATATTGCATATTCACATATGATTAGTGTTTTCCATTTTAAGTGACTAAGTAGAATACAATTTCCCTTTCAGAGTAATATGTGCAAGCCCGTTTAAAAGTCAGCTGTAATTGTCGCAATCACTTAGGATTTAGACTATTTTTGTTGATGAAATTTTCCTTCTGAGCAGCACGTTTCATCGCCACCATTCTTGCACAGCATAAATCAGGCGGAATTTTCTGAGTTTTACTACTGCTGCTACCTCTCTGTGTGTGTCACAGGCCTCCCATGCCACAGGGGTGGAGGCTTTCTCACCTCTGCTGTGTGTTCATGCCTCTATTAGAAATGGTTTCCTTCCCTTTAGACTCCTAAATAGTTCCCACCTCAGAATATAGGACAGCTGTGTTTTGGAAGAGTATTCCCTAAATGCCCCATACATGTGGTATATCCTGGGATGGTAATACTGGGCTGCTGTGGGCTTTTAAGAAATTAGACATATATTAGGGCTACGTATTGTTTAAATTTGTTTAAATGTCATATTGGAGCACCGGACAGAAATCGCAAGGTCCAAATCAGGAGCAGAAGGAGAGAGAGCACGAGCAAGGAACTCAGGACCGCGAGGGGTGCACCCACACACTGAGACAATGGGGATGTTCTATCGGGAACTCACCAAGGCCAGCTGGCCTGGGTCTGAAAAAGCCTGGGTTAAAACCGGTCTTGCTGAACTTAGCAGACAATGAGGACTACTGAGAACTCAAGAACAAGGGCAATGGGTTTTTAATCCTATTGCACGTATTGGCTTTGTGGAAGCCTAGGCAGTTTGGATGCTCACCTTACTAGACCTGGATGGAGGTGGGTGGTCCTTGGACTTCCCACAGGGCAGGGAACCCTGATTGCTCTTTGGGCTGTTGGGGGAGGGGGAGGGAAATGGGAGGCGGCAGTGGGGAAGAGACAGAAATCTTTAATAAATAAATTAGTTAATAAAAAAATAAAAAACACTATAAAAGCAAAACAAAAAAAAAAAAAAGAAATTAGACATACCTTGGCGCCTGCCCATCTCTTCCTTCAAATGCTATCCGATGGATCTTATGGAACAGGATCAGGTTCCCTTGCTGTCCAGGAACCTCGTTGACAAAAGGCCTACCTTGCTGCAGGTAGGCTATTGAAGCAAAGGAACTCCTGCCCGCTTCTTGCCCTCAGCACCCCGACCCAGCGCCCAAACAGGCTGAGCTGGTGGATCCCGTGGTCCCGCGGAAGGGAGGAAAAAGGGAGGAGGTTCCTGGGTGAAATCTGGGATGTGTTTGGGAGAGAGAGGCCCTAGCAGAGGGGAGCAGCCCCTGACGAATGACCGGGAAGTGAAGGGGATCGGGGAATGGCCGTGCTCTGTCCCTGGTTTGTGATTTAAACACTTGCTCTGACTGACTACCTCAAAGTTGTGTGACGTCATTAGAGATACAGTCAGTAGTGTTGCCACATCATGGACTTGAACCTTCACAACTACCAGCTAACAAGCAGTCCTTCAGTCATGAGTAGCCTGCGTAGGTATTTCATTTTCTAATGATATGCAGCTGTCTGATATAAGAATGCACCGCATATAATCCTCATATTTTATGTGGCATGAGGATTAGGTAACGTATGTGCCTGGTACATACGAGAACTCGATTATTGCTACTTAATTCAGAGGAAATTAGTATTAATATTGTCATCTTGCACTTTGAATTTTAAAACTGCTCTAAGAGATTTAAAATGGTTCTGTTCCATTATTAGCATATGAAGCCAGATTTTTAATTAGCTTGATTTAATCATTCCAAACCTAGAACATACATCAAAATATCACATCGTACCCAAGGAAAAAATATATATCTCATTTGTCACTTAAAAATAAAATTTAAGAAGTGAAAAATTGAGATTCTTTTATGCCCCCTTTTCATCATTAAGCAAGCAATAGATTTCCATGACATTAGTTAACATTTTATTTAAAAATTCGTTTCTAAGAATTCCAGTGCTTCTGAAAGTTCTGTAAGTGAATCAGACCGCATTCCTATTCTGTTGGAAAAAGTATAGTCAAGTCTTTATTATAAAATGTTTGGCTTCATAAATGGAGTGAGGATCTGTGTATAACGCATTTCATATATCTCAAGTTTTCTATGACATCAGGGCTTTGTACTACCACAAACAAGTCCATGGAATGTATGTGGTATTTTTTTGGTCTTTTTTCATTAGAGGGAAAGCAGAATTTTAATTACCTTTGCTTTTATTTTCATATACAAGAATCCGTGATATAAATTGGAAGCTGGCATCAAATATACTCCTAGTCAAAAGCGTACCACTGTCTACATGGCAAATACACACACACACACACACACACACACACACACACACTCACACCTAAGGAAAAGAAGAATAGCTGAAAGGACAGGAAAATAAAGCAGTGGTTAGAACAGCAATGCATGGATGCAATCGAAGTTTGCAGGTATGTAGTGTGTTCTAGGTGTGTTTCAATGTCTTAAAAAGGACTATTTGCTACATTATTTAGTTAAAATATCTGATATTCAGATCTAGGAAGAACATTTTAAGGTGAAGTTGTATTGACAGTGTTTTGTGTTGTTTTTTAAGTCGTTACCTAGAAAATGTCTATGTGTTCTTGCAAAACAAGAAGACAAAGGAAAAAAAAACACTTTAATATCTTAGTCTCTCACATAACAATGTGCTGCATGGCTTTGCACAGTTGTGAGAAAGCACTGTTTCCCCAAGAGACTCCAGAGCACACTTGAAAAAGTATCCTGCACGAGAGAACACCAAAGAAGGGAGCACACAGCTTGGAATAAGATTGCAAAAGCCAAAGGGAAGGACTGGTTGCAGTAAGGACAGCAAAAGACTGAGCCATGTGCATACTTAAGAGCATGTGCATCTGAACAAAAGTCAGCATTTTAGAACAATGAGTTCTTATGATAAGAAAAGCAATTTGAAGAGTATATAAAACAAATTTTTGCTAGGTCAACTTCCTGACATGTTTTATAGAAACAAGCAGAGCCTTTAATCTTTCCTTTCTTTCTCTTTAAATTAATTCTTTGAGAATTTCATATATTTTCACCCCTAATTCGTCTTCTCCCAGATCAACCTCCCAACTGCCATTTCATACACACGCAGATGTGCCTGCAGCTTTTAGTTACTCAATTACCAACAGCTCCTTAGTTGGGGGTGAGACTTCATGCCACCCTTCCCCCTCCATCCTGGGGTTGATCAAACTCCAGTTTGCTCAGATCCTGTGCAGGCAGCTACAAGTGTTGTGAGTTCCTATCTACAACGGCCCCATTATGGCTGGCAAACATTGCTTCCCTCCTGTAACTACATTCATTGTCTTCCTTTGTATCTGCCGTGTAAAATAAGCCCTGTATACCCAGCACTCAGGAGGCTATAGCAGGCAGATTACTGTAAACTCCAGATCAATTGGGACAAATAGTGAGTTCCAGAACAGCTCAAAACAAAAACAACTAATACACTAATACAAACAACAACAACAAAAAAAGATAAAAATGAATCAAGTACTGGAGTTACTAAAAAATGTTTGTGGTTTATCACATCTTTAACCTAGCTACATACTCTATACCATACATTTTATGTGTGTGTGTGTATATGTATATATACTCTTACATGAATAGATTATATATAGATACATATTAGGGAGAATTCTGAACTGAAAACCTGTCAAATCTAGAGCTGTATTTTGGAAATGGTAACTTTTGAAAGGAAAAGTCTCATTGTTAGGATTCCTTTTCTAAATACGTGGAATCATTGTAATCAGAACATATTTGTTAATTTCTGTAAGATACAGACAAGGGTTAGGACTTTTTTACTTATATGTTAATTGGATTTTTGTTGTTACAGAACTAATCTTGCTTTTCATTTCTAATACCTTACTATTTTGTCGAAGCTACTACATATTTTAAAATAAAGAGCCTTCTTAAGTTAATTTTTAATAGTAAGTCTTATTAAAGATATAATTTAAATTCAGCTGGTAAGGATAATGTTAGTCATATTCATTACATAAATGTTATTTCTTTAAATGCTTTAATCAAAGACAAAATTGTATACTCTGAGATGAGAAGCTGAAGTTAAGCAATAAGGAACAGGACAGACTCTTGAGTTCTTTTTTTCCCCAGGGCTTTTGAAAGTTAAATCTTGCTTCTTAAAGAACATAATGACAATATTCCTTTTCATTTTCTTCCTGGGTTCCTTTGAGATGTTGATGGCAGAATTCAGTTTGGAGCAAAACAGAGACCACCAAATTGATCATGAGTGTCTCTGATCTTCTTGACCACTATGGCCAAAAAAAAAAAAAAAAAAAGCAAGTACGGAGAGGGGAAAAAGAGACTAAATGATGGGGGTTAAGAAAGTTGAGGGTAAAAACATAAAGGCTTTCAAATGTGAGGATTCCCAGCTTTATAAAGCACTTGTCTGGCTACCACCCTCCCCATGCTCATTTCTTAAAAGGAGGCAGGCAGAGCCTGGGAACTGCATACATGCAGAGCTCCAAAGCCTGGACTCTGACTTCCTTTAAAGACACAAACTGACTTGTCAGGGAACCTCATATATGCATCTAAATTGTTGTGGCATGTCATTTCTTTAACTGCTATGCTGAGAAATTGCAATTTCAGCAACAGCGAAGGAAAAGTAACCATATTGTAATTAAACATATGCAATTTTTTTTTTCTGGAATGACTGCGTTAGTGTCGTGTAGAACACATTTTCGTTTCATCGAGGTGATGGAAAACATCCTCAGACTTATCGTTCCATCTTTTCAGCGGAAGATACACACTGATTCCATTGAGAAAAATCTGACAACGATTAAATTTTAAATGGTATGTCATGTGGAGGTCTTCTCTCACAATTGTTTACATTCATGTATTTATTGTTTAGGGTGTGGGTTTCAAATTGTGCCATGGTGTGCATGTGGAGGTCATAAGAGCCAGTTCTTCTACCACATGGGGCCCAGGGACTGAACTCATACTGGCGATCTTGGCGACAAGTGCCTTTACCCACTGAGACTTTTATTTTTTTCTGGTGCACAAAACAATTTTTAACTTTTTATCTAATTAAATTAAATATCAATGAAAAAACTTTAGACTAGAATTATACTATTAGGAAACGATGATTCAGTACTACTGTTTTCTAGTACTGCAGTACCTGTACTTCCATCATTATTGATACTTACTTTGCACATGCGAGCTATTCCGTAGGAGACGATCTCTGTAGAACTCTCAGGTACTGTCCACGAGGGAGGAACAACGGGTCCTTCAAGTTTAGTTCTGTTCATGGTGATTAGTGTGAAATAGCCCTGGAAATAACAGTAGGATGTTCATTTAGAGAAAAGGGCAGGAGTGCTTACTGCGCATTAGCTCATTACAAAAGATCTAGGCTGCTCACCTACAATGCAATCTGTAGCTGGGACCATTTTTGTTGCCCTGCTGTTGGGAGAGCAAGGAAAAAGCTTTATAAATTCTGGCTACTGCTCAGCACAGTAAGGGATCCTTCTGCACTGACTTTTACTGCTAACATGTAACAGTGCATACTAACATGAAGGGAAATGAAACTTTGGACTGCTCGCAGGTTTTTGCAGGAGGTACAATGTCCTTTGAGGGCCTTTCTCTCATTACCTGTCTAACTATTCACAAATTTTAGGGTACAGAGGAATTCTCTTAATTTCCATAATACGGCTTGATGTTTAAATTTCTGACTCCTGCTGTATTCCAAGAAATATCCTTGTTCTAATCTCTGTAATTGCAGGACAATTTTCCTCTTCTTTCACCTATTACCTCCTACTGTTTCTCTTCTTTTTTTCCTTCTCCCTCTTTTTCCTACAACATATTTTAAATGTTTAATACAGTCTTATGTCATAGAAGTGTTGATGAGGGCTGAGAAGCAAGAGCTCCAGAATATGGTCCTTTCTCTTACCTACATGTTATTATATCCACCAACTCTTGTCTTGGGCCCACCCTTTATTCTTTCTTGGCATTTGCCAATCCCACAAATTACCATGCAGTTTGTTGATAAATACTCTGCCACTGTCTACTTTTGTTCCCTACATGAGGAATAGAAATATTTTATTGTGTCCCTGAGTGCTCCTCTGAAGAAGCACCTTGGGAAAGAGGAGGGTCAGGCTCTCACTGCGTCAATAATGCCACCTGTGACTTGCTTGCTTGTCAGTAACATGTCCTGACTGAGGTGACAAAGCTTCTCCAAGGCAATGATGCTTTCACTTATTTGATGTTCCAGCTGGGAATAGAACCTTTTGTGTTGATTCTCTAGTTGTATCTGCTCCTTCTGTGTCGTGTTAGTACAAGGTAACCCTTCTACAAAAGTGACTTTACTTTTAGGCCATATACATTTTTCTAAAACCAAATCACCAAAGAAAAACAAACCAAGTTCAAGAATCAAAATGAGACAAAATGCTGGTTCAGAAAATAGGATGTGCTTCCAAGGCTCTGAATCTAGCCTCTGTAGTATCTTGATCAATGTTCTTTGTGTTTTTTTTTCCCCTATGAATATTTTCTTTGCCTTATTATTTCTCTGAGGCTATGGACAAGAAGAATATTCTTTGCTACCATGAGGCATGAGGTGTTGGTTCAAGGGACACCACAGAGAATGGAACTACTAGATTTGAGATGCTGACTACATCACTGTACTGTCCTGTACTTAATGAATGAAGTATCTAGCTACTTGCTATCTACAAAGTGTGAGCTTATCTTGGACATGGAGTCACCATGCAAGTTTGTGATTTGGACCTATAGTAAGTACTTAGGTATTTATTATCTTAAAAAATTGTTTTATTATTATTATTAATATTATTATTATTATTATTATTCAATATGTGCACACACATGCACATCCTCCTATATTTGCCATCGCAATCTTGTGGAGTCAGGCAACAATTTTAGTAGTCGGTTTTCTTCCATGTTTACATGGGTTTCAGAGACTGAACTTAGTTCACCAGGCCTTGGAAGGAAGTTCCTTTATATGCTAAGCCATCTGATACTCAAGGCTAAGCCTTGGATGATATTTTTGACTCAAAAGAGTTTACTCAGTTCTGATTTCTAGGTCCTTATGGTCTGAGCTCCATGAACAGATTCATGGAAGCAATCATACTTTAAATTTATTAAAATTTTAAGTGTTTAGTATGCCTACCAACAGTACATTTGATGATCAAAATTGATCTCATTTTTGAAAATAATATTTACAACTCATAACTTACCAGTTTTTCAAATATGTGCAGTTATTTGAAATATTTTAGGTAAGATAATTGTATATGTGTATATATCAATAGAAATGAAATATGATGGCAGCAAACTTTAAATATTTATTTTTTTTTATTTTATATGTATGTGTGTGTTTGACTAGATTTACACATGGCATGTCTGTGGAGATCAGGAAAGGGCATCTGGCTCTTTTATATCTGGAGTTACTGGTATGTACACCCTGCCATGTTTTGCTGTCCAACTAATCCAGGTTCTCTGCAAGAACAACAAATTCTCTTAACAACTCACCTGTTTCTCCAGCTCTAACAGTAGATTTTCAATTAAATCTTGCATACCTGAGTAGCTCATAGCCTGATTAAGAAAACTTATTTTTAATGTCTAAATATCTTCTATCAAACACTGAATTGATTGTGTTTCAATATTTCTCACATGTCTTTATATAAACTCTGAAATAGCCCCTTGGAATATTTGTCTGCTAGAAATGTGTGAAACAAAAAAAAATTGTCTCTATAGACTAGAGAGAATTCCTTTTTCTTTCATTTGATCCTAAACGGCATGTGGAGAAATAGCTTTTGTATGCTTTGATTTTTCAGAGCGTTGGAGAGAAGCTACTATATTACAAATTGCCACTATTGTTCAAAGCCATCAGACCAACCATATAGAGTCCTTGATAAGAGCACTTGAAAGATTCTTTTACAGTGATAACTACGGTGGAGGATGACGAGGCTCTTGGAGGAGAATATGAGGTGTTAGAATGGAGTGTTGTGGACTATTTGAAGTCCTGGGAGACACATGGTTTGGAACTTAACTCTTAAATTACTTTTAGAACTCATCTTAGTATGTCATGCATTGATTGAGTTGAAAGAGAATGCCAACAGGCTATTGATTATACTTCAGAGA
>NW_026067931.1:3090409-3161346 GCF_014885135.2 Alexandromys fortis | reverse complement strand
GGGGGAGAGAGAGAGAGAGAGAGAGAGAGAGAGAGAGAGAGAGAGAGAGAAAGAGAGAGAGATCTGTTACATTTTGCTTTGATGCATTTTGTCTTGTTTTTGTTTGCTTGTGTTTTTGAGACAGGGGAAAAGAGCCTACAAATGGGTGGGATGGAGGTGGGGTTATTTGGAGTTTAAGAAGTGAAAGGGCATGATCAAAATATGCTTCATGAAAAAAATAAATTAAAAAGAAACATTCAAATGCACCCAAATCAGAAATAAATGATATCAAGACAAACCCAAAGTGCTTTTTTTTAATTTTCCAGTGTCTTATCCAGACCTACACTTACCCAATTTTATAAGTGCATTTTATAATGCTGAAAATAGACAGATGAGAGTTACTCTACAGAGTAGAAAAAATAAACCTCTTCAAAAAAGAACTAATTTTAAAATTAACATTACCAAAGTCATTAGAGAAAATGCTAACTTATGAACAGAAAATTATAAGCATATATAAGTTTAAATAGATTTCTAAATTATGAACTCAAATATTAGCTAAGTAAATTCAGAAATATATAAGAGAAACCCCGTATTGTCAAGAATGAGGGTCTACAAATATTAGCATGGCTAAGCATTTTCTACATTATTGGAATTTATTGAACTAAAGACCTTCATGTTGTTCTGTTTTATACCAAGAGTAGCACAGAGAAGGGAAACCATTTTTCATGAGCTCTTCAGTGCATCTTGCTGATTGTGCCCAGACTGTAGGACCCTGATGGCTTTTTCACTTGAACTGTGTCTCAGAATTGTTTCTGCTGCTGAAAATTCTGCAAGATGCAGAAATCCATCACATAGTGTCCCTGCAGAGCACAGCCGTTTTTAGTCTTCATTATTAAAAAAAAAAAAGGCAGTAAAAAAAGTAAGCATAGGTTTCTCCTACACACTACGCACACAGCATGTGCTGTCGGTACCCATTCCTTTTAACATGATATAGAATTTGAAGCTTACAGAAAGGGTTTCACACATTAATAGTTGGCTGTTCTCTTATTAAGAATAACGTATCCCTTTGTCTCTGAGAGTTTCCTGTCGTCTGTGAGCATTCAGAGCTATGGAAAATAGCTTACTTTCTTGTATCGTTTGTTGTTGAGCATTCCACTCCGTTCACACCTTTCCTGCACTGCGAAATTTATTTAAGGGGTACCAAGTCTTTGCATAAAAATACTGTGGGTGAAAATGTTTATTGTTAAAATATTGGGGAGGAGTTCTCAAAATGTAATATTTAAAATAGTAAAAACTAGTTAAGTAATTCTAGAGATAGTGACTAAATATTAAAGGGAAAACAAATAACAACCCTAGAAGATGAAAGTGATACTTCAAAGCAGGTATGATTTATAGATGAAAACCATCTATATGGATGATCCATGAGGATTAATAATTAGAACTAATCAGTGAACACAACAGAATTATCATGTTTAACATAAGGATACAAAAATTAAAGCTGATCATCTGAAACAAGAAATAGAATGAAAATGGAAGTAAATCAAACCTATTCATGAAAATATGAGAAATACTCTGTGAGTTCGAGACCAGCCTGGTCTACAGAGCTAGTTCCAGGACAGGCTCCAAAGCCACAGAGAAACCCTGTCTCAAAAAAACAAAACAAAAACAACACAAAACAAAACAAAAGCAAAAAAAAAAGAAAGAAAGAAAATATGAGAAATACAAAATACATAAGAAACAATCTAATAAAACAATGACAGAAAATTATAGGAAAATAAAAATTACTTTTGTGAAATAAGCTGAAACCAGGTATCTTAGTTACTGTTCTGTTGCTGTGAAGAGGCCCCATGAACAAGGCAGCTTTTATAAAAGAAAGTGTTTAATTGGGGTTTGATTACAGTTTTAGAAGTCCAGTCAGTATCATCATGGCAGGGAGTCTGGCAGCATGCAAGATGCTGGAGCAGTAGCTGAGAGATACATCTTGATCAGCAGGCCAAGAGAGAGGAAAAGAGAAAACATTGTCTTGGTTATGAGCTTTTGAAAACTAGGAAATCCATCCCTGGTAATACTCTTCCTCCAACAAGGCCACATCTCCTAATCCTTCTAATCCTATCAAAGTGTTCCACTCCCAGGTGGCTAAGCACTCAAATATATCACCGATGGGGGCCATTCTTATTCAGATCACCATAGCAGATAATGTGATATAGAAGAGGTGTATAAAAGAATCCAAGAATTCTAAAGAAAACTCTAGAAATAATCCACAATTTTAGCAAAGAGACAGGATGCCAAATCAGTTTATGAAAACCAGTAGCTTTTTATAAACAACAAAAACAAGCATGAGGAAGAAATCATAAACACATCCTCACTTGCAATAGTCGTAAACAGAGACCTAGGTGATAATCTAAGGAAGTGAGCAATCTCTACAATGAAAATGTTAAACATCTGAAGGGAAAGAGTGAGGAAGATACCATCGATGATTGAACAACATTTCATGACAATGTAATGGTAGAATCTATATTGTAAAAACTACCTTATACTAAAAGTAATGTACAGATTCAATACAAATCCAATGAAAAAAAATCCCATTATATCTTTTATAGATAATGAAAACACCATCCTAAAATTTGTGTATAGAAACACACACACATACCAAACAACAATAACAACACAGCAAATTATAGTGCCAAGGCAATCCTGAGCATAAAAGAATAATGATGGAGGGATTAACATTCCAGAACTCAATATTTATTATAGTGTTTTAACAATAAAAGCAGTATAGTACTGACACAAAACTAGACAAGTCGATTGATGGAAAATTTAGAAGACTAATATATGAGTGCACATAATTATAGTCATCTGATAGTTGATAAAGATATCAAAAATACATACTGGAGAAAAGATAGCATCTTTATCAAATTGTTCTGGGAAAATAGATTGCCATCATAAAGAAGAATGAAATTAGACTCCTGTCTATCAGCATGCACAAAAGAAAATCAATTCTAAATGGATCAAAAACTTTAAACCCCGAAAGAGTGATACATCTGGAAGAAAACATAGGCAGGATCTACAAAATGCAGATATAGGAATAGATCTTCTCAGTAGGACTCCATTTTCCCAGAAATTAAGATCAACAATTGACAAGCAAGATCTGATAAATTTCCAAACTTTTGTACAGCAAAAGAAATAATCAGAAGAGTGGAGAGAAAGGCTACGTAGGGGAGAGAATCTATATATCTGATAGAGGTTAGAATTGAGGAATAAAAAGGAATCCAAAACTAGAGTCAAGGAAACAAACATCCCAATTTAAAAATGAACAATATAACAGAACAAACTTTTCAAAAGAAGAAATAAAAATAAGGAACATTTTAAAAATGTTTAATGTCTGTAGTAGTTAGAGCAGTGCAAATTAAACTATTTTGGAATTTCATCTTACCTCCATTACAGTGGTAAGGAAGAAGGAGGAGAAGACTGAGAACAAAAATGCTGGTACAGATGTGAAGAAAGAGAATCTGTCACTCAATGTTGGTGGGATTTCAAACTGGTGCAGCCACTGTGAAAATCATATGGATAATTCTCAAAAAGCTAAAAATAAATCTACTGCATAATCCAGCTGTACCATTCCTTGCATGTGCCCAAAAGACTTGATAGCCTACTTTACAAATACCTGTTCCTTTCTCATGTTTTCCCTCCTCCTGCTCTTCATCTGGGACTTGGGAGATCAGTCCAGAGATCCAATGTGGTTCTCTGTCTCTATCTCCATCCATCGCCAGATGAAGGTTGTATGGTGATATGCAAGATATTCATCAGTGTGGCTGTGTGGCTAGGGAATAAGGCCAATTCAGGCACCCTCTGCTCTGCTTCCCAAGGACCTAGCTGGGGACATCTCCTTGGATACCTGGGAACCGTTCTAGAGCCAAGTCTCTTGTCAACCCTAAAATGGCGCCCTTAATTAAGGTATCTTCTTCTCTGCTCCCATATTCACTCTTCCTCCATCTCAACCATCCCATTCTCCCAAGCTCTCCCCAATCCTCCCCTTCTCCCTTCTCTCTCCCCATCTCCCCTTCCCCCCCCATCCCCACCCCCGTTCTTCCCACTTTTGTCTGGTGATCTTTTCTACTTCCAGTATCCAGGAGAATAAATATATGTTTTTCTTTGGGTTCACCTTCATATTTAGCTTCTTTAGGATCCCAAATTATAGGCTCAACATCCTTTGTTTATGGCTAGAAACTACTTATGAGTGAGTATATATACCATGTTCATCTTTTGGGGTCTGGGTTATCTCACTCAGTAAAGTGTTTTCAATTTCCATCCATTTGCATGAAAAATTCAAGATGTCAACTGATTTTTTGAAGTTGATCTTGTATCCAGCCACATTACTAAAGATGTTTATCAGCTATAAGAGTTCTTTGGCGGAGTTTTTGGAGTCGCTTATGTACAAAATCATATCATCTGCAAATAACAAAAGTTTGACTTCTTCCTTTCCAATTCAAATCCTCTTGATTTCCTTATGTTGTCTTATTTTTATTGTTAGAACTTCAAGTACTATATTGAAGAGGTATGGAGAGAGTGGACAGCCTTGTCTTGTTCCTGATTTTAGTGGAATGCCTTTAAGTTTCTCTCCATTTAATTTGATGTTAGTTGTCGGCTTGCTGTATATTGCTTTTATTATATTATGAATGAACCTTGTATTACTAGTTTCTCCAAGACCGTTATCATAAAGGGGTGTTGAATTTTGTCAAATGCTTTTTCAGCATCTAATGAAATAATCATGTGTTTTTTTTTTCCTTCAGTTGACAAAACATAGATCCACCTAGAAAAGAGAAAAAGACAAAAATCTGACTAAATTGGAAGCACTCTGGAGCAAAGGGGGAGGGTGGCACAGGAGGAGGAAGGAAGAAAAAGGAATAGGGAACATATATAGCTCAATTGAAACAATGAAAATTTAAATAAATAAATAAATATGATATAAATGTTGGAAGAAATGAGGGGGTGAATCTGAGATGAGTTGTGGTTTGAAAGAGTAAGATGTGACTATGATCAAGATATATTTATGAAATTCTTAAAAAAATTAATAAAATTTTATATAATAAATGTGACTATTTCTATTTTCTTCCTCTTTTGTGTTAGCAGATATCAAAATAAATAAATTATATAATGAGTATTCTTATATGAATAAAGTCAACTTTAATTTAACTGGAAATACATAGCCTTAGCAGTGGCACTGTATTTGGCATGTAACAAAGACTTTTCTTTCTGATAGTAAAATTATGCCAGAATAATGTTAGATTGTTGAATAACTACGTCTTCCATGTGTTTTATGAAGACCACCTCGATGCTGGACCTTTCTTTTGAATGTACTGCAGTATGCGCTTGGGTACTCTTACAGTTAATCTATCTCTCTATTTTAACTTCTGTTCAAGAAACGTAACTGTTTTATATTTACAAAGCTTTTGAAAATTTGAATTATATACATTACTTGTCTCAGCAGTGTTGATAGTCTAAATTATCCGTGTAGGAGTTTATTTATACTAGAAAAGAATTAATTGTTGAAAGAACTGAAAGTATTGCAAGCATTTCTAACCTTTTACAAAATGAAAATTTCCTAGTGTGCTCATTTATATAGTGTTAATGAGATATCTCAGTGGTCAAGAGCACTGACTGCTCTTCCAAAACACCCTTGATTTCCAGCACCCACACGGAGGCTCATAGCAGTATGTACCTACAGTCTTGGGAAATTTGATGCCTTCTTCAGGTCTCTGTGGGTACTGTGTGCACAGTACTTATGTTATACATTCAGGAAAAAACTGCCATTCATATGAAATAAATAAAAATATCTGTGTGTTCATGTGTGCATGCGTGTGCGTGTGCATGAGCACTTGTGTGACGCGAAATGTATGGATATAAGTAGTTAGCCTAAGAGATTGAGTACTGAGTCCACATATTATCAGTGGAGACCATTTTCTCACAGCTTCTTGTGAATGGTATGACATGATGCACCCCTGTCATGGCTCCAGCATGGCAGCCTTCTGTCTCTTTATCTGCTGCAAGAATGCATCATAGTTATAATTCTGTCAGCTATCAGAGTCCAAGATTAAATGTTGAAAAATGAATCTGTTCCTCCAAAATGCAAAGAAGTATCTTCTTCAGATAAGGTGTTTGTTTGTTTGTTTGTTTGAGACAGGGTTTCTCTGTGGCTTTGGAGCCTGTCCTGGAACTAGCTCTTGTAGACCAGGCTGGTCTCGAACTCACAGAGATCCGCGTGCCTTTGCCTCCCGAGCGCTGGGATTAAAGGCGTGCGCCACCACCGCCCGGCAGGTATTTTGTAACGTATATGCAGACAGGTGAATGTGGAACTGTGACTAAGGGGACAGCATGGACAAAGCAGTGCAGTTACTGCCCCTTCCAGTGTCTTCTCCCTGGCATCCCTATCCATCAGTAAAGAACTCACACATGAGCTCAGCAATTCGAGAGCACACCACATCCAGTCTCTACTCAAAGAAGGAGCTCTTAGAAACAGATTATGAGACAGACCACTCCTCTCAGGTATAGACGACACTCTCGGGGCTGGTAAGTCACCATAGGGCAATACTGATTTCCCTGGCGAAACTTAATTGTTAGCTTGACTGGGATTTATTAAGACACACATTTCAGTTGCTCTTTGAAGATCTTTCCAGGAAGAATTAACGAAAGAGGGAGAATTTTCCTTCAAGTGAACAGCACTTGCCTGGGTTGGGGAGCCCGGATACATGGAAGCCTGGGGAAAAAGCAATATTCCTTCACCTGCTAGCCTTTTCTCTCTGTGCTTATGCACATCTATTTTGTTGCTGCTGCAGCTCAAATCTTTTGCTGACATCAGCATCCAGATGCTTGAGCCTTTCGTGATGGATCAAAAACCAGCAGCCCTGCAAGACTCCTGCAGGCTTTTGTGTTTTGTTTGGGACTGTCGAGGCCTCCAGCCTCCTAGATTGAATGGCTACTGGTTTTCAGCCTTTCCAGTGTTACAGCAGTCATTGTGGGATAACTACATAATCCAAAATATTCTTTTCCGTAATATATTCTCTCCATTGCTTCTGTTCCTATGAAGACCTCTGACTAATACACTACCTTCTAGGAACTACTATCCAGCGAAGGGTTCCTTCATGCAAATGAGGACAGCCATGGGCCGATTGAACTCATGCCCACCTACTCAGAAAGATAATAGAGGTCAGGTTTTGCCCATTCTGGTGATAAAGGAGAAATGAAGGAAATTGGAACATATCTTGAAAAGGCTATCTTGTTCACATATTATAAAAGTATATTGTTATCTCTCTCCAAAATCCCTAATTTTTAGGGGATTTATTTACCACATCATGGCTTGAATATTGCAAAGGACATTGTGGAGCCATTATTGGTGTGAAAAATCCTTCAAATATTTTTATGAGATATTATGTTTTTAAAGTATTCCTGAATTATTTGTACTTAAATATTTCAAACATACCATTGTTTACTTTCTTTCTTCTTAAAGATTTTATATGTGCTTGCATCATTTTCTTTATCACTAAGATCTGCTTTGATCCCTTTCAGGTCTGTGGAAGATTTATTCTTTCATAATAATGGCTACACACACACACACACACACACACACACACGTCTGGCACATGGACAGCCATATAAACTGTTATGGTCATAAAGCTGCAACTGGCCGAAAAACATGGTTTACTTCTCAATAAAATAAAGAATTATAAAATTGTTTTGGAAGCTGTCATATTGCTTATTACAGGAAGAGGCACATTGCTACAACAATAAACATGTTTGCCCTTCTGATTGCACACTAAGTTATCCAGCTGACTTCTCACGCTACTGATTGGATACTTGATGGTGATATCTTGTTAACTAAATGGTGATGACTTGGGATCTCATCTCAGAAGTTAATAAGTTTGCTACTATTCAAAAGAGAGTTTTAGGTCTAATACAAGTGAGTCCCTCCAAAGAACAAAAAGGCTAAGCTAGGTATGGCTATATATTTGTCCACGCCATATGATTTTATGAAAAATAACAACCATCTCAAGGTGGTCAGGGGAAGACTGCCTATAGGAATCATCCTATTTGCCTGGTGCAATTCCTGAATTGCCTCTGTGTTTCAATTTTCAGCTGCATGATCAAGACTATGTCTACAGTGGGTTCCTGAACAGCTCACCTGGATGGAAGATTCATTTTTGCTTGACCAGCAGGTGTCAAAACAGCTTTCCTCTGTGTCTTTCAGAGGGTATTGCCCATTGCAACTGCAAACCATCTGAAAAATCAAAATGAATTTCTGCTGGAGTCCCAGCCTTGTTTCCAGATTCATTTTCCATCTCTCAAAGGGGGCTATCTTAATTTGACAAGTGATAAAAACCTCTCCTGAAAAACGTAATATTAGAGACAGCTACTTCACCTTCCTAAGAGGATGGAGTAAGAAATAAAATGTTTACTTAATGTGAAGGTATCATCCCTGAGACAGAAGCTCTCTTCTCTAATGCCCCAACCATGTGTTGCTACATGACAAATCATGTGCCCACTTAGAGATTTTTAGCTAGCAATGAGTGGAGTAAAAACATTCTCCTCTTGTTGCTGTCGGCAAATTAGTGCCGTGTATCCCTCTGCTAGCGCTGTGAAGATTAGTACCCTAGACAAAGAAAAGGACAGAAAACGGGGTTTATTTTCTTGTAACTGTTTCTGACATTCTTCAAATTTCAGGACTACCTGCGACTCACAAATGTGACTCGTGTTGAGTGAGGATGACTTTTTATGTGGCTGAACTTTGCCTCTTTTAATTATGAAAATATGCTTCTTGGAGAGGTGAGGATGACCTTTCCTGCACACTTCTAATTTATTCTCTGCCTGGAGTCGAGGAAAAAAATACTTCAGATAAACCATCTGGAAAACTTCTAATTTGTTCTGTGAAAAAAAAAAATAAACATTTGGCTCAGCAGAAATAATCCAACTGGCAGTAGTCCTCTTTCCATTTGGATTATTTCTTATCTTGCTTCTATTATTGTTGTAAGTTAAGCCTTTACATCTGAACTCGGGGCTACCGTATTCAGGCTGACCTTGTGCGAAGTGCTTTAGACCAGTGGTGAAGATGATTTGATTTAATTTTATTTTTGACTATTTCATACTGGAACACAATGTATTGTGTTCACACTCTCCATCCAACCTCTTCTTCATTGCTTTCCCAATTCTGTGGACAACCCCTCTTCTTCCCAGGTATCCTTCCTCTTACTCCCTTGCTTCTCTTTCACTCTCTTCTCTCTCCTTTCTTTCTTTCTTTCTTTCTTTCTTTCTTTCTTTCTTTCTTTCTTTCTCTCTCTCTCTCTCTCTCTCTCTCTCTCTCTCTCTCTCTCTCTCTCTTTCTTTCTTTCTTTCTTTCTCTGCAGGCTGTCACAGTGGTTGTTTATTCATGATTGCAGTGGACATGTCATATACAGAAGATGGTGCCCACAACACTATTTCCCAGTTCTCAATGATGTTCCCTGGGTTCAGAGGGGTAACATAGATGTCCCACGAAGAGCTCAGAACTAAATGGTTTGATATTCTCAGCACTTTGACAAGTTACAAGTTATGTTTCCCAACACTGATCACTACCTAAAGGATATCATAGGATGCTTCTCTGACTGAGGGCAACTCTAGTCTATGAGTAAAAACATAAATATTCAGACAGCAGTTTGACATGTCCATTTAGAAATATAGCAGTGGTAGATGTATGCACTGGGTCTCTGATCTCCCTAGACTTAGACAGTTGACCTGATCTACAGTACCAGTAATATAGCCCCTCCTGTGGAGCAAGCCTCTGATATTGTGACAAAGAAGTTGTTTACCTATACATCATTCATACCACTCTTTTACCAGATGGTCTAGTGTGCCTGGGAGCTCAGTGTCATAGTACTCAGACCAAAGCTGGGTGAGGGCATTGATCCCTTTTCTCTCTAAACCTCCTGCATAGCACCTTCTGGTGCTTTTGAAACTAGCTAGCACAGAGGAAGCCTCCAACTCAGTGTCACTTTTATTTCTTATTGTTGTATCAATGTGTGTCTTTAGCAGTAGAGTCTTGCCTTCTGATTTTGGTGGACAGTGAGAGCGCTGGCAATAGCCTGTGTTGTTTTGGAAGTCTCTCAGCGCTCTGTAGCCAATACATCATAAGGAGGCATTCTGTGCCTGGTGCTGAGATTTGGGGGTGAGGGCCTATGACTTGGAGCAGCAGCCCTGTCTACCCATGCAGACCACCTCCAGTTTTTCCTTCTCATATGTTTTGGTTAGCTTATAAACTGACAAGTTTTTATATGGCTTTCTAAGAAATCCTTAGTTTTTGATTGACCCTTCTGCAACTACCTTTTCTCTCCGCTTCCCACATGTCCATATATAGCTTGCCTTCCCTGGTGTTTCCAGATTCTACGATTGCAAGCACTTATTAAACCTCCCCTTCACAGCTGCTCTCACCCCCTCACGGGTGGTTTCCTCTGTTCCCCCAGAGTTACTGCCGTTCTCCCTCCTCACTGGTGTTTGCCTCTATCCCCTTATAATCAGCGCTGTTCTCCAGCCTCTCACAGAAATGTCCATCCTTTCTGATCTCTCACTCCAACTCTCACAGGTCCTCACTCCAATTTAACACATAAATGTAAACATTGATTCTCATATATGCCTGTAGAAGAGAATATACAGCTTTTCTTCTAGGACTGAGTTGCCTCGGGGTATTTACAGTTCCGTCTCTTTTTTCTATAAATTTCATTTTTCTTTAGCGCCTAATAGAAGTTCATTTCTTTGTCCTTTCATCAGTTGGTGGAGAACTAGGCTGGTTCTAGCCATACCTACCATGATTAAAGTAACTATGAAAGTGGATGTGTAAGTGTCATCCTTTTTGGGAATAGCGTTCCTTTGGGTATATACCTAAGGGTGGTATGGCTGGATCATGTGCTAGTTCTACCTTTAACTAATTGAACACATCCACTCTGATGTCCATAGTTTACATCCCCACACTAACAGTATAAACGACTCCCCCTTCCCTTGCATTACGTCAAGCAAGTGTGGATTTTAACAGGAAGTTCACTTTATTAACAGCACATTTTTTCTAATAAATTTCTCAGTACCGAATGAAAGTTAAGCTTACACTCATTTATGAGACGTCACGACTCCACACAGTTAATTCTTAGCACCTATATGCTTTCTCTGTACTGGATCCCACGTTGTGTGGCCTATGTGGACTGATGAGGAAGTCCCTGGGCATCTACTTCTAAAGATCATGGTGGTACCACAGATATGCAGACTTGCTAAGAAGATCATGACACTGACAGAGCTGATAGGGTCGACAAGTAGGGTTGGAATTTAAATGTTTTACTCTCCAAGACTGCACTTTCCTCACTCTGCCCTAAGGTTGTAAATGAGTATCAGGAAGCTTTAGGGACAGAAGTATGTATCCAATTAATAAATTTAAATGGACTTTAAAATTATACTCATACTTTTATGAATTCTTTTGATAGTTTCCTACAATCTATTTTTAACTTATTTACCCTCTTATCCCAGCTCCTTCAAAAACCACCCTTCCACTCTCCTATTACTTCTCACTCAACTCTTGCATTTTCTTCATTCTTTTCTATATCATGTCCAGAATGCGTTGCCCAACCAAGGCCTGCTTGCTGTATGATTCACCTGCTCTCTTAGTTACTATTCTATTGCTGTTTGAAGACTCCATGTCCAAGGTATCCCTTTGGAAAGAAAGCATTTAACTGGCAGCTTGTTTATAGTTTTAGAGGATTCATTCATGATCATTATGGTGAGAAGTAGACAGGCATGGAGCTCGAGCAACAGCTAAACATTTACATCTTGATCCACAGGCAGGTAGTGGGTGGGGTACAAAGGAGAGGGGGAGAGAGATACTGTACTTACAGGAAACTTTTAAAACCTCAAACCCATCACTACTGACACACCTTCTCTCTCAAGGCCACACCTACTCCAACAAGGTTACACCTCCTTGGACTTCCAAAACAGTTGCACTAAATGGAAACCAAGAATCCAAACATATGAGTAAAGCCATTGTTAGACAAACCACCACACTTACCCATGTTTTAAAATGTGTGTGTGTGTGTGTGTGTGTGTGTGTGTGTGTCTACATATTTGGCCCTGGCTCTTATGTGGAGATCAGAAGGAAAATTGAGGGACTTAGTTATCTCCCTCCACTATTTTGGTCTCTGTGATTGATTTCAGATTCTTGGGTTTGACTGCAAGTGCATTTATCTGCTGAGCCATCTCACTGCATCCCCCCCCCCCATTTAGTTTTAAATTGTAAGGGTCAATTTGGGAATGATATGTACCCAGCTTTGTATGTATGTATGGTAGATGATGAACATATATAACTTATGAAATGCATGCAAAATGGCATTATCATATACAGGTAGTAACTAAGCACCTTCCCAGGGGGAATAAGCACTTTCTAAGTAAAATGAAAGAAAGTGTGCTAGTGAGTGACTAAGTCCAGGAACTTCAAGGCCAGTGTGGAAACAGCACAGTGATTTATCCGGAGTGTCGGTTGTAGCGTTGAGGTCAGAATCTTTCTATAGTGACTTAGAGAGAACAGAGGGCCCAAGAACTGTCTTGGGGGGTGAGTGTTCTCACATCATTCTGTGCTGTCGCAGAGCAGGCCTGTTCTGTTCTACTTCTTTCTGCCAGCAGGTCAGGAGTCTCCTTGTCATGCTACCTTCCCTGGATTTTCCACATCTCTATTCCTTAATTCATCAATCCATTCTCCACACTGCTGCTGGAATGTATTCTGTAACGTTCAAATCGTCTCCTCTCCGTTTTCTATTTGAAGCTCTCCAATTGCCTCTCATTGCCTTCAGGATAAACTCAGACTCTCCAGCCTGACGGACATATAATGTCTTTCATGTGCAGCAGCTCTAATATTCAAGCTACAAACTCTGATGTACAACAGCGCAGCTTGCTTTATTTCAATTTGATTTTCCAATTTATGGAGCTCAGTCTGCATGACAGACAACTTAATTTTCTAAGGTTTCCCTTTCTAGTTTGTCCACGTTTTTCAATATTCTCAGGTTTAAATTCTTCAGTTGCCTCTTGGACTCGTGTGGTGCCTTTCTCCCTGACCACATCCTTTAGTGAGATATTGAAAAGCAGGAGGATGCTATGGTGGTTTCAATAAGAATGCCCCCCCCACCCCATAGACTCATGTATTTGAATTCTTAGTCACAAGGGGGTGGCACTATTTGAAGGCATCAGAAGGATTAGAGGTGTTGCCTTGCTGGATGAAGTATGTCACTGGAGGTGGCCTTTGAGGTTTCAAAAGCTCATGCCATGCCCAGAGTCTCTCTCTCTGCCTATGGATTAGGATGTTCTTCTCAGCTACCATTCCAGCATCTTTCTGTATGCGACAATGCTTCGTGTCATGATGATAATGGACTGTACACCTGTAACAATAAGTAAGTTTCAAATTAAATGTATTTTCCTTATAATAGCTGCTTTGGTCCTGATGTCTCCTCATAGCAGTGGAACAGTGGTCACTGCATTGGATGTCTGCTGTGATCAGAACGGCTTTTAGGCTAGTTTCCTCAGGCACTGTCCATTCCCCTCTTTGGTCTCTTCTATGATTGCCCAAGCCTAAAGGAAAAGATAGGTTTCTTGTCCTGTTGCCAAGAAACTTTAATTGGCTTGTGGTGACCTTTAGATGGTGCCAGATGACTTTCCTCTGCTAACATCTTCATTGTACTTATTAGAAAAGCCACCTCATCTGAAAGAGCAAAGCCGTTCTTCAGGCCTCTCCTTGGTCATCTTCCCAGAGCTCTTGAGTCTTCCCCTTTTATCTCCTCCTGAAGCCCATGGCAAGAAGTTCATGCATGAGGTAGAGCTTGGGAAAGTGAGGAATGAAGCCCTCATTATTCCCTCAACTTTTTAAAATCAGGTTTAATTCTTTGATATTAGAAAATCTGACTTTACATTTGTATAATCACATATACCCATACCATTACAGTTTGTTAAACTGTTAGTATTTACTGGGTATTTTATAATAGATTGACTTTATGAATAAAAAAATGAATAAATTTGAACCAAAATTGTTCAGATTAATGCATTTCAAATAATTTTGTATATGTGTTAACCAGGGGAAATCTAAAAGTAACTTTGCACTTTCTAAAAGTTGATATTTATAGTTTGAATTAGGATGGAGATAATTTTAAAGGGTATAATTGTCAGGATGTACCAATATTGAAATTATATGCTGAACTATTCTATATGTCAAATGAAAGGCAAATACCATAGTGAGCCAATACTTTTGTTATTCATTTAAATACATAAACAAATGTTTGAGCTCACCGAGGCTAGCTGGATTGGGACTGAACGAGCATGTGATCAAACCAGACTCGCTGAATGTGGCTGACAGTGAGGGCTGACTGAGAAGCCAAGGGCAATGACATTTGGTTTTGATTCTACTACATGGACGGGCTTTGTGGGAGCCTAGCCTGTTTGGATGCTCATATTCCTAGACCTGGATGGAGTGGGGAGGACCTTGGACTTCCCACAGGGCAGGGAACCCTGACTGCTCTTAGGACTGGAGAGGGGAAGGGAGGGGGAGTGGGGGAAGTGGGAGGGAAATGGGAGGAGGTGGAAATTTTTAATAAATTAAAAAAAATAAAACAAATAAGGCAAGTTAAGAATGCTTCTTGGGCTAGGGAGAAAGCTCAGCTAGCAAGTACAAGCATGGAACCCAGAGTTCAATACCCAGAAGTCATGTTAAAAGTCAGACATGATACAGTCTCTTGCAATAGGGAAGCCGAGAGAGATAAGTCTACCAGTCTAGCCAAATTTGCTTTTACCAGACCAATGGGATATCTTGTCTTCAAACCAAGTAAACAAATACGAAAATAGATAGCATTGAAAGCCAACTTCTGGACTACACAAATACACATACAGACACACATATACACATGCACACACAGAGCACACACACAAACACATATGCACAGTCACACACAGGGACATGAGCACAAATATAGACTCACATGATAAACGCTTTTCAGTGATGAACACGTGCTTCATGATACTTCTACTATAAAGAGTTGTTATTTATTCTATAGTTTAACACCAGGAGCTTTTTGGCAAACAGTGAAGACAAATCCATATGAAGAGTGGTCTTATTATTGTTTTAAGCCGGGATAATCGTAACTGTAAACTTTGGCAAAGAGAATTTAATAGTTGACCATTTTAAGAAGATCGAATTTTTGAAAGGGCATATCAAACTTGAGGATCTGGAAAGTAGTGTTAATGGGAGCAAGTCTATGCAGGGAATATGTATCTGAGTTGAACTGACAATCCAATGTGGAAGGAACAGCGTCTGTTGTTTTGTAAACAGGAACCACAGAAGAAGCTAGCTCCAAGAGTGGAAATGTGCTTCTTTGTAAATTATCTTGTACTAAATTAGAGTTCTACTTCCCTGTAGATATTTTTAACAATGAAGCTAATGAATCAAAAGACTGTGTTTCTACCAATACACAGACTACTTGGCAACAGGCACTCAATCATGTATTAAAGAACAGGGCACCAGCCTCTGTGGGGCGGACAATGTCAGATCACTTGCAATTACTTTCGGCTTGTCAATTTCTTTGTAACAATCATAGTAGGTATACTTCTATTTTCAGTGCTAAATATTGATCTGAAGGCCTCTTACATAGTAGACAATTATTCTACCACTGAGCTATATCCTTAGCCCAAATTCTACTGGAAAAAAAAAAACTTTTTCAGGACTATTGGAATTTAGTAAATAAAATGTATAATTTTTTCCAAGTTATACATAAGTGTGCGTATTATGTATAAAATGCTCTGGTCTGTTTCAGACTAACAAGGTGATTCAGCCACCTTCACTAGCTTGTACTCATCCTGAAAAACATGATTTGACTCATACGTTTATTACTTGTCTCTATTCTTTTTCATAAATATGCAGGCATATGGTGATGCATTACAAGACTGATTATCAATTATGTGGAGAGAAAGTAAAGATACACGGATACACTTTTACATACATATGTCATTTATAAAACTTTCTCATGTTTATATAACTGTTAAATGTATGATTTTACAGTGTTGGCTTACTGTAGCCATACATATTACATTAACTTCCTTTTCCCTAGCCTTTCTCCTTGTAAGTCAAGTCCCTAGATTTTGTTTCCGTTATTTTGTGTTTTCTTGGTTTTAAAATTTATTGTGCACTAATTTACGAAACACGAACTCTTATAGGTAATTTTTGTGCTTTGAATGCAAAATGCCCTCTGCAGTCTCGTATGTTTGAACACTTGGCTCCAGGTGGTTGTATTGTTAGGGAAGGTCATGGAATCTTTAGAAAATAAACCCTCTCTGGAGGAAGTGAGTGACTTCAGCTTAACCTTTATGTTCTCGGGTATGTCCCCACCTCCACTCCTCTCTGTTTCCTCAGTGCAGATGCTGTGTGACCATCACACACCTTCTTCTGCCATCCCTTGCCTGCTGGGAGGCACTGTGTCTCTTTGATCCGCATGCCACAGGAAGGTTTTCCTTCTTCGTGTTGCTCCTTCTCAGTGTTTTGTCGCAGTAACTAGAAAAGCAGAGGATACCTTAATTAAAAGTCATTTGTTCCCCTCTAACCCTTTCTAGGACTGTGGACTGTTTTCTCTCTCCTTCCCCTTGAATTCTTTTCCCCTCAATAGCTCCTAACAAATTTCTGACCTCTGTGGGTCTTCTCAATCAAGCATACATCAGAAGATTCTAAACTGACCCTGAGAAATGAGAGAAAAAATGTGAGGTTTGTCTTTCTGTGTCCACGTTACTTTGCTAAGGATGATTGTTGCTAGCTCTGTCCATTTTTTTTTTGCAAATTTAATAATTTCATTTTTTATAACTGAATAAAGAGGAAGGAAAAGAGTTGCATTCCAGTGAAGTGTGGGAGACTGGGATACATGGGGCAAGATGGGGCAGGATAGTTAGCATACAAGGTCTTTCTCAAAGATCTTTTAGAAACCAACTACTACAGAAACTTCATAAAATACACACACCCACATACACACTCAGATACACACCCATAGACATACTTCTTAAAACTTGTGGCCAGTGGGCTCATATGGACTGCCAAGCTTTGTAGGGTGTGTCCAATAATTCTGGCTACTCTTCAGAATTTGACAGGAAAATTTCATTGCGATTCTAGTATTGAATCATATGCTTGAATCACAGACTATAGAGACATTAAGTTCATACACACCTGCAAACCTCATTGCTACTGACTAGAATTCATGGTGCTAGGTAGTAATATCCAAATTGCTAGAGAAGAAAAGTGAGCCTCAATCGTCAGTGACTGGTCTGAGAAGACAGGCCCTCTAGTGCAATAGTGGCACAAAGCTGTGAAAGTAGTCCTCCATTTTCCTACTAGACGAAAGGCTTGCTTCATGAATTATAACTTACACCTGGCATTATTAAAGGGCCTGAGAACATGTGACTTAGATAGGTCCTAGTTCCTAGGGAATAACCTGCTGCTATTATACTGCTAAACTGACTCCTAAGAACTTTTTGCTATACCCAGACATCAGGGCATCCTTCAACCCTCATCAGAAAAGCTTCGCCTTGCGGTAGATGGCAGTTAACACAGAGTCTCCCAACTGGTTAGTGTAGAGAGAATAAAAGACTCTGGGTGTTTAATCAAAAGTTGCACACTAATGTCTCATGTCAAGGTTCAGGGACCTTTGTGGAAGAGGGGAGTGCAAAGACTGTAAGTGCCAGCAGAGACGGATAACTTTAAAGAAACAGTGCCTCCCGGATATAGCAAAGCAGATGCTGATTTGAACTTCAGCAATTATGAATGCATACACAAGATTTGCACACATTCTAGTCAGACTGACTCTCAGCACAGAGTGGAGGAAGGTAGCTATTTAATTCCAGAGCTATTGTTTATTTGGTAGATGCTAGGAGAGAGATTTAGTAATTTTTAGGGGTGTGACTCCTGGTAGACTAACTGAGCAATGCAAACCAGATTCAAAGCAGTAAGCAAAAATGAAGCACTCTCAACGTTGGGAGGGAAGGTTGAGAAGGTTGTAAAGGGAGTGGTTGTCAAGGTAAGTTCAAAATACTTGTATGAAATTCAAAAATAAAAACTATTTAAAAATCATTTGGAATGCAATTCAATACAGAGATCAAAAATTATAACAGTTAAAGAAAGAAAATTTGATGCCAGCGAATTTGATGACCCCTTTCCCTTTACAAGATTTCTGTAGATTATACGTACTTGGATTTCCATGCTGCCTTTATTGAGGTAGTATGAGTGCCCTCACCATCATGGTTCATAGGATGGCAAACACTTGCTGGATAAAGTAAATGTATGAATGGGCAGTGAATTCACTAATCATATTCTACTTCGTGAACTATAATTCTGCATATTATGTAGGTATGTGCATGTATATACACAGGAATAAACAGACTTTTTTTTACTAAATGTTGCTTATCTAAATTTTGTAGTGTTTTAACCGAAATTTGGTATTTTATTATCCTTTATCAGAAAAATAAAGAAAACCTTATTAGTTTTGCTTGTTCAGTTCCCCTTTCTAAATAGTTATATATCTTTATATTCAATTCACTAGGTTATAAAGTTTACATAACCAACAGTTCTTCTACTCTGGGATCCTCCTTTTCATGAGGTGTTTAGACCTGCTATGGGTTTTTCTGTTGATTTTTGTCCTTGGATAGAACCATTTGGAATGTGTCCTTTTGCCTTTTAGTGTTGGTTAAGCATGAACCTATTCTTTTGTAGTTGTTTCTTTTTCTTCTTCATTTTTTCTTTTCTTTTATTTCTTTTTTTTTTGATTATTATAATGCTGAAGAAGCTTCTGTTCTTTTTCAAAAACCATTTGATCATAAGGGAATTGGAATGTTACATTTCAAAAACCGAACACCTCATCCTGAGGAATGAAAGGCTTTGAAATAGAGGTATCCAGTGTCCTTGCATTTAGACCCGAGCTCCAGAGTCTGAGCTGACTTGAAAGCAGAGACATCAAAAGTATACAATTTAGAAGAATTTTCCCAAGCTAATCTTCAAGATACCTAAAATGAGACCTTTTCTCATTGTTCTCCTTTTACTTCCTAGACTTTGTTCCAATTTGGAAACGTAAGCACAAAGGTTCTATGAAAAATTGTTAATCGAACCATGTCTCTTGCACAAATGTGAGAATATACAAAAAGTAGAAAAGTAAAATTCGGATAACTTTAGACATTTTCAACTGGACAATCATTTGTTAAATAAAGAATCCATATACAATAAACAGGATTTTAAAAATTTGTCTCGTAATTGATACTATCGAAATTTTTACTGAAACTTCCCTCATGATTACAAAAATAGTATTTTCATAATAAATTGCATGCTTAAACTTTTATTATTTTAATTGACTGTGAAAGATTTATAGTTTCATTTTAGCAATTCATGACCTGCATTGCTTCTGTAACTTAGCTACTGGTTTTCCTGATAAAAAATTATAGTATTAGTATGTAAATGCATGACTTTAAGAATTATGTACGTGATACAAACTGACCTGTAAAATATGAGTGGGTAGTATTGGTGATGTATTTCTTTAACAAAATATGCACACAAAGACATCATTTTGTTACTTTTCACATCAGAATGGCAACATTGTCAAACTGCCTTCTAAAATCTTACCTCTGGATCGTCTTTATTCTTTCTGAGTATCAGAAATCACTCCTTGCTTTTTCATTACAATAAACTTAAATCACAGGTGGAAATTACACTAAAGTTATTGATCTTATGTCTTTAAACAGCCACATTTTTATATTTCCAATTGAAGACAGTGTTCATAGCCCTCTTTATTTATGTTTTAAATGAATAATACTTTTAAGTCCCTGCTTTTTTGTCCTGAACTTATAAATATTTTAAGTGGTTCTAATAAATTTCCAGCTAAAAATATATACCTTCCTAAATAAATCGTAGTATTTTTTTTAATTTTGAGATTATAGTATAATTATATCATTTCTCCTTCCCTTTTCCCCTTTAAACCCTTCCATAAATTTGCTCCTTGCTTTTTCATTAATTATTGTTATTAGTATATAATATATATTACATACTAATATTTTATAATAATTTTGAATTAACATATGTCCCTAAAAATAACCTGTTTAGTCTGTATAATGCTATTTTTGTTTATGTTTTCACAGCTGACCATTTGGTACTGGATAAACAAATCGTGTTTCCTTCCCTAAAGAAAACTATTTTTCCTGCTCTCAGCATTCTTCCATTGCCTGTGGTTCTTGGTGCAGAGTTGCGGACGCTATTCCTGTCCGCTTAGGCATGTCTATTGCTGTTCTTTGTTCAGCTCCTGTTTAGACAGTCACGTTGATGGGACTTTATGGGGGTAACTTCTGATATTACATAGAGACACAATCTCACAGTAAACTCGCTGTCAAAGTGTCCATTTTCTAAGCCCATGATCCTGTTGGGGGAACATTTCATATCCAATCTATACTGCCAGGGCAACTGAACTGACAGGACTAGGCGGAGTCAGTGGAGCAGGCAGGGAAAGCTTTGTGTATGATTGGATATGGAGTCAGCTGTCTGTGAATGCTGTCCCGTTTACTTCAGATTTTGAACTAAAACCCTGGTGACTCATGACCAGTAGGAACTTCCAAGGCCTTAGCAGCGAGTGTCTATCACCTGAGTGGAGAAATTACACTGAAGACTCACAATCAGTTGAAACCATACCAAGACAGAACTTCAGGGACAAGAAGAACTTCTAGAGCAAGCGTCACAGACACAGAGTGAGAAGAATGAGAACCAGAGAGAGCCAGAGCTACTCTACCAAGTGAGTCAGGACCCAGGTCTCCACTAACACCCAGAGCTTGCCTGTCAACATCGCCATGCTTGTCTGGATCAGAAAGTTCAAAGCGGGAAAGACACAGGGATACCTCGTACAGATTAGGAGTAGGCCTGGAAGACGCCTATATATTTATTGGTTTCTGTTGCAGAGAACTCAAGCAAGCAACATGTCCAAGCAAAACTTCACGAGAAACTGGAGAAGTGTTCCGATCGTAAGGTGTAAGAGACAGAACTGAGTTTAGTGTATGATTCACTGATTTATACAATATTTGCAATGTGTCTCAAGAAGGGACAGGCCAGAAGGCAAACGGGGAATGAGAGCAAGCTGGATGGTTTATGGTGTTAGGAAAACAAAGTCCACTCCACAGCCTCGCCCCTCTCTCTCCTCTGGTCCCTGTACTGACTATTTCTAGCCTGAGTGCATGAGTCAGCCCTTTCCCTATGGTCCTCAGAGAGGAGTTTCCGAAATTATCGGAGCTTACATCAAGTTCTCTCACTGTGGGCACTATTGCTCCGCCACTGGAAAGCTCACTTTCCCAGAGCTGCTTCGCTAACTGCCTGAGCCTGTGTTTGCTTCAGATCCAAACAGATGTCAATAAAAGAGCCTCCCCGGGTGTCTCTCTCTGTTGTTAGTGAGTAAAACATGAGCCGAAAGTCCTCGCTCATCTAAACACACAGCGTGTTCTCTATAGGAATTTTTACTTAAACATCAGGTCTGTTGGGTCATTTGAAAGTTTCATTTGTAAATTATAAGCAATTCCAAATAAATATTCTGCTATCTATGGTAGATGCATGTAAATAACGTTACAAAAGGCCCCATAGGGATTTCATATACTGAATATTTTTGTTGTAAATCCATTAGCTACCTTCTCTGCTTTCTTTCCATTTGCACAAGAGCAAGATATGGGTCTGGCAAGAAGGTGAAAATCAAAACAGAGCAGGTAGTATGGGAGGCATAAGCAGCCTTTCCAGATAAACGCAAGGAAATCCTCCTTTTGTCTTTGATAATGGCGTGGATCCCATTTGTGTGGAACAGTAGAGTGCATTTAGATTAAGTGTTCTCTTCAGCTTGGTTCCTAAGCTCTTGAAGATCCTGAGAGCAGAGGACTGAATGATGCCAGGCAGCTTATCCTGAGCTTTGGAGAGATTATCCCCCAAGTTCGCTGGCAGGCCTGCAGAAGGTGACCTGCCTGTTATCTCAGACGGCTCCTCACTGGGGAGATCATCAGCGCCATTATGGCCCCTGCGCCTGTAAATGCCTTTAAGCAGCTTTAGATTCAAGATATACGGCATGGGCCTCGAGCAGGAAATTGCATCGGCGTGGTTTCTCGGGCTGGGCCTTGTTTAGAAACATGGCTCACATCTTTGATTTTGACAGGGAAATAGCAGCTGTTTGGGGATCATTTGGCCATCTGTTCTTTATTGCTTATATTATTAACATTTACCAGGGCTAATTGGTATTTTGAAGTGACTAGGATAATTGATCAAGAAATATCCAACGATGTTTATCCTGATGCTTGTTTTTAAAATGCCAGCAGCAACAGCAGCAGCAGTTACTTAATGTTGTCTCAACGCTGATACTGAGTCCACCTGTCCAAATTTTCATTGTGATAAGAGAAACCATAAAACAGAAATAGTCGTTTTTTTTTTTAATTTTTCATTATTAACTCAGACTAGCCAAATTTCTTCAATGTCCCAGGCTATAAGAACCTCTGTCTCTCAGAAGATATTTCAGAGTATTTCTAAAGTTTTAAAATTATTATTAATTTTTATGTTTTTATGCTTATTGTTATATTATTTTGGTAGTTTGGAGAGTTCTGGAATACTAAGATAATATTTAATCACTTTTAATGGGACTTTTTATATGTGTATCATTGTCTATATTCAAACTTCATAACAGCATTTTCATATAAGTATATCATGTATTTTGACTATATTCACCCCACACTCTTTTCTTCTCCCCTATCTTACTTCTGCTATTTCAATTCATTCATCTAGATAGTCCCTTCCTCTCTATATATGCATATGAACCTATGTATCCACACAGAAGCTAGGATCCACAAATGGCAAAAATGTGATATTTGTCTTTCTGAATCTGACTGATTTAGTATAATTTGATGTTTGTTAGCTGCATCTACTTTCCTGAAAATGAGATAGAATGGATACAGGGAATGTTATAGATATACTTAATGGAATTTGACTTAGCCATAATAAAGAGCAGAATTATGTTACAGTATATAATTTTACCCACTCATGTCTTTGTAAAATGCCGAATAATGCTGGATCTCAGTAAATGCACCTTACATATTTGTGTATACACAACTATATTGTGGGCCAATTCAAAAGTAATAAAATAATGCAGAGATTCTGCCTTGGACTTGAGTGACATGAATTGTAAAAATTACTGGTTTAAACAAACTAACATTTGCTGAAAGCTTCCTAAATATGGCCATTTTGCTTGAGCTGCAATATTTTCATCTTCTTTTTCTGTGTGTAGCCTTTTCTATGCCTTTTCATTCTACACACAACTGTAGTGCTCATCATTCTATAAAAGAAACTCCTTTAGATTGCTACTCCTTAAAACATTTGCTAATTCTCCATCTCAAGCAAAGTGCACATATAGTGGCATAAAAGTCAGTTTATTTGTGTGTGTGTTCATGTGTGTGTTCATGTGTTTGCATGTATGTGTGCTCATGTTTCTGTGTTTGTATGTATGTGTGTATGTGTGTGTTCGTGTGTGTGTTCATGTGTCTATGTGTGTTCATGTGTTTGTGTGTATGTGTGTGTTCATGTTACTGTGTGTATGTATGTATGTGTGTGTGAGTGTTCATGTGTCTGTGCATGTTTGTGTGTGTGGTGTTTGTCCCAGTCTCTTATTTCTCATGCTTCTATGAGTTTTCTTGATCCGTTTAGAATAAATCTACCTCTCTGATTATTTGAAAACAATCCTAAAAAGCTGTAAAAAAAAATGCCAAAAATGTCTTACTGTAACCTCCTATTCTCGACTGGCTCTGTGTCATATGCCCCAGCTTTCTTTTTTAAGCATTCTCAGTATCCCAGCTCCCTCTCTTGGTGCCTTGTTATTTAAATCATTGTTTGCTCTTTTTTTTTTTTTCAGGATTACCCACTTTATTACTTCAAATCAGTATTTTTTTTGGGGGGGGGGTTCGAGACAGGGTTTCTCTGTGGCTTTGGAGCCTGTCCTGGAACTAGCTCATGTAGACCAGGCTGGTCTCGAACTCACAGAGATCCACCTGCCTCTGCCTCCAGAGTGCTGGGATTAAAGGCGTGCGCCACCATCGCCCGGCTCAAATCAGTATTTTTGATTTGAAGGTTTGAAGCTTTATATACAGAAATAAGATAATGAAAGGAAATTAAAGGGGTACGAGTAGGAAAAGAAGTCAAAGTATTCCCTTGTACAGGTATGATTCTATATATAGGTCCTTAAAGGTTTCCAACAAAAACACACTAAAACTTCTTAGAACTGATAAACATATTCAGCAAAATTGCAGAATATAAAATAAATGAAGATAAAACAGCAATAAAAAATGAAATTAAGGAAGAAATCCGATTCATTGTAGCCCCTGAAAAGTACTTAAGTAACCAAATAAAAGGAATGAGAGAACTCTATGATGAACACCTTAGGTCACTGTAGGAAGAAATAGGAAAGTAAGAAGAATATGAAAAGATCTGTGATATTCAAGTATTAGTAGACTTAATCTTGTAAAAGTGGTCATCCCACTAAGAGCAAACTGTGAATATTATGTAATTACAGTAAAAATTGCAGGGGTATCATTTAAAGACAAAAATATTAATCTCAGTATTTTGATGACGGGATATAAATGAAGCAATCTTGAACCAAAGAATTTTTTTTAAGGGATACTATTGCTGTGAAGAAACACCATGACTGAAAACAACACAGGAAGCAAAGGGTTTATTTTGATTATACATCCAAATAAAAGTTCATAATCAAAAGAAGTCAGAGCAGGAACTCAAGGCAGGAACCCGGAGGCAGAAACTTATGCAGAGGCCAGCGAGGAGTATTCTTACTGGCTCATTCCTCATGTCTTGGACTTGCTTGGACTTGCTTGGGCTGCTTTCTTTTAGATCCCAGGACCATAAGTCCAGTCATTATCCCATCCACAGTAGATTGGGCCCTCCCACACCCATCAACGATTTAGAAAATGACCTAAAGGCTTGTCTATAGCCCAGTTTTATGAAGGCAGTTTTTCTTTTTCTCTTTTTTTATTTTATTTTATTTGCTCTTTTGTTATGTTTAAACTTCTGGATGTCACAATCTCATCTTGCCTCTACCTCTAGAGTAGGTTCTGTCATTGATTGGTTTTCTAACAAAAATGTGAAAAATAAATGTAGTAGCAGTATTGTTAATTGTTACATTTTTAAGCCATTAAAAAGTTAAGTTTAAAGTGTTGATGGTCTGTATGTTATCATTCAATTCTTGTAATAACCCTGCTTGGGTTGGAGACAGGTACCATCCTTTTTTATACTGTATATCCCACATAATACAGGAGAAAAGAAGCTCTTTTGATCTTGAGTTCCAACATGGAAGGCTACATACCCAGAAAATTCACTTGAATTGTGAATGAATCCTTAAAGAAATCCTAAAATATAGGTGCTATAAATGTGCTCGATTCACGAGAATCACATCCAAGGCTTAAAGAAATGATCTACACCTTCAGTATTGCACTCCACTAAACACTTGATCCATAATTTGAACCTGTGCTATCTTATTCTCTAGCCCCTGTTGTTTGCCTTGCCATAATGCATCCCACACACAATGTTCTGTCTGTACAGAAGAGGAAACTGATATTAGGACAAAGTCATCAGTATTCTAAAACATTTTAACTATATGATGAGAGAGGATGCAGTTGAGGCTCAAGTTAAGATTTTGTAAGTAAATAGGTAGAAAAATTCAGGACAAATCTTTCCTTAGATGCATGGGGAGTTTAAAGCAAGAAAGGGTATTAAATTGGATTTTGAAGAGGATGGACACCAATTGTAACTGATAGGGTCATATAAAAATGTTTTTTATGAATGGGTTTTGTGACAGGACCACGAAAAGGTGAATGTTTCTAGAGTGGTTATGATAGAAAATTTCCAAGGGCAGAGAAAATGGTCTACAAAACTTTAGGTTTCATTTTACAAATTTTATGAGTATACTTTGAAAAGAGTAAAATGCATTTTACCTCTTAGTTATTTGATGGCCATCTCAGAGAGCAAGGCAGTTAGAGGCACAGGGTATATTAATATACAGTTTCAAAATCCAGGCAAGAAGCAAACATTCAGATAAATAAGTAGCATTGTGGGTAGACATCCAAAAGTTGTTGTAAGGTGGAATGATAATTCTGCAGGATTTCAACATCACAGGGTAAGGCAGGAATAGGGGAAGGCACTTCCTGTGAACAGCTCCGGGTGTAGTAGAGCCTTTAGCTACTTTACTGCAACCAGTTGAAGACATTGACTGTCATCAGAGAGACATATTGTAACCATAGTAACTCCATTTATTTTTATTAAAAAGTATTTATATTGCAGCTTATTTCAAAGGTTATGTGACAACCCATAGTACCAATACTAAGCTTTTTGTTTAGAAAAACAATGGTGCTCTTTTCTTATCAGAAAAAGATAGGCTTTAATTATTTATTTTCTTCTTATGTATTGTAGTCACATGTTGGGTCAACATCTGTCAGGGTCCAGCCTCAGCAGTGTTCGCACATTCCGGGCTAGGGGACTGTGGATTAGAAAAATTAGGTAGGATGAACAGAGATACAAAAGAAATACAGAGACGTGGGATAAAACTGGGAGGGCAATCCAGTAAATAGTGAATACGCTTGCATTTATTTTCCATATGGTTGTATATCCCAATTCAAAAAGGTGGGAAAGAAGGCAACAGAAACCCTAACATGATACATTGAACAGAGCCATTACCTGCCTCAAAACTTGAATCGTCAAGCAACTATATCCTTAGTTAAGTATTCTGTTGCATAGGCAGGATATGTAATGGCTGTACGTAGACCAAGAACCCTGGGTCAAACTTCCTGTCATATCCTTGAAGGAACAGGAATAGGCTTGAATTCTCCAACCTTTGGTCAGGGTGGAATGGATCCACTTCTGTGGGCCCCTCAATGCCTAAAACACCAAGTAACCACATTCTAGGTCAAGATCTCCTGTTTGTAGACACTCTTTAAGTCAGACCTCCTGTCCATAATGTTGAAAGAGCAAGAGTAGGTGTAAGCTCTCTGCCCTTTAGACCAGGAGGAGCTGATCGAATTTTGTGGGCCACCACACTTATGGAAATTTCACTTTTTCTTTCTTTGCAATTTCTTCATCATATCAGGGGCTTGTAAATTAAAATCTAGCATTCACCAATCCAGAAACTACAAAATCCACTGGGTTGGATTGGAGAAGTGAAAAAGCTACAGAGGAGGCATGAGTGAGGTGTTTCTGTTCAGATAATAGAGAAAAGAGTCAAAGAAGACCTAAGCTTATCATCATAGTTATAAATTCTGGACTATAAAGTCCATAAATTAAGTTTATTCATATGACATCTTTTGTTATCCCACAAATATTTGGGGACTAACTAAAAACTTACCCCTCTAAGAAGTAGGTTACAACTTTAAATTCCTTTATTCAGCTATTTTAATTATAATTTAGATCTATATGGAACAGTTGATAATTATTTAATCATTTGAGTAAAGGCTATGCTAGAACAAAATTAATTTTTCCTAAAGATTTTTTGAATGAAATATTCTGCATAAACATGATACTTTTTTGCATCACAATTTTAGCTTTATTGTTACCTTATATCACGAACTATTTCATCACAGATACACATGTGTGCATATATATAAATGTAAATGGGATTGCTCTTTCTGTGTCTCTATTCTTCCCACACACACATTCACATTCACCATGACATTTTAATTACTTATTATTTAAATATTGAAAAATTAAGGCTTTCATACATAAGCACTGTATTTGTATCATTTTAATATTACAAATCTTATATTATATCTCTCTCAAATTAATGACCTCTTCTTTAATTATATCTATATTGCTTGATATCTATAGCTATCTATCTATGACACATGCATGGCTAATACACATACGTATACATTCATACATACATATATACACACATACATACATACATATGTACATACAGACATATCCTTGGAGAAAAAACTGACTCTCCCTTTCAGTAACCACTAGGGGTAGAGTTTTGTGAGATGTTCTCCATCCATGTTGGTATGTCTACTGATGTTGTCATTGTTTAGATCTTGTTTAGGCAATCATCTTTCTGAGATCTTATGGGTATAGCCATTTTGTCATATAGAGAAGACACTGTATCACAGGAGACATCCTGGTCCTCTGGCTACACAATCACTCTGGACCCTCATGGTCACACTTTCTGAGCTTTAGATGTAGAAGCTGTACCATAAATGTATCCACTGGGGTTGAATATTTCCTCAGTCAGTCGTTCTCTACATTTTGGTCTGTCATGGGTTTCTGCAATGGACTGTGCTGTGAAATAAACTTCTTAGAAGTGTGGTGAGGGCTCCAGTTCTCTGTGAACAGGAAGACAAGTATTTAGATTGCGAGTAGACAGTGTCCTCATTTAGCAAACGGCAGCAGTAGCTTCTCCTCTAGAGCCTGTGCCATCAACAGTCATTTGTTCATTTGTTAGATTTACAGTCTAAGAATGGTTCCCTTTATGGAGTGTGTCATAAGTTAAGTCAGACAGTCGTTGGCTGTCCCCAAGATATAAGTTCACCCTTGGACCTATCGTGCCTTAATGATCATTGTTGTGGTTTATGGGCTTTGCAGCTGGGATTATTGATTGTTTTTGTCCCCTGGCAGTTTATACAAATACCTTCCAATAAGATGAGAGATGTTCTTCAGGAAGGTGGCTTCTGGGTCAGTTTCAGTTTGATTCGTCCAAGTCCTGTGTCTAATGTGCAGTGTTTTCAGCAATAGGGTCCTACCTTCAAGTTCTGGGAGGCAAGAACAAGAAAAAGCAATAGCCTATATTCTTTTGGAAGTTTCCTTGATTCCTCTAACCAACAACTTAAAGTAAATTTTCGATCTTTGTCTCAAGATTTTTTGCTACATAGTCTATGGCATTATCTCCCATGAAACTACCTAGTCTAGTCATACATACATGTGTGTATGTAATATATATTATCAATTGTATATACAATATCTATAGCTATAATATACAATATATTACATATCCTTTTAAGTAAGCCTAAAATAATAATTTCTGTGTATCTTTTCCAAATATCCTAAATGTTATGTATCACTTTTCCTTTCTTCTTCCTCCTCTGAACTATCCTCCATTCTCTCTGCTTGTTAGGATGCTAGCCTCTATTTTTAGGAAAGCTTTCTTTTAGTATATTTATGCTATTGGTTACTTTTTGCTAATTTGACTCTTATAATTCTCTATTTGTTCACAAATAAAGCAGCAAACAAGGTCCTCAATATCTAAATAATATTTGAGTTGTGCATAAAGACATAAGCCTATAGACCACTTGTAAGCAATTGACAATGACTCCAGCACTCATACAAACATCTCCCCTTACCTGCATTAAAAGGACGAAAAGTGAGAAAGACTGGAGGGACTCACCACAAACTTCAGGAAATGAAAGGTTCTATAAAGAGCTTAGCTTTTCATATTTAAACTAATCCACTTGCTATGCACTGTTGGCCTCCAATTTGCTACTAGTATATTTCTAATAATTGTGGTGAATGCTGAGGTGCATTGCACTATCCCCTTTCAGGGTCTAGGCATTATTCCCTAGTGTGGAGGGGTGAGGATGTGAACAGTTCAGAGCTGAGGCTCTCTCTAGGCATCGTTCTTGGCGAGACAGACTGTCTTGCTAAAGTGTGAAATTGTGTTGAGTAAATGCAGTCTGGATATGGGCTGTAACTTGGGTCTCTACTGTCTCGGGGCTAACCTGGCAGAGGTATGCCAGGTTTAGAATGAGTCAAGAGATGCCCTTAGGTTTCTTTTGAACCTGAATTACATCGAATCCTTCCTCTTGCCAACTCGTTAGTCTCATAGCCTTGCTGGGGTTGTATTTGAGAACCGCACAGTGAAACTTCCACTTGAGAATCTGTGCTTCAGAACTGGCTGGGACAACTTTTTAAAATTTTGTTTTAGAGAACCTTTTCCTTCCTGTTATGTGCTTGGCTTTTCCAGGTATAATTGGAAAATCAAAATGAAGAGGAAGCTACCCCATGAAGGCAGTGAGAATTACAAAGGTTAAGTTATTTTGAAGGCAGATATTTTGATTGTGTCTGGGGCTAGCACGTGACTGGAAGAGTTATTTACAAATCATTTGTGTCTGGCCTACAAGAGAATCAGTGGAGTCACTGTTTGTTCCCTGTGTCCCAGAGTCTTGACCTTCTGGTTAATTGGCTCAATCGTAACTTCTCTCTAGATTTCTTAATCAATTTAGTAAGTTGGAGAAAGAATGACGTAAACTTCATGTTATGTTAATTTTATCTGAGTACAGTTTATGCCGCAAAAATGAAATTTCTTTCTTTAAAAATTATTGTTATTATTATTAATATATTACTACAGTAGGGACTGGGAACTGAATTTAGGGGCAGGCATGCAAATGATAGATAAATGCTTTGCCTGCACTGTACTCTTAGTGTCTGCATGATAAGGTCTTCTCGTTTGTTTATATTAACCAACATTATCTTTATATTAAGTGTATATGCGTCGGGCATTGTCTAGCTAAATTTTAAAATTAACAGATATAACTCTAATCTTAATGTGTCTCTGATTTTGCATATTTGTTAAAATTTTGCTATTAGTGAATATTAAGTTTTATTTGTGCCATTCATCTGATTAGATTGTATGTAGTCCATAAGCCTCTAGATCAGTCACTCTACTGACACACGTGAAACGGGCTATGTAGGAAGGAAAGAAAAGTGGACTTTGGATGATGGTGCCAGGGTCTGAAGTCGATGCCACAGCTGTAATGTTGGATGGGTCTTTGAAAAGGGAAGCACATCATGGCAGGATCTGAAGTTTGCTGATTCCCACTAATCCCTCTCCTAATAAACTCCAATGCTTCTGCACAATTTCATGTATAGTTATAATAATGACAGGACTCCTTCCTACCAGTTTTTTTTTCTAGCATTCAGTTTCATACCACTATAATTAAATACCGGACACTGGCTGCTTACGGAGGTAAAAGAGATTTATTTTAAATTAGGGATCTGTACGTTGAAATACAGGCCTGGGTGGTCCCATTGGCTTGTGCCTCTGGTGAGGGTAGCATATCCAGGCAAGCCATGGAGATACATCCAGTAAGTAGTATCCTTCAAATGGTGTTTAAAATAACAACAGTAGGGCTGGCAAAGAAGGCCTGGCAGGTAAAGGTACTTGTCGCTTTAGACTGGTCACCTGCATTAAAGCCCCAGGACCCAGATAAAGGTGGAAGGAGAGAACTTACTCCACCAATTTCTCCTGTACTCTCCACATGTGCACTATGGCATACACCTGTGTGTGCGTGAATACACACACATACATACATACACAAACACACACTCATATATACATACACACACACAGAGTTTGGTTTTTAGAGCACCACTGAAATTTGCAATGGTCTTTCTTATTTTGCTACAAGACCCTGACAAGCCATGGAAGTGTTCTGTGAATGATTGATCTTCAAGTCTCTCATTTATAAAGTTAGTGACAGCAAAATAAAAATGATAGAAAATATGACCTGATCCAAGTAATATTTTTATCCACTAGAAAGCTAGCAAGCTCATGGATGTAACAAGGATGTCGTACTTGCCTCGGGAGAAAGGAAGAGCAATGGTGCCTTGCACATCTCTCTGACAGTAGGCAGTACTCTTTCACAGAAGATGTGGGAGAAACCCTGGTATTCTTAAACTGTGTGTAAAGAATTGTGTGTGTGTTTCCTCTCCCTCCCTCCTTCTCTCTCTCTCTCTTTCATCCTTTTTCTTCCCTCCTTTTTTCTCCTTCCCTCCTGTCTCTCTCTTTCATATTCCATCTTGGTGCTGTGGACTGAACCTTTCCTCTTATATATTCAAACACATTTTAAACAGTTCAAGAGATTCCCTAAACATTGTGCATTTACATATTTCCTGATATGGAAACTAATGCAAATATATCGTTTCAAATCTCCTTTGTATTAAAATCTTGTGGCTATCTCTGGCTATCTCTGAGGTAATATATTAGCTGGAGGCACATCCTGAGTTAGTCATCAATGCATCTTCCAAGGAAAACCTTTAAGTGGTGTGTCAGTCTTCATCAATTACAACAGTTGTAGTTTGGTTGCATTGTGAACTGTGAATTAAATAATTAATACTGATAGTAGACTATTTGTTAAGGATTATTGTATTTCAGATATGTAAATAAGGTGACATGCGCTATGCTGAATGAACTGTGAGGTCATGATTTTTCTTCTTGACAAAGTTTATATTTAAACTGACATAATTGACTAAAGAATTCAAGAAGAGCTGGACCTGTTGGGTGTGGCAGTATAGGAAGACAAGCATTTACGAAATGATTAGGGCATGGTGTGTTTCTATATTAAAACATTTTAATATTCAAAGTAGAATTTGTTGTAATTTTATTCTATCTACTCAATGCCTTCTAGAGGCAGTGCTTAAATAATATGGCCATGTATTAATGTTCTGGAATCTACTTAAAGGTCATACATCTTATCTTGAGGTCAGCGATATTTAGCATTAATTTTACATTAGAATAACCTGAGGAGCCGTTAAAAATGCTGTGGCCCAGAACTCAAGTGTGCATATTAAGTTAGAAACTTGGGATGAAGCTTATGATGATAGTTTTATGTGTTCTCGGGTGATTCAAATGACCAGCTCGGTTCGAGTACCTTGAATTTAAAAAGTCTGAAATTTCAATTTTGTTTTCAGTTTTTAAAATCAGAGTCCATATCTTCTTTACTAAACAGATATTTTAATTTTTAAAAATAACAGCATTGCAGCTAGTTTTTAGTCAATGCATTTGAAAAACTTGTATAAATATACATTATTTTGAAAACAATATAAAATAATGTAAAACTTGCATATACTAAAGTGATTTCGTTTTAGACGCAGTTATCGGATTTTAGAAAATTTGTGTGTACATGAGGGTTAACTAACATTTGAGTGCAGATGCCCACAGAGGCAAGAGCTGTGAAACCTTCTATGGTTGGAGTTACAGGTGATTGTGAGTTCTCTGATGTGGGTGATAGGTTCTGAGCTTAGGTCCTCCGTAATAGCAGCACACTCTAACCGCTGAGCCTCACCCCAGCCCCTGACTTGTCTGCTATTTTTTTCTGACCAATTGATAACAGCATAAAAGCTTACTCACATGTTTTGAAAAGGCGCTTATTCTGGATTCCAAGCCACAATTTTCAGAGCATTAATTTGTTCTCAAGCAACAGATGGCAGCATAACTTTGTCGGTTAGCTAAATGGTCCTTAAACCATTTGAATCATGTTGACCTTACTAAATCATAATTCAGGAGTTAGGTCTGTGAGCTCCACAGTCCTTCTCTTTAAGAATCTTGCTCTGTGTATCCATGGAACATGAAGGACTATGGAATAACCATGTTTAACCTCCCTGCTACTCTTAGGGACATTGGCTTTTATGTTTTGGGTAAAAATGCTACTAGACTTAACTGTACACACATTCATGCCTGTTTTCCACTCATATCTGGAACTAAAGTTCATTTCTGTATTCTTCCTATCTCTTTCATTACAATTGGTTAAAAGTTGCCTGAGACTTACATTGTTCTGTGTTATGTGGTTTGCATGCTTGCTTTTATGTGAATTGTTACTTGATTACCATGACAGCTTTGTGAGTTACACCTTATATATGTCAATTTTTTAATAAAAAAGTATTTTAGATTAAAATTTTTGAATAAGTTCTCTTGGTTAACAAAGAGTAGCATTTAGACCTGAATATGGTATCCTGTACTGAAACCTATACGTGTGTGTCCATGTATGTATGTACATATATATGTGCATATATATTAGAAAATAAATATAATATGTATATCATACATAGTATGGTGTTCAAGTGGTATGCCTATATGTGGACATGAGTGTGTGCATGTGCTCATGTGCTTGTGAAAGTCCAAGTTGAGGTCAAAAGGTTGCGCTTTATTTTCAAAATGACTTTTCACTTCGTGCTCGAGGTTAGTCTCTCAACAGGGCCCAGAGCTCACTGATAAGGCTAGCCTAATAGCCAGCTTGCTCTGGGAACTTACTTTCATCTTCTTGAATCTTAGAATACATGGAGTTCACCCTGTTTACCCAGCATCCTGGGATCAAGAACTTTACTGCTCAGATTTGCACAGCAAGCTCTTTAACCACAGTCATTTCCCCAATCACATTGAGTTTTTCTGTTATATAGTGATTTTCATAGTGTGTATTTTATAAGACATTTATTATCTTCTGATTACTTGTCACCAGAAACTGGAGCACATTCAATGTATATTTAAATACCCAATGACACAATCTTTTTTTTCCACGAAGGAAACTGTCCTCATTTTCCATATATCTCAATAAGTATTGCATTACATCTTAATGTATTTATGCTCCAGACATTTTGAAACTACTGTGCTGAACACTCATAGATGATATAAGGCACAATGCAAGCAACACATTAGGATTTGAATTTGGAATCTAAGCACCCATGAAATTCACTTTGCAGATTAGCTGAATTAAAGACCATTTGCTAGACTCATTATTGTTAACTTCAAGAGACGATCAACTGACTGGGCAGGTTTTCTGTTTCACTGAGGGAATTTTCCTTGAAGCTGAGGAGAAAGAAGTTTTCCTCATCTTTGCCATGACAACAGTGATGGGGCTTCTGGATATATGTATGAGAGAACTTGCAGATACGGATCATGAGACACTGCACTTACAGTCATTCTTATAATGCAAATGTCTTATGTGTCCCTCATCTTCAATTCTGAGTCAGAAGATTGCAACATGCAAATATGCATCTCTAGTATACTGTTTGAGGGCAACTGGCAAAAATCTCTCCTCTCAAACCACTATCAAAATCATAAACCCACAAAATTAACATAGTTCACATTGAAGTATGCTTCTTTCTTCCTCATTGTTGCTTAATCTCAAGTCCTCATTCCTGTGTACAGTCAGTACAACTCTCTTGAGCTCACTCATTCATAGAACATTGGCTGCATTCTGAGTATTATTTTAGAGTAATTTCTTTTTTCATCTAACTCGGCTCTTTTTGTGTCTTTTATCTTACAAACCCTAATGATTTACATACAGATTTTTTTTCTCTTATTTCTTTTCTTGGTGACTGTGCTGTTCACTATAGTGACCCCCTTAATGGTACTGTCCCTTACCCACCAAACTCAAATCATACTCCAGGTTGTACATGCATTACTGTTTTTATTGCATTCACAACACTAACAGGTGAGAGGCTTTGGGTTCAATATTTCTCCCTTGGTGGAATAAAAATACTAGATCTTGTGTAGGTTGCTCACTGCTCCCAGAGAAAAGCTCATTGGCTAAAAATGTGTGTGTTGGTATTGATGGTATGAGCTTGTTTTCTTCTGGGAATTGTCTTTCCTTCTTTTATTCTTCAGAGACCTCTTTCTCGTCTTCTGAGAAGTATTCCCAAGGTTATCTTTTCTTGAGCACCTTTCCAGGCAGGGTTGACAGGCCTTCCCTTTGGTGTTTACATCCCTCTGTTCCTGTCTTTAAAATAATTCTTAATACGTTTCTATCATACTAATGCTTCCCCCCAGAATAATAAGAGCTACCCTTTGTTTTTTCTTGTGAGTGTCTATTGTGGTAACTTCTTAAAGGTAATGCTAATAAGTTAGAAAAATATTGATTATGATATCTCAATGAAAACATTATTGGCAATTTTTATAGAATTTTATTTTCCTAGTCTATTACTTTGTTAGCACTTAAGAAAGGTTCATTTCATGGGAGATGTAAAAGGTATGAAAATAAAATTTGCTATTCTTTGGAAAAAGAGCTGTAAGAAAACATAGACTAACCACTGACATAAAAGCATCCACCTCCAGAAGAGCATTTAAGGAAATTGATGAGTTCTTCTTCTTTCTGAACCCAGTAGAGCAGCTGTTTGGTTTGAATATTGCTTATAAATGCATGAGAATAAAAGAAAACAGCAAGTGAAACAACAGAAGTTTTGGGGAAAGTTTCAGAGAGTTTACATTTATTAGGAAACAGTGAGAAATCTGTTCTGTCACGCTATCGGATCCTGGTGAACCATAGGGTGAAGAAACAAGTCATTAGCATGAAAATCAGCTGGGTTTCCTGACAGAATTTCAGAAAGATGACTTCTAAAAGACTGTGTCAGAAGTGTGCACTAGTACAGGGAAGGGGAGTGGGTGCTGCTCTTTGGATACTCCCACTGGTGTGACTTCCCTATGAGGAGTTCAGGTCCCATATTTCTGCTTAACATCAGCCTAGGACGTCTGGCAGCCTCTGTGAAACATGGACTATGGTGTGTTGTTTTGTTCCTGTCTAGAAGTGTGAAGGAGTCATCCAGTCTCTAAATGTAGGCTGATTACTCCTGAACATAAGAACTTTTGGCTCATAGGTAGTACTTTCAGGGCAACTGAAGCTAATCAAGCAGTCAAGCTGGTCTCTACATTTTGAGCAGTTGTGGATCCCTGACTTCTTGTCTGCCTCAGAAAGAAATGTCTCAGATGAGGGATGAGAGCTGTGCCTACCCGGGGTATAAAGAAGAAGTTTAGAATGGAGTTTAGAAGTTAGACTGGTTTAGGAGAGTCGCAGCCGAAGGTTCTCCTCTAGGGCCGTGATGTCACCATCACTCATGACATTTGCATTCCTTAATCAAAGATGACACCTTCATTCTTTATGAACAGAGATAAACTTTTTTATCACCTGCAACATTGTTAAGACAATTAGCTACAGAATCTTCTGTGTATGTGGATAGTTACCATCCCCTAGAATGAAAGCAGTATGCACTTGAAACAAGTGGCACCTCTTCCTACAAGTCCTTAAGCAGTTATTACTCTAAGTCATTATACTCTTGGGAAATATAGTTTTGGATTTATTTCAGTGTATTTTCATTTTAAAGTACTTCCTCATGACTGATACAGAATTATCCCTAAGGTTATGAGTCTTCATCTCCTTTTTGTCCTCCAGAGGGTTGCATTTTCAACAAATGCCTATTGAATATTATTGCTATCCAAAATGAGTCCATGGGGTGCAGACATTTTCCATTCGTTATTTTTGCACAGTAGTAACTCTAGGTATTCCATGTCATTAGTCTTAAATTACTTCAGCTGTTGATTAGGGGCAGAAGTAGCTATTTTCTTGTCTTGGAGTCCAGATATAGAAAATCATTATGGATGCATCTTTAGGATGTGTGAAACCCTGACTAAATTTCCTGGGCAACTTTCCCCTGTGAACATGAAAGGAATGAAATACTACTGTTTTTAAATACTTTATTTGAAATTTCTTATGTTTGGCTTTGAAAGTCTAAAACAAAGAAGATCCTGTTCATTTAGCCACTCAAGTATTATAAGACTTCTTTGGGGCAAAGGAGTGATGTAAGGGCCACAAAAGATAGTAAATAAAACCACTTAGTTCATATAAACATGGGAATCGAACTGGGAAGAAGTCATAGTAAGAAACCACATTTAGCCTTTGTGCTAAAATCCCTGATTTGTAGCTTAAAGAAAGACATATCCTTTGGGGGACACGACTGCAGACACTTTTGTTCATAGTCAACTGAATCCATTTCCTTTAGGAGAGTGACAAGGCAGCAGCGTCATAGTAGAAGGACATGGAGGAGAAAAGCTGTTTACTTAAAGGCAGCTGAGAAACAGCAAGAAAGAGAGAAAAGGCTGGAGGAACAAGACATACCTGTGATCTGCTTCTTCTAACCAAGCTCTCCATCCTAGTTCCTACAGCTTCCACAGTACCAACAGATTGGGAATCTACCAAAGGACTAATCTAGTGATTATGTGTGCTCCTTGATTCTGTCACATTCCCAAATCACAGCATTAAACACTCAATTAGGGACCAGGCCTTACATACATCTAAATGACAATGTAATGCAAAAATAGCAAATATGCTCCAATTTATTATGTGGCATAAAGGAAACAGTGGTACAATCACCAAGAGAGCTGCATTAAACCTATAATTTTAGTAAGAGAGTCCTCTGTGTGAAGTGAGATTCCACAAAACTCTATTCAATAATTTATTAAGGGGTGTGATGGAAAAACAGACTCATGAATATAGAACAAGGTAAGAGCTGCTGCTCATACAGTTACTGCTGTCCTGTCCCTTCTGATCAAGGATGAGAGGACAAACTGCACGCCACCCAACTGCAAACTGCTCTAGCTCTGACCATGTGAGAGAGAGGACGTGACCTTTCTCTGTTTTTTTTTTTATATAAGAAAAGAAAGTCATTTATTAAATGGTAAATTCAACAGCTGCTCAAATAAGAGTTGATTCTCAACTCCTGCTCATCTCTAGAAATGTTTCGAAAAAGCCGTTTTAAAATCTATCCTACTAAGCACGACCATGTAATGGGTGTGGCACAGAACTCCAGTAACCAGACTATAATTCCACTAGTCACATCTACAAAGAAAACCACACTCACGATAAGTCACCCTCCAAATCATTGGCTAAAGAAATTGAGCTCTCACAACATCTGTGAATTCAGGATATGACAATCAACTAATACTAAAGAGTCAAAGGGGCAGGTATGCTTCATCAGAAGGTCAAGAGTCTAGATTAAGACGTTAATTGATTCTTTGTTGTCATTGAAAGAATATAATGACACAGAAACTTTGCAATTCAGAAAGGCACAATATACAGTTAGAAATATAAAATATGGCCTCTGAAACATGGGTGATGCTAAGGTTCATTCTCATGAAGAGAATGAACACAAGAGCTTTGAAGAGGAGGAGATTGATGTCTGGCAAGTATTAGACACTCAATATTCTTGTTGATGATATGAAATGCATGGAGGGAAGGCAGAAGAGAGAAATCTTGTGAGAGAAGCTTGTATTGGTCATGTGAAAAAGAGACATTGTGTTATTACTCTTCATTGCAGTAGTGAAAATGGTTGAAAGAAAAAAATGTGAAAAGTTTTGGAAAGAAACTGTGGGATGATCCTCATGAAGCAGCCAGGCTCACAAAGAAAAACATTTTGCGACTGTCAGGCAAGGTTAACTATGTATTAAGAATTTCTGACAAAATATAAAAATAGTCAGCTTTGCTTTTTGTGATAGAGTTGTAGTTTATGGACAAATATATAAATACCTAACTTTGCCCCAATATAAGCAAAATCTAAGAGAAAATATTCAATGGAAATATTTTTACGTGTTTGTAAATGTAAATGAAGAATTACAGAATCTCAGATATCTAAGCAGAGAAGAGATCCAAGAAACTGAGTGAATTAATACACTAGAAATCTTGAAAAAATGATGTTTTATATTAAGAGATGAGTATGTGAACTTAAAAGACTAGATATTAGAGAAGATAAATAGATGCATAGTAACTGATAGAAAATAGGCAGCAGATATATAGATGAAAATTATGATTGACAGATAGATTGATAGATAACTCAGATGTTAGTATTCAGTAACATCCAAAAAGCCTCTGGGTTAAACAAAACTGATGGTTTACATGGTGATTCATAGCAGTAGTGGCATGGAAAGAGAATTCCAGTGTTGATGATTATGGAAGGGACTGATTAGATAAATTAGATATTTTATGGGAATTCTATTTAGGCATTGAAGTCACTGAAAATTGAATATCTACTCTTTCTATTCCTTAGTTTACTCTTCTCCATGAATTTCAGAAGATGTCTGTATGTTAGCCTTAGTCTTAGAGAAACACCATGACTACCTTCAAGGGGATAAGAACAAAATTTATTATTGGGAAGATAGCTTCCACTCCTTTACAGGAGGGTAATTCTTTCTTTGTCTAACTTGCTGGGAGTACAGGATATCGTGATTTCCATGACATCATTTTTCAGTTAGTCACACAGAGGGGTCGGTTGTGCATATTTGTTATACTGATCCCCTGAATAATTCAAGGTGACTACTTTCCTAGCCAGAGACTTAGCAATGTGTCAATAGAATAATCTGTTGTAGATGAATGGCATGTACTGCGGTAGAGAAGCAGTTAGATTTACTTGATCACCATTATCATTTCAAAGCAAAGCTTCAAGAGGTTGGATACCAAGAAATAAGCCTCACTGCTTTGGCACTGCCATAGCCTTGGTATCTATGGAATGAGCTCTGTTTATAGTCTTATGTGAAAATCCCATGTGCCATAATTGGCTCAACAATTAAAACGTACACATTTGCTTAGTAGAATTACTTGATTGGATTTTAATGGCACCTATTGACAAGACAGCTTCCTCAGAGAATTGTGGTGAAACCACAATGATTCTGTGACCCTAAGAGGCTGACATAGGTTTGGATTTTTTCCACAATGAGACCTTATCTTGCTCTCCCACATGTGTGCATTGTGGTTGCTGTGCACAGCAAAGAGACCACACATCCTGATGACATAGTTTTATATAGTCATTGTTTTATAATGCTGCTCTAAGACGTGGAAAAGTTTGCCAAATTTTACTGTGCTATCACTGAATGGCTTCAACCTTCTCCAAATATTTTGTTATATCAAGAAGAACACACTAGCCATCACTCTCCTGCTCTTTCCTTTGGTATTGTTATGTGGCAAAAGCTATTTGAAGATTTGGGAGAGTATTATGCTATTTAATAGAATGTATATGTTGTAAAAACTCATTTATCTTTTTGACATTAAACAAAGTGGGTTATAATTTTGACAAAATTGTACGTAACTTTGTGGATTTGGGGGAATTGCAGCAAGCCAAATGAAGCACCCCTTTCTCCCAATATTTTTTACTTTTTCAAAGCATTCCTATAAATTATTGTTGGCTCATTTCCATAGTAAAATTTCTTTTATATCTCATCCATTATTTATTCAAGATGAGACACCCCATTTCTCCGCATTAGAATCATGACTTCCAGCTTTATCTCCTCTGCTCTGTAATAAAATCTGTCTTTCTTTTCTGTAATTTATTGAACCTAGTCAAAGTTTCTCTTTACTTTTCCTGAATTGGGTATCTACTCTACCCTTCTGTTCCTTAGTCTTCTGTACTCTGTGACTATCAGAATGTGTCCATGAGTTAGTCTTATTGAAACACCATGACTTTGAGGATGTTGGAACACAGTTTGGATTTGTGTCTAGAAACTCTTGTTACTGCAGTCCCTTGTCTTTCTTCTGAGTTCATGAATGGGATTTAAAATTCATGATACTATGTATTAATGATCTACTTGGGGATATAAAAGATATTATGTCTTTCCTTGTTTATAGGTGACCTAGAAAGAGGAATATTATTTAACATCCTTCAAACATATATCCTTATCCAGTCTTATAAAATTGCTGGTAGCTTAAAATCTACAACATGTTTACATAGCTCTAAGTTTTTGAATAAGCATAGCTTTTTCCTAGATCATGTTCCTATCCACCTGTCTAACTCCTTTTGATGAATCGGCAGTCAGTTTGTTTTCCTACCTCATCATAATACTAAAAAAACATGCACTTTCCGTAGCCACAATGCTAGCAGCTTAGTAAATTACATGTCATACATAATCACATTATGGGTCTTATCTTTCTCTCCTATTTTTAAGGTGTGCTGTTTTATTTTCTAACACTTGAGAATAAATAGAGAGTGATTAGAGGCTGAGTAGTGATGAAGGAGATAATGAGATGGGCAAAGCATAGCCATGTTCGTAGATTATGAGATAAGAAAATCCTAGTTCAGTTGGTTAGGTAAGTAGGAAGTTCTGATGGCTGTTATACAGTAAGTGGCTTAAGAGGAACTTAGCATACTGTATACTTCACAAAGCTACAAGAAAAAATCTTGAAAGGTCTCAACATAAATGAACAAAAAATAGTAAAGGACACAGGTAAGTCTAACTCAACATAAACATTACATTATTCATACATGGATTAAACATGGGATGTCACCAATATGTCAATTTGTGATTTTATTTATCAATTAAATTTAATTTAAAAATAAAATGAAATTTGAGATACAGAAAAAAATTCGGTATGTTTCATGCCCAGTTCATTCCTGCACACCTCATAGATCTACTAGGCTTTGGCTCTAGCATCTCTATTTTATGTCTGCTATGCCCCTCACAGAGATCACAGTGTTCCTATCTGAAACCCAATCATTATCTAGGAATCATGTATATTTATGACTCTTCTGCTATCAGCCCCTTCATGCCTCTGATTTTTATTTTTCCACATTCTGCTTCTGCCCAGCAAGAAAGTGAAAATAACATATTATCAATAGGCATTTCCCTATTGTAGCCCCCAAGCCAAACACAACAAGTAATAAGTACCTCTCCATTGTCAAAATAACAGCTAAGGAAATTCTACACACCCACCTCAAACATGGAGAAAAGAAAGGTCTGCTTCTTTTTTTTTTTTCTGTTTTATACTCACTGACTGGTTCTTTACCCAATATAAATTGGTATAGTGTTATATGTAGTGGTTTTCTCTGGAATTATTTAAGATCCCATAAGTTCTAAAAGAGGCTCATTAAGGCTCAGGAAACTCTAATGGAAGCTCCTAAAGTCTCAGGAAGTAACATATTCAGAGGAAGTTCATAAAATTTGCCCTATATGTATGGCCCTTCCATCCCCAAGGGTGTATGAGCAGTGAGGGCCACTAAGTAGTTATAGGCCAGCTGAGGTGCCTGGAAGAGGAGCAGGTAAGTCAGGCTGTCCAGAAGATACACTCAGATCAGCTGAGGCACATCAAAGAGAGTCTCTGATCTGGCAAGCAGCCTGCATGGCATTCGGTGCGATCCATTGGGAGTCATTGCCCATAGTGGATGGCTTGGCAGAGATGTTGCTGCCTTTGAGTCATCTGTACTCTTACAAGTGATCTCTCACCCATTTGCCTGTAGGTGACCCGAGTAAACTCAATGGTTTACTAAAGATTCTGGCTCTGTTACTTCGTTCTGTCATCAGTATCCTATCTAGGGTGTATAGCCTTTGGTGATGTATCTCCCCAGGAAATAAGACAACAAATGACATTAACAGACATGTGTGAGAGAACGAACAACAGACAGTGAAGGCTGGATTTTTTGGGGAGCAATTCAAAGGAGAAGAATCAGTTAGTTGAAACTAGGATGCTTGAAGTTTTGTCCCTATCATCTTCACAGTGAGAGCAATGTAGACATCTCTCATAACATCAGCTAAGGGTGCTCTATGAACACAGAGATGCAGAGTTCACGTCCTCTAGCTAGAAGTTTGTTAATCTTCTGGGCTCATTTACTACCATACGACTAAAAGGGCTTTAAAAGCAATAGTTTGATTAAAATGGGGGAAAACAACGGAAACTTCTTCAAAACTCAAAATTTCTAGAATGAGACCCAGTGGCTGCAGTTGAGGTAGTTGAGTTCCAGGTACCAAGCAAGTGTGAGAAGGCACAATGTAGAGAATACAGGAGCTAACACTGAATCAAAAGCAATTAGTGTTTAATATTTATATTAAAATTGAAACTAAATTCTTACTACCCAGCAGTGCTAACTTGTAGAAATGTGTATTTACACTGCCAGGTAAATCAATGCTTTAGGTATGTTTGTATAACTTTTTAGAGAATTTCAATTCAATCTGGAGAATTGCTTCAACCATTTCTCATAGGGCCTGGTCACAAGCCTAGCAGTGATCAACTTAATTAACCTTTTGTTTGTCTAGGAAAGACGAAGAATTTCATTTCGGAAAAAAATATGTCTATTTATATTAGTCAAAACAGAGGCTGCTTTCTTTTTGCACATTTTATATTTTATCTCTCTAAGTTTTTAAATTTACAAAGAAATCTGATAGTCTTATTTAGATTCCTTTACATGTGCCAAGTTGAGCTTATTGTTCTGTTAAAATTTTCTTTTTGACAATTGATTTCTCTGTTTCTCAGTGATAGTATCTTGTTCAACGAATTGGTTGTTCTTTGGTATTGTGGGTTCTATATTCAATTCCTCACTCAGATTTGGGGTTTTCTGTCATTAGTTCAAGGGATATACTTTTTATGTCTCTCCCAGCATCTTCACCCATGATCTCCATGCTGTGTTGACGATTTTACCAGATGTCCTCCCATAAGACAGGTAGGTAGGTGCTAGATAAGACCCAACAGCTGTTGTCACCAACTTCTTTCTCATTTGCTTTTCTTTGTTCATGGACATTAATGCAAATGACTAGGAATTTACTTTCCTGAGGTAGAGAAGATTTTCCTGAAGCAACCTTGGCTTTGATTATGTCCTGATAAGGAAACCTTGAAGGTAGGTTACTTACTCCCAGGACAGCCTATACTTTTTCCCTTCTCTCTTGGAGGCAAAAAGAATGTTCTTCTAAGTTTTAGGTTAGTTATTACTTTTCATCCAGTTTACATAACCCAGGTTAGGAATCTAAGTAGGGATTTAGATTCATTACCCACAAGACTTAATTCTAACTTTTTGTTGCATCAATGTACTTTATTTTTGTAAAATATAGAATAAATTTTTGTAAGATGCAATTGTTTCCTGACTGTGGATTAGGGTGGTGGCTTACCAGTTTTTAGTTCAAGAAAATTTTCTTGACTTAATTCATCGATCATAGTGTTTAGTTTTTTTTTTCTACTGCTGTGGCTGCTGATACCCTCCTCCTGGCCTTTCTTTTCCTCTCATTCGTTTCCTCCTTCTGTCCCCCCACTCTCTTTCTATCTCCCTGTCTGTCTATCCTCTCATCTTCCTCTCCCTCCTCCCTGCTCCTCCTCTTACTTTCCTTTTCCTTCCTCTTATTCAACCATGTTCTCCCTCTTTCTCCCTCCTCCCTCCACTTCTATCCTCCTCATTTTCTTTCTCTTCTTCTCCTCTCTCCTCCTCCCTATCACCTTCTTTATTCTTTTTCGCTCCTCTCTTCTCCTCATCCTGATCCATCTTGTCTCCTTTCCTCCCTCTTAGTTTCCTCCACCTACCCCATCTTTCTCCCTCTCCCTTGCCCTCCATCTCTTCCTTCTTCTCCTTTGGTAATTCTTTTATAAATCTAAGCATATTTCTTTTCTTGAATTCATATATATATATATATATATATATATATACCCTCAGCATTTTGTCTTATTTATACCAGATATTTTTATTATGTGAAGGATTTTTAAAAAAATATTTCCTCTCTTTTTGTTTGTTTGCACCACGAAGTAGACTCTACTTTTATTGACTGATGCTCTTAATGTTTGTTGTATGAGTCATATGACTCTTCACCCACCTGACTTGTTTTTCTTACTTCATGGTTAGAGCTCACTTCCAGTGTTACTTTTTTGTAGTGCTTCCCCTGCCCTCTCTGTAGTTTTCCTTATCAAAGGGCAGGAAGGTGTGTGTGATTAGCTGGGTCCTGTCTTGATGTGGGAGTGTCATATCAATCTGTTGATTTCATTGGCTGAGCAATAAAGAAACTGCTGGCCCTGATAGGTTAAAAGATAGGTGGGCGGAGTAAACAGAATAGAATTCTGGGCGGAAAAGGAAGTGAGGTCAGACTCTGCTCTGCTCCCGGAGACTCAACAGCTCTGCTCACTGGAGCAGAGACACCATGATGGACGGAGGCTAGAATCTTCCCGGTAAGCGCACCTTGGGGTGCTTACACACATCATTAGAAATGGGCTAGTCCAGGTGCGAAAATTAGCCTGTAAGGGTTAGAGTTCATGGGCCAAGCAGTTCTTAAATGAATACAGTTTGTGTGTTGTTATTTCGGGCATGAGCTAGCCAAGCGGCCGGGGTGTTGGGGACGCAGCCCCGCCGCTCCTATTTCAACACTGTCTGGTGCTCCACATTGCTATATTTCTGGTCTCTTGTTTCTTCATATGATTGGTTTGTTCAGATTCAGGTCAGTATGCTTTCTTGGTGGAGAGCAAGGACCTCTGCAGACACACTGGTGCAGTTTCAATTCTTTCTCCTGACTAGAGTTTTCAAATTTAAGCAGACACATATACACATACCTAGCAGTTAATAAAGACTAAATTACCCAGTGAGAAATGTTTAAAGGTATTCAGGAATGTCTGAGATAGTGTGATAGTGTCTTTGGTGCACTGCTAACCACTGTGGTCTACTTACCCTAGTTATAAACCTATTCACACCCAAAATATTAAGTTTATAATTGTTTTATTTTAAAATTTCACTCTTTTAAAATGGTTTAAACATCATTTTGATAATTTCTTCTTCATAATTGCAACTCTACTTTTATTTATTTAGACATATCTATTCATTTTGTTATTTATAGAAATCCGAGTGATAGTCATGTCATAAAACACGTGCAATATTTAAAAATATTCTGTATTGTACTATAAGTTTGAGGCATGTGAAACTTAGTTATCAATAGTTATAAGTCTGAATTTGCACTATTTGGACAATTTTACTATACTGAAATCCTGTGTGTGCTATTTTTTGTTCATTTATTTTACAAACCTTGTTTATAATGTTTTTTTGTTCATTATTTTTTTCTTTTGAGTTTATTTTCTTCACTTTTCCTACCCTAAGAACACTGGAATAAGAGATTATCACCCCTCAAATTATTGGTAGTTGGTTTTATCAATATCTATGTAGAACCTTCTGATAATTATTATGTCTTGATGGATGGTTTTCAAATCCCAAATATCAATTCCTATTGATAAATTTCAAGTATTTTGTTTTTCCTGTGGTCCTTTGAAATCTGTGAGTGTCACCTTGTAGGCCCCACAGTTTTCTTTTTTTCAGATATGATATGATTGTGACTTTAAAATCGAGATGGTATTATGGCTCATGGAGCTGTAGATGCTGTTACCTCTAGCCCATAAGATGGAGGTTGAAGAAATTTATAGGCAGAGAATAGCAGAATAAGGCAACGAGGCCACAGAAGTAGAGATTATATGGGGCCATAAAAAAAAACCCGGCAGAAAGCAAATGCAGCAAAGAACAGATTCTCCCACAAGGCCTCAGATGGGAGCATAGTCCTACTAATACCTACTAATACCTTGATCTCAGAGCAGCAGCAGAAATTTAAACTTGGAGCCCCTGGGGCTACAAGTAGGTAAATTCATGCTGCTTTAAGCACCCAGCTTATGGTAACTTTTACATCGACCACTAAAAGCTAATGCACTTGTGTTCAAAGACATTACATGTAAAGCCTGTCCCTCTGCCACTTTTCTCCGTGGAAGGATAGCAAGCAATTATTGCTACTCATTAAACTTTTGCTGATCGCTATTAGTAAAACACAGTGAATGTGGTTAAGAGACAGCCTTGTCTTTCCTGAACCATTGTTTAGTGCTCCCTTTTGTGGGCCTTTCCTCTCTTGGCAAGCTTACTGCCAGCCAGGCCATAGATGACTAGGGGGAAGACAGATTTTCAAAAGTGTGACTTCAATATGCCATTGTGTGCTAGAGGATCCAAGTGTTGACCTTGAGTCTGACCACAACACTCTATTGCAGTGAAATTCTACATTTAGGAAGCTATCTAAAATTTATATTATTTATGTTCTGAGACTTTGCTTTTATCGTGTAAGAAGTTTAGCTCCAAGCAACATCCAATTACTTGACTGGAGAAAAGCCTCAACAATTATGCCAGTAGTGGGCTCTGCTGCCTTTGATTTGCAAAGATCTTCTCAAAAACCATTGTAAAAGGACTTCCACTTCATACATCAGGCTTCTAAAGGCCTTTGATCTGTAGAAAGGTATTCATGGTCTAAATAACCACTGCATTCTTATAGAAATAAGTGAAATCTGGACTTAAAATAATTGACACCTAAGGGAAAACTTATTAAATGTAATCTTTATGCACCATATAAAAGGGTTTTTTTAGATCAAACATTAAAGGTGACTAAATCCTTTATTCTTTATTCAAAATTAGTTATATCTGCTCACCATTAAATAAGGAACAAACTCTGTAAAAACAGAAACAATACAAGTGGATGCAGTCTGACAAACTTGGCCACGTTTAAAACACACTTCTTCCAATTTAATTCCAAGTAGAAAACAAAGGGAAAAAAACCAGATGGCACATACATAGCAATAGCAAAGAATGTCAAATTTAGCTAACAAAGTTTTGCATCTTTTAACATAGTACCGTTTTTCACACAAGTGCCCTAGATGGGCAAATCTCTGAAAATCCATCATTCTTTGAGGAGTCTATTTCATAGAGAATATCTTGCTTCTTAGAACATTTTATTTTTTCACAATCGTCTTTATTTTGATCATCTCATTGTAAGTTAAGTTCAAGAAGGAAACTGTTCTTGAGTATAAGGGATTTTTCTCCTGGGATCTCATTTCAGTTAGTAAAAGCCAGATGACTACAGAGTGACTACTTTCCGCGGCTTCACAGTGCAGTGGACGGTGTTTTGAGAGTCACTTAAGAGGAGCAAGAATTCTTTTAAGGATTTGGGATGAAAATAGCACACACGTAACAGTGGATTTGAAGAGTGGACCTGTGAAAGTAAAGCTGAAGCTGCCCACTGTATTTCACATGGTTTCTACTGCTGGCAGGGAGGATTGTGTTTCTTTGTGAGCATGCAGCTTGATATGGCTCTAGCTTCTATTAAGTAAAATCGTGTTGTTTCCTCATTTATAAAACATGTGTCCAGTAGTTGTGAATGGTCAATAAGAAGATAGGTACTATTTTATTTCATGGCTTGACTTTCTTCCAAACAATGACCATAAAGTTCATATTTTTTATATAAATATCTTTGCTTTTCATGACAAATCATATTGATTCCCTGCATATTCCCCAATGAAGACAAATCATACTAAACCATAGGCACACATGTCCATACACCCCTCAGCTCGAAGATCTGATATTTGCCAGCTTGAATTTTATATGATGGTAGTTTCCCTAAGAAGCAAAAAATGAAGGTGTGAACTTATCTAGATATCAGTACCTATAATAGAAAACTACAACTTGTAGGAGAAGGGGGCTGCTTGTTCTTTCCAGCCATCCGGCTAGCTTCACCCCCGAAATAACCACACACAAACCATATTCATTTAAACACTGCCTGGTCCATTAGTTCTAGCCTCTTATTTGACTAACTCTCAAATCTTGATTTAACCCATTTCTAATAATCTGTATGTTACCACAAGGTCGTGGTTTACCGAGAAAGATTAAGCATGTCTGACTTGGCAGCTCCATGGCGGTTCTCTTGCTCTCTGCTTTCTTTCTCCCAGAATTCTGTTCTGTCTCCCCACTTACCTAAGTTCTACCCTGTCACCAGGCCCAAAGCAGTTTCTTTATTAACCAATGAAAGCAACACAAATGCAGAAGGACTACCTACACCAACAACTCATTCTTTTGAGGCAAAAATCATTTTATCTTTTTAATCTTTTATTGAAAATAGATTATTTTCTCATATAATACATCTTGATTATGGTTCCTCTGCTCATTCCTTTTAGTTCCTCCCTACCTTTCCTTCCCTCCCCTCCAGATTCACCCCATTTCTGTCTCTCATTAAAAAAGTACAGGCTTCTAAGAGGTAACAAACAAACATGACAAAATAAAATAAGATGATATACTATGAACTATCATCAAAGTTGGATATGGTGACCCAACGAGATGAAAAGGGTCCTAAGAGTTGGCTAAAGAATCAGAGACCCACTTGTTCTGATAGTGAGGAACCCCATAAAAATAATAAGGTATTAGATATAATAGGTACACAGAGGGCCCATTAAAAACCATTAAAAGGCCCTGAGCTTGTTGCTTCAGTCTCTGTGAGTATATGTGCACCTTGCTTAGTTGATTCAGAAAATCTTGTTCTCTTGGTTCCCCATCCCCTCTGCTTCTTACAATCTCTCCAAGTCCTCATCCACAAAATTTTCCAAGTTCTGAGGGGAAGGATTTGATGGAGAACTCCGAGTTAAACTATTTCTATGTACATAATTTAGGAATCCTCATTAGGATGAGTATTGTAGATTCCAGGAAGTTTCCACCGCTCCTGAATTCCAGCTGTCTCTCCCATTTATTCTAGCTCACCCTCCACCTGATCCCTCCCACTCTCATCCCCATTCCTATCTATTAAATCTATCCCACTTCTCCTTCCTATAGAGATCCATGTGTCCTCCCTCCCCCCACACACCTCTTTACCTAACTTCACTGGTTCTACGTTTTGTTATGTCTATGTAGCTTTGTTAAAATTTATTTAGCAGCTAATGTCCACTCATAAGTGAATGTATACTGTATTTACCATATTTGCTTTCTGAGTCTGATCACCTGACTCAGGTTGACTTTTTTGGCTAATTCTATCCATTTGCTTTTTAATGTAAAACTTGATGTAAATATGGTTCAAACAAAAGGAAGTTTTTTTTCTTTTTAATACAAATAGCAAGAAGAAAGTTTTAATCTTCACAGTGATAACAGTCACATGGAGAAAAATGACTACTAAGTAAACATTCCTAAAAATGGGGAAGTAGCACTGAGCTCCCCCAGTTAGGATCTGGGATTTTGCAAATGTTGGGGAAGTTTGCTGCTTCTTTTGGGGAAGTACGAGAATGTGGGACGTGACTGGTTCAACAGTAGTTGGTAAGCCTGGAGACAATCACTGCAGGAAACTACTGAGTCTCCCAATGTGGAAAATGGGAAAACAAGGAAAATTACTTGCAAGTTTTAACAAACTCTGGAAGTCAACTGGGTGAAGTAATATGCTAAGTTTCCAAAGGCTTGTTCTAAAATATTTAGCAGACGGCACAATGGAAAACATGCCTTGCTGTATTATTCGTATCCTATGTGTGGTACACATCTGGACCCTAATGTCTACGGGCTTCTCTTCTAAATTGTCTGCAGAAAGAAGAATGTTGTTTTATTGCAAATGGCTCCCTGCCCTCATCTGAAAACTGAAGCTCAGAGTAAAAGTTATTTGCTGTAACCAAACCAACATTTAGATCATTGGAATTTGAGCAGTTGTTTTAGAGTACCATGGGATTTTCCTGTTTCCATATTTTCTCCTCAAATTATACATCACCTGACCCTTTTCCAAGACCCCGATAGTAAGCATGGTTTAGAAGATCAAACACAGGGCCTCTGAAAGAAACATCTGTTGTAACTACTGTTTTTCAGGTTCGGGTTGCCCGACAGGTCTTGTAGGCAGGACTTTCCAGTCCTTACTTCTGTATGACCGAGGACTCTTGCTAACTGCAAAGGATGAAAGGTCTTTAGTTCAGTATTTCAGATAAGTGGGTCCTGAAGTTCTTTGCACTGAAAATGTTCCAAGGAAAATAGATCTATGGTGATTGTTTTGCTTTGTTTCTGCTTTGGTAAGCCATATCGAGTACAGAACTCATCAAGCCCCACGGACCTGGAGCTGCCAGTGGTGAAGAGATGGAAGCAGCTGCTTCTTTAATTGTTTGTTTCTTTCCTCATTCAGTCCTCACCTCTTGTTTTAATCTCCAACATTGACAAAAGACCCAAGCTTCAAATTTTCTGGAAGTTGGTTCTTTCAAGCCAGTGTTTCTCTCTGACCTGATTTCTCTGTTCCCGCCTCACAATCAGCCCTCAGCCTGGCTATTATCCCTTAAATGGATCAAACAGACAGGGGTAATCCGTACTCTAATACCAAGGCCTGGTTTTGTGTCCACGGCTAAGGGTGTATAGAGCTCTGGAAGGTAATTACTTAAGCTGAACAGCACTTCATCTGTTCTGACTGAGTTTTAACACAATGAAGTCTCTGACAGTCAAAACCATCAGAGAACCACTCAAGGGAACTTCATGGAACATTTCTCTTTTTCTTTAATGACTAAATTCGAAATTAATTACAAATTTTATTATTTTCGGAAAAAACAAATAACCTGATGCCCTTAAAATAGCATGCAAAATTTATTGCTTGGATGGTAAATAGAGGATGATCGGTGCTGGGGAAGGGAGGTTTCCTCGGTCAACAGTAGCTGCAAGGCTTGGTAGTTCCATTCCCTCAAATGTGAACTAAATTTCTCTTTAACTCTCATCTCAGGTGCTCCTGTGGAGTGTGAGAAGTGAGCACTCAGAATAAAGGATACTTCAAAATTTTCTCCCAGGCTTGACATTGTTTTCTACTGGATTAATTTAATCATAAAGAGTGAAGACTCAACGGCCTACATAAAAGAATAATACTTTACTTAAACTTTCTTTAGAGAATTTTTCATCCAATGTTGTTTTGAGATTAAAGAATAATTGAGCTATTTAATATTGTCATTTTCCATCACTAACGACAGTTATTTCAAAAATATGTCTGAAGGTAAAGGGAAATGCTGTACCACTTTATGGTCAAGGAATATGGTGTCCTGCTATTGGGATGTAGAAGAGTATCATGGGGCACATAGTACGTAACTTCTAAAACTCACTTGAAATTTAGGTTTATGAAAAAGTTAAGAAATGAGCAGGACTTTTCATATATGTCTCATTCAGTTTATCAGTGGCCTAAGAACACCCCCAATGCACAAGTAAACTGTGACTTTATTTGAGTTTCTACCACTGGATGTGGTCTTTCTTTTAATTATTTAAATAACTTTTTAAAATGTATTTTACATACCAACCAGTTTCTCCTTCCTCCTCTCTTCCCATCCTGTCCTCTTTCCATCTACTCCCTCCCCATCCTTTCTTCCTCCATCTCCATTCAGGAACGGGCCTCCCATGGTCTTCTTGCACAGAGCATGGCACATAAAGTGGGGGCAGGAAACAGCTCCTATCCTTATATTGAGGTAATACAGCATGGGGAACAAGTTAGCAAAAGCCACCTAAACGCCAAGGAGAAGTTCTCCTTTCACTGTTAGAAGCCTTACTAAGAGACCAACGTATAAGATTGTCATAAACATGCAGAGAGCCTAGGTTGGTCCCATGGAGTCTCCTTAATTGTTGTTCCAGTGTCCATGAGCTTCAACAAGCTCTCTGTGGCTTCTCCCATCCCGATCCCTGCTCATACAATCCCTTCGCCCTTTCTTCCACAAGACTCTCAGAGCTCAATACAGTGCTTGTCTGTGAACCTTGGCCTCTATTTCTATTAGTTACTGGGTAGACTATCTCTGATGGCAATTAGGGAAGTCACCAATCTGCAAGAGGGGAGAGAGTCAGTTCAGGCGCCCTCTCTACTATTTCTAGGAGTCTTAGTTGGGGTCATCCTCATGGGTTCTTGTGGTTTTCCCTATTATCAGATTTCTCCCTAACCCTGAAATGCCCCCCATCTCTTTGCCTACTCCCCCTGACAACCAGAGCATGGAAGTGAGATATCCTATCCTCAGTGTAAAACACAAGGGGAAAGAACAAAACATAAGTTGAGTGAGGCTTTAAGTTCTCAGAGCATTCCTCCAACTTCAAGCTTCCCCTGCAAGGCTGCACCTCCTAATCCTCCTCAGATAGCACCACCTACTGGGGCCAGGTCTTCAAATGCCAGAGCATATGGGGACATTTTTCATTGAAACACAGTTTTGGAGACTGCTGACACTTTGTGTTTGTTTGATCTTTTTGTAAAATGTGATTAAGGATGTGCTTTGGGGACAATTCTCCCTCCCAGATAAGTTGCATTTAACTGTGTTCAAGCAGAGTCCACAATGTTGGTGTCTATTTAATCTTGAGTTAATGTCTTTTGTGCTTCCAAACCTCAGTAACTGTTTTCCCCTTTTTAATTAAGAAATATTTTCATAGAAATTATTTGAGCCTTAAAAATAATTTTCTCCTCAATGTTAGTACATAACTTCTGCCATTTATCTAAGGGTCTTGTTTATGTCACCTGTTACAATGGTCTTCCGATGGCAATTTTCTCTCCCCTTATCCATTTATATTTATCTCTTAGAAATATTGTGCAAGAAAGACTTGCCTCCTCTGCCTCCTTTATTTGTGTGTAGAGATTTGTGTTTTGCGATATGCCAGGTATTTGTTTCATTGTCTAGTTTTCTGTCACACTCTCTGTACTAGCTAAGTCCCATACATGAACACAACTGATAGAACAAATATACACTAAAAAGGGCTTCCTTAGTGTGGCTGACTTGATACAGCTTAGTTGTCCAACAACGGCTCTGCTCACAATGAAGAAGCTGAGAAACAGGTATCTGCTCAGTCCACAAGCTTGGTTGCCTCATTATCTTCATGGTGATGAAGATTCCCAGAGAACCACTGGTTTCACTTCATATAGGAACCTGATGGCACTGAATTCTGGTGTCACCATGGCAAGCAAAGCAGTAGGAGGGACAGAATATATAAACTTACCAGCAAGCTGAGATGTGATGGTAATGAGGTAGGAGCAAAAGTTTCCCCTGAAACCACATTTTTTTTTTCTCTGCTGCTACTGGAAGATGCTACCCATTTTTTTAATGTGGATGTTCCTACTCCAAATATTGTAATCAAGGAAAACCCTCTCAGGTGTATCCAAATGCTTATTTCTTAGTTGATGTCAGGTGCAGTCATGTTGACTATCAAGATTTAGCATGGCATTATAATTTCATATTTTAAAAAAAATCCTAAGTTCTTATATGCTTTGTGTAGTATTCCATTTACAATGTAAGATGCTCAAGCCCACATAACATTTTTCCCTATCCTGGACTGGAGCTGTTGTTGATATTGTTGTCATTATTAATTTACTGAAGAGAAATATTTGTGAGTCAAAGCCTAGGTGGTCACTGCCACTGTTAGTAGCATGTCATTTCTGTAGGCCCTTCCAGTGGGTAAAAGAATGTATGTGTGCGTGAGTGAGTGCATGCATGTGTGTGTGTGTGTGTGTGTCATCCAGCCACATACCTACAGGTCTTTATTACAGTATCTCTCTGTGTATCTATGAGAAAACATAGAAATATGCTGGCACTTCAGATTCCCCTGCATCACAAGGCTGTTTGGGTTCTCTATATTTGGAAATTATGATTTCTCTTTAATAAACAAAAAAACTGAACAAGTTATCTCTAGTTTACATATTTATTTTTTAGCACTTGCAGATACTAAACTTATTGTAAGAATTATTCTTTTTTTAATCTAGTTATTTATTTATTAAAGATTTCTGCCTCCTCCCCGCAGCAAGAATTATTCTTAAACTTATTCCTCCAAGAAAAACTTCCAGGAAACACAAAAAATATATTTCCATGCAAAGATTTCATCTTTGACTTAACATAAACCAGACACATCTGTCTTCTCAAATTTTTACATAGTAAAACAGAATTAGACCTTTGGTTTTTCATCTGCTTTTCATGTTTATTCATTTGTAATGAAGATGGGCTTGAGGTTCACTGTTTTCTCTTCTAATTATGATTGGTTACCCTCCCCATTAAGAACTGAGTAAAAATTTACAACTTCCCTGAAATTACATCGACTTTCTGCTTTATTTTCCTTTAGCTTTTTTTCTGTCTTACATTATGCTATCTGGTCCATCTTAAGTTGATATGATATGGGTCCAGTCCAGTCACTTGCTCTGAGTATATTGGGATAATTTTCTGCTTCCATATTTAAAAGGTTCTAGCTATATGCTCCCTTTTTAAAAATCAGTAAATTATAGTGTTGTGAACATATTTCTGGACTGTTTTCCATGCTCTATTGATGCATGTTCTGTTCCTTCACTTTTACCATACTGTCTTGATGATGCAGATTTATATGTGCTTGCATTGGATAGTTGTATTTTTGTTCTTTATTTCTTCATTTTTAAGAAATGAAGATGAACTCAAAACTAAAGAGCTAGTTAACTTGGAGAAAGAAATTTCAACAGAAGACAATATTCAAGCTAAAGCTAAGGGGCCAAGCAGTGATTTAAATAATATGATTTCTGTGTAATTATTTCGAGACCAAGTGGCCAAGGACAAACAAGCGGTATCCATACTACTGGACAAAAGGCAGAGCCAAAAGACAAACACAGTGATGGGTGAAGAAGGAAGCCTTATTACCGTTAGAAGTGTAGGCACAGCAAACAATAATAAAGCAATAGAATTTTTAGAGGTAAAAAGTCATTAAAGAGAACTATGCAATTGTACTGGACAATAGACCAATAAGAACGGAACCTGACTATGCCCTCAATGAATGCAGGATATAAAAATGCAATCCCATTAGAAAACAAAATAAAAGTCTCTTAAAAATTTGAAAGAGTATCTCAATAGAAACGCTACACCGAGGGGAAACATTTTCCCAGGTTTAAGAATCCAGGCATATAAAGGCTACTGTAGCTCTGCTTCAGGGACATCCAGCTGCATCTTGAGTGGGCACAAATATTTAATATCATTTATGTGTTCAGAATCTGCAGACATGCTGAATTCAGGTTATGGAGTCAAAGAAATTTGCAGCAAAACCCCAAGATAATCTTTGAGAGGTTAGATAAATTGTGTAGGAATGGATTCCCTGAAAAGGGACCTCTGAATAGGCTTTACTAAAAGTTTTAATGGTGAAGCCTAAATTTCCATATAAATCCTTGATATGGGGACACAGTAAATATGCAGTTTCTGTCAGAGGAAGTTGCAGGAGCTCTTTTTGGCTCCAGAGTGATCTCACATGAGCTGCAAGTGGCAAGATCATAGAAGCTCAGCTACTAAAGCCTGTTGGAATTCACATTATGCCACTCTATGTCTGGATGTCTCTCATGGTGTCATGGAATTTAATATCTGTCATTGGGATCCAGGATTGTTTTAGTTCGATTTTTCCTTGCTCTCCTCCTGTTCTTCCTTTTGTAGGCAGATTCTAATCCTGTGCCATTGTATATTGGAAGTGTGAAGTATGTAATTTTCTTTTTGACTTTTCAAAGGTTTACAGCTGAGACTGTTTTTTTTTCCTTGAACCTCAGAAAAAACTTTGGAATATTTGAATGATTTTAAAATTTTTGTGGTTATAAATTTCACAATATAAGAGTTCCATAGTCCCTTTGAAGTTAGGATAGTCTTGGCTTGAATTAGAAGTGTCCTCTACGGGATCATATTTTTAATGTTCAGTCTCTGGCTTGTAGCACTATTTTGAATGCTCAGGAACCTCTAGAAGGATTGGCCTGATTGAAATAGGTTTCTAGGAGTAGGACATTGAGAATTATACTGTCTCTGTCTCTGAGCTTTCTGTTTTCAGTCTACTACCATGTAGACAAGCTATCGTTCTGAATTCTGTCACCACTAACAAAGCCCTTTCTCCTCTGCTGTGATAAACTGAAACAGTGAACCAAAGTAAATTCCTCTCTTGCTTTTCTCAGATATTTTGTCACAGTGATGAGAAAATTAGCTAATATGCTAGCATGAATTGCTATTTTGGTACTTCCTTTCATGGTGAATGTTTATCTATACCTATTTCTTCTAACACCTTTCCCTATTTTTGTTAATACCTTTCTCCATTTGTGTTATAAATAGAATTAGAAAACACTCCATCTTCTCATTTCTAAACAAAGTTTCTAAAAATTGCAAGCAGTGTTTATGAAGGATTTTCCAAATGGAACTTTAATGGTCTTGGGGCAATATCTTGGGCAATGCATAAGAATGCATGCTGTTTGTAATCCTTTCGACCTGTGCATTGAAGGGCAGTATGAGGACACATCCATACTAATTTATACTAAATGTTAAAGAAAAGGATGCTCTTAAGGTATAATGATGTGTTTATACTCATCAGTTGATTTTAAATAATCACAGGGTGATTATTCTGATGGATTCGATATGATCATCTAAAAGGTTAGAGAAAGAATAATGTTCTACAATGTTCAAGTGAACACATGTGTTCTCATATTGGAGTTGAAGAACAGTGTGTGTGTGTGTGTGTGTGTGTGTGTGTGTGTGTGTGTGTGTGTGTAGTGGGATTTCGGTTTACCCACTGAGGCACGTGTGGAGACCAGAGTTGATTTGGGGATGTTCTTCTCTATTGCTCTCCACCTTATAATTTGAGACAGCATCACTCACCAAACCTGGAGCTAGATGGTTTTGCTAGACAGACTGTCCAGGAAGTCCTTGGGATCTTTCTGTTTCTATCTTCCAGCCTTGGGGATACTGATATATACTGCCATGCCTGGATTTTAATGTGAGTGTTGAGGATCTTAGCTCAAGTCATCCTTCATGAGAAGCAGACACTTTACCCACTGATTTATTTTCTCAGCTCCTTATCAGAAGTTGAGGAATCATGAATTCCTTGCTCTAACCACAGACGGCCCATAAAACCTTGAGGGAAAATGAATATTGAATTGGATTTAGCATGAACTACTTCATAATTACATTTTCTGAAAGAGCCCCAGAATTTATTTACTTCACCAAGACACCGAGATAGTTTTACACTTTATGGGAACAGCAGCATCTTCAGATTGAAAAGCCTATAATTATGCGTGCTGAAAAGTACCACTAGAGTTAAAAAGACAACCCATACTTCCATGTCTTTATTAAAGCCTGAAAAGGAAGATCAAACACCAGCACTTGCCTCAAGTGACAGGCTGTATATGCTTTCCTTAATATCTATAACATTACCACGGTAAAGAGAGTGGCCTGGTCTCAATAACTTTATATGACAAGGAGGTAAGAACATGGAGATGAGTCACCATGGTGGCCACTGCCACTTTCCTAACACAGGCTCACTCAGCTCCCAGTTACTAACCTGGGTCAGACAACTGGTTAGATTTAAGCGTTTACAAGAATTAAATCATCTTGAGTTCTCAGTAGTCCTCATTGTCCGCTTTGTTCAGCAAGTCCGGTGTTATCCCAGGCTTTTTCAGACCCAGGCCAGCTGGCCTTGGTGAGTTCCCAATAGAACACGTACTGGCTTTGTGGGAGCCTAGGCAGATTGGACGCTCACCTTACTAGACCTGGATGGAGGTGGGTGGTCCTTGGACTTCCCACAGGGCAGGGAACCCTGATCGATCTTTGGGCTGACGAGGGAGGGGGACTTGTTTGGGGGAGGGGGAGGGAAATGGGAGGCAGTGGCGGGGAAGAGACAGAAATCTTCAATAAATAAATAAATTTAAAAAAAGAATTAAATCATCTATTTTATTTACATTAAAATGCACAAACATACCAGACAGTGGCGGTGCATGCCTTTAATTCCAGCACTTGGGAGCCAGAGACAGGTGGATCTCTGTGAGTTTGAGGCCAGCTTGGTCTATAAGGAGCTAGTTCCAGGACAGACTCTAAAGCTACAGAGAAACCCTGTCTCAAAAAAAAAAAAAAATAATAATAATAACAAAATTGCACAAACATATTATCATTTTCACATTTCATGAAACCAAAGATGGAAATAACCAAAGACTTTCTTAAAATGAGGTAGCATGAGTACCTTTCTTTTGTCTAAGTAGTGTTGGGAGGACACATTGGGCAAATAATTTCCTAGATCTCTTGTTCTACTTCAAAAGTAAAATACTTGCCATAAAAGTAAAAATAAAGAAAACCTATAGTAGGCTTTGCATATCATAATTTAATATGAAAAATGTATATGGAACAATAAAAAAAATCACAAGTTGTACTAAGAACTAGATTAGCCATGAATGAACGGGTAAAGGCAGTGAACGGATGGCAACATAAAGTGACACACATGTTGAAATTGCCCAGCTAGGATTTTAAGGCTTTTACAACAGAAATGCTTCCTAAAACCATCATGTATTCTCTTGGAACAAATAACACATCCGAAAACCTCAGCCAAGAAATCGTTATAAAAGAGCATTTCTCCAGTTTGGATCATAAATGTCCCCACAAGACCCATGTAGTAAAAGAGTTTGTCCCCACAGTGGCACTAATATGAGGCTGTGGGGGAGCTTTGAGATGCGCAGCCTACTTGGATGTCTTTCTATCACCGAAAGTGCTCCTTTGCAGGGGACTGTAGGATACTAGTCCCTGCTCTCTCTCATTTCCTGTCCTGGTCATGGCACAAGTGACTTTGCTCTCTGTGTCTTCTTGCTGTGATATGCCACCTCATAACACGCTTGAAGCAGAAGGGACAGCTTATTATGGGGTAAAGCATGAAAAACTGAGTCAAAACCATCATTATAAATTAATCTTCCTATATATTGATTGGGATTATGGCGAGTCAGTATATCCAACAAATAGCCAGATAGTGTTGAATTGCAAGTACAATATATTATTAGATGTGTTGAATGGGTCAGTAGTAGGCAGAGATTACTGAAAATGATAACAGTGGATGTCAATTGAGATAACTTATCCTATCTGAGGATAAAGTAAATGAATGAAATCAGTGAGCAATATATGAAAGAACAGTGACAAGCTATATGCTGCATCATCCCATTCCGGAGCAGAGCCCAGTGTGACTGAGAACTTGTGCTGAAGGAAAAAGTGATATTGGCCAAGTTTGGCAAAAGATGTGACCTCATAGACTTCATAAGCCGTGTGAATCTTCAGGATGGTGAATCTGAGCATTCACACTAACACACATTGTAAATAAATGAAAAGAACTCCAATAAACAAGCAAAAAGCATGAAAACATGCTAAGAAAAAAATGTGGTTTTTTTTCTTTTCTCTTCTCTCTCTCTCTTTCTTTCTCTCTCTCTCTCTCTCTCTCTCTTTTTTTTTTTTTGTAAAATCCCAACTCATAACAAAAGTTTTATCATTTGAATCTAGCAAGACCAGGATAAAGTACTGAAAATATTTCAAGTATTTAAAAATAAGAATTTAAACCACAAATTTTAAAATCAGACATATAGATTATTTTGAAAATGAAAGGAGGAAACTTGAGCTATTTGAGGTGGAAGGAAATGGATGATTTGTTAGTAGGATCACGGTCCTCATATAATGGCTGACTGATGCTCCATCAAGAAAACAAAATTTATAATATAAGAAGGCTTGGAACTTCACAAATAGGAATAAATGTTCTAATTCTCATGACTGCCCTAAATTCTATTTGACTCCTTACATACAAATATTTTTATTTTACTTTATGTTCATATGTTTTGATCATATTGTTCCCCTCCCCCAAGCCTGCCCAGATTCTATAAAACTCCCTACCCACCCAACTTTTTGCTCTCCCTCCCCTTCCCTCTCATTCTTTTTCAAACAGACACACACACACATGTGCATGAGCACACACACACACACACACGTATGAGCACATACACGTGCACACAAAAGGAGGGAGACAGAGGAAACAAAACAAAAACAACATAAATGGAATAAACAAACAAACAACGACAAAACAAAAACAAACAAACAAACAAAAAACAGTCCATTTTGTATTGGTCAACTGCTCCTGGCATGGGGCCTGCCCTGGAGTATGGTTGATAAACTCTGACCTCTATTGATCAACACTAATTTTCCTGTCCCAGCAGGTCTTTGTTGTGAATAGGTTCTTGATTAAGAGTGTCCACTTTCCCTTTTCAGTGCTGGGATTTTGTCCAATTTGAACCTGTAAAGGTCTTGTGCATGCTATCTTATGTGTGTGGATTGTATTGTGTCCGAAGATGCTGTTTCCTTAGTGCAATCCACCACCTCCGGCTTTGACCATATTTCTGCCTTCTCTTTTAGATAGACCCTGAACCCTCAGGGGAGGAGTTCGATGTTATCATCTGATTTGAGACTGAGTGCTCCAAGTTTCTCGTTCTCTGCACATTGCCCAGTTATACACACAGACTTTTAACACCAATTGCTATGGTGCTCAATGGATATAAAGGAGATATTTGATATAACTATATTCAAATCCAAATGATCAAAGACCTCAGTGTGAAGCCGGAAATTCTAAAATGATACAAAGATAATACAGGCAGTAACTACCCCACAGCAAAGGCACAGAAAATTTTTTCTGACATGAACTTCTCTTGTTCAGAAATTCAAACCAACAGTTCACAAATGTGATGACATGAAACTACAAAGGTCCAGTGCAGAAAAAGGAACAATTAATTGAGTAAACAGCAAGCCCCCAAAGTAGGAAAGAATCTTTGTCACACACCCCCACACATCCACACCCACACACACACAAACATATATAATCACCCCATAAATGTACATATATGTGTGTGTATGTTCTGTTCTATCTTTAAGTATATTGAAAAATACTCCTTAGCTCCTTTCTTCTCTTGAAAGCTCTGTGTTCATATATAGAACCCATATAAATATGTACATATATACATACACACACAAACACACACACACATATCTCTATCTATCTATCTATCTATCTATCTATCTATCTGGCAAAAAATTATTGTCCATCATATACAAGGCAATGACATACATAATATTAAGAAAACAATATCATAAACATGGTTTTTTGATATGAAAGGTGTTACGGAATTTTTTTTAAATGTTCAATCTCCTTAGCAACAAGGCGAATGTAAATCAAAGCTACTTTGAGATTTCATTTTACCATGGTCAGAATGGCTGGTGAGACAACTCATCGGTTAAGAGTAATTGTTGATATTGCAGAGGACCTAGAATCAGGTTCTAGCACCCAAATCGTGGCTCAGAACTATCCATAACCCCAATTCCAGGGAATATGTTTTTCTGACTTTCATGAACACCAGGAACACATGCGGTAAACATACATATAGAAAGCAAACACACACATAATATATATATATTTAAACTCACACACACATGCTTATATAAAAAAAACAGAATACAAAGAATAAAAGTACAGCTGATGATATGGATAAAAAGAAAGCTGACTAACTGTTGATAGGAATGCAAAGCAGTCCAACTGCTCTGAAAATCAGTGCAGACATCCCTCGTGGACATCCTGTGTGCATCCTCAACCTACTGTGCATCCTGCTACTTCCATGTTGGTTGCTGCTCTATTCACAATAGTTAGAAAATGGAATTAGCCTGGATGCCGGTCAAATGATAAATGAATAATGAAAATGTGATACACACACACACACACACTGGAATCCTATTCAGGTACAGAAAGAAATGAAATAATGGAATTTGCAGGTAAACGGATAGAACTAGAAAATGTTATGCTGAATGAGGTAGCCCAGACCCGGGAAAAATTCCACATGTTCTCTCTAGTATGTTGTTCCTAGTTCTGAATATTTAAGTTTCAGTTAATAAACTGAAGTAAATGTAGAAGCCAAGAAAGCAGAAAAGAACCATTAAAGATCTGTGGGGAAGACTTAACTAAGCAGGAACATAAGGGTAAGTCAGTTAGAAAAGGAGGGATGGGTACATACTACAAAATTATTTGGAAAAACCATAGGAGAAGGCATTATTTTATGAGCTTAATTTAAAAATATATAACACATATTAAACTCTATATGATTAAATTATATGTATATATTAAACTATATATGATTAAATTATATATATTTAATTAGATTTACCCCACATAGGCATATAATGATTTTTCTAAAGGGTATAGAGTATCAAACAAAAAACCCAGTGTCAGGCAAGAGACACCTCCATTCTAATTGCTTTTCTGTGATCACAGAGACCCTTCTAAACAGTATTGGCTATTATCATTGGTCTTGGTTGCATGCCAGAACTTGAGGGTAAGATCCTATTGCTGAAGACAGTACCATACTTTAGTGACAAAACTTGAAGACAGGAAACTTATACTGATCTGGAAGACTCCCTCCTGAGGGGTCTCATACTATTGGAAGGTTATATGAAAGCTCCTAACGCGTGTATACAACAATAATGACCACCTCAGTAGGTTGTCCAGCAGTGGGGCTGGAGAGATGGCTCAAAAGTTAAGAACACTTGACACTCTTAAAGAAAACCTGAGCTTGGTGTTTAGATTTCTGGGTAGCTCATAGCCACCTAAAGCTCAAGTTTCTTAGTAACTGATCTCCTAATTTTTCCTCTGTGAGTACCTGCATACATGTGTATAAACTGACACAGACAATCAAATATACAGATAATTCTTAAAAAAAGATATGCTCAGTGGCACAAAGATCTTGAGGATAATCAACATCTATGTGATAGGATACAAGACTTACTCAGTTGTAAGGAAGTTATAGTTAATAGTATAAAACGATCCAAAAAAAAATCTATTGATGGAGAGGCCATAGATCCTAGAGAAGAACTTACTTCTTTTAAAAAATTGATACAGAATCCAACCACCTTCTAAGTGTTTATTCTTATATCCATTGTTGTGATTTGAATAAGAACATCCCACATAGGACCACAGAGAGTGGCACTACTAGGAGCTACGGCCTTGTTGGAGGAAGGTGTGTTCTCAGTAGAGGCAGGCTTTGAGGTCTCAGATGCTCAAGCCAGGACCAGTGTGGCATTCTTTTCCTGCTGTCTACCAGTCTAGATGTAGAACTCTCAGCTCCTTTTCAAGCACGATGCTGCCTTCACACTACCATGATTCGAATCATGAAAATAATGAACTAAACCTCTGAAATTGCAAGCCAGCCCCAATTAAATGTATTCCTTTTAAGAGTTGCCATTGTAATAGTGCCTTTTCACAGCAAGAGAAACCATAATGAAGGCAACCATAGAAAAGTGCCTCTCTCAGTCCTCACCTAAGAAACTTCATTGTGCAGAGGCAGAGACTGTTATCACAGCTGGTCAAAGTGCAGAGACGAAATGACCTTGGAATGTCCATACAGAACATCTATGCAACAACTCCTATACCCAAGGCTCAGATAACATTGTGGAAGAGATGGCAGAAAGGCAGTAAGAGCCAGAGGACTAGGACGCCTTCTGGACAGCACTAGGATGTTATATCAGTCACACTCCTGCGTGGATAGTGGAAGTGATCATTAAGAAAACTGAATGAACAATATTCCTATAATAAATTAAATTTAAAACCTGAGAAAATATTAAACTGATTCACTGGGAAGAAAAAAAGGACATACGAAATGGAGACAAAATAAGTAAAACAAATGAATACCAAAGAAATAAAAGCAATAAATACAAAACAAAGCATATTGGGTGTAAATTATAATGTACCAATAAATATCTTAAATATAAACTGTATTAATGTGTGAATTAAGAGTTTGACAGAATGGAAGAAAAACTATATGTTATTTATAAGACATTTGCTTCAAATGTTATGATACACTTTAAATGTGAACTCATAGAACACATTTGGGATCTATGATTACACTAGGAATTCTTAGATTACACGTAGGAATTTATATTGAAAGTCATAAACTGAAATAAAAGTATTAAAACTTTTTTGTAGAGAAATATGCCAGTTAAAGGAGGAATGACAGACTATAAACTCCAAGGGAACATTTTCAATGCATGTATTAGACAAAAACATTGTATCTAGAATGTTGCATGGAGAGTCAAAAGACTCAAGACTAAATTCATAATCCATTTGATGAGTATGCAAAACTGTAGTCAGATATCTTAGTAAAGAGGATCCAGTGAGAAACTACATGCAAAGAGATCAGCATCATTAGTCATTAGAGAAAAACAAATTAAAGTTATAATGAAATATTACAACCATATTAGCATGTTAAAATAAAAAATAAAATTAACTAATTTTGAAGTCATAAAACACTGAAAAAACTAGCACAAAATATTATAAATTAGCACATACAAATGCTGCTAATTCCTGTGGAACTCCATCTTAGCAGCTTTTAAATGACTGAAGAAATACAGCTTTAAGATCTCAGGGAAACAATCTTCTTGGTGCATCCCGGGCTTTGAGAGCATCTAGCATTTTATTCCCAGCACCAACAATGGTTTCTTTTCAGCTCTTGAGGCTGTTGAAGTGTGCGCGTGTGTGTGCGTGTTAAGGTATTTATACTCCCCTGCTGAAGATGTCGCTGGTTTTTTGTGCTCTTATCACCAAAGCAATCGCTTTAGTGTTTGTCCCCAGCCTTTCTTTGGTGGACACATCCTTATAGACTGAGAGTCAGCTATAGCCCTCAACGCTGGCCTCTTTTGATGACTGTAAACAGTTCAGAACACTCCTAGAAAAAGGTCCCAACAGGTGAAGCTGACCAATGCTCGCTTCCTGCTCAGCACAATAATGTGTAGCATGCTGCTGGGGTAGAGTTTGCAAAGAGAGTGTAATCACAACACTGGCAAGTTTAGCAGTCTGTGACCCACATCTTTTAGCGTTCCTTTTTGCCACTGATTCTGTCTTCTATAACTCTTTACCTCCTCTAACATTTTAAACTCAGACTAGCATTTACATGACAGACTGTTACCCCAACAAATTATTTCTGAGAGTGGACTCTCACTCTCGAGCTCTTCCCATTTCTTCAGATGCTTCATAGACAACAACACAAATCCATTCTATTTTAATTAAGAAAGCGTATTTGTGGGTGTGTGAAGGTGCAATGAGTCCCCTGTAAAAACTTTAGAATGATTCCACCTTTGCCTAGTAAGATTGGACTATTGGATATTTCTAACCTCTATGGAAGAAATACGATTGTAGACTCTGTCTGCTAGAAAGAACTCTCTTCTTTATCTTCCTATTTAGACTACAACAAGGTTGGCAAATTGGTGCTTCTTGTGTTATAGAACCCCCAATGTTCCTAACTTCATTTTTTATTCAGGCATCTCATAAAAGAACAGCATTTTCTACTTTAATTGGATATTTTTCTTCCTGTTTTATAAATTATCATAATTTCAGCAGGGTTTTTGTTGTACCTAGAGGTAGAAGCCTCTTGTTATAGTGACAGAACTGTCAGGCATTCAGATAACTACCACTATATAAACTGCACTGCGCTTGCCAAAGGACCCTCAGTTTGTCCTTAAGTCTTTCTTCAAAATTGTTTCATCAAAATAACTCTATACAAACTTTCATGACTCCATTGTAGAGGGTTTCCATACAAATCTGTTGGAGGAGAGGGCTACTTGTTTGTCCTGGGCGCACAGAACCGAAATAATTACACAGAAATTCTATTAATTAAATCACTGTTGGGCCCATTAGTTTTAGCTTTTTATTGACTACTTTTTATATTATTAATTTAACCCATTTTTATGAATCTGGGTATCGCCACATGACAGTGGCTTACCTGCAAACTTCATGTCTGACTCTGGCAGCGTCTTCATGGCTTTTCTTTAACTATGCCTTCCCCCTCCCATGCTATTGGCCAAGCTAGTTTCTTTATTCATTAACCAATAAAAGCAACACATAGACAAAAAGACCTCCCTCACCACAGCTCTCTCTGTGAATGTGGACCATCGTGCAGCTATGAAAGCAAAGGAGAAAAATAGGATTGATTTTCTAAGCTTCCATGTGTTATCTGGAATCTGGACTGTATACGAATTCCACAACCTTACCAAAACCATAACTAAATTGCGACAGACCCAATTGTTGTAGTGGCTACTCTTACATCACTTAATTTATAGCTATACACTCTAATGTCTTATCCTTCTGTTTCCCACTAAATAGGAAATGTAGTATACTAGAATATTAACCAAATTGCTTTCATGGTGATGGCACTGTCTATGGCTTTATATACAACTGGGAAAAGAAGTACTAAACTGGCTTCGTATCCAGGAAAAGTGAGGAAATGTGGCATTTCTAGGGCTCCATGCTTCCAACATGAGTTGAGTCTGGACATTTATGTACGAACTTGAATGGTCTATAAATGTTCAGTATGTAAATTTGCCTAGGTTTCAATGCTGCAAAGTAACAGTTGAGTCAGAAGCCTTATTTTATAAACTTAGACCTGTTTGGGAAGCTCTGTGCTGGACACAGATGAAATTGAGAGAGATAGCATTACGCGACAGGAGCTCAGAGACTTGGGAGGGGCTGCTCTTGCTCTTTCTTAGTGACTTTCTCTTGAGTACTAACGTGTGGGTCCTCTCAAAATCACCTCTGTCCTTTCCACAAGCAATGATGTCAGTGACCTAAAGACCTCTCAATGAGTCCCCACTCATTGAGTGTGCTGCCCTAGCTTACTTGCCATACTGGCCAGCAACCTTTAGACATGTTAGTCTTTGAGAACTACAAACAAATCATAGACAAGCGACATTACTACACATAATAGATTACGGATGGGCTACTGCTGATATTGACAGTTGGCCCTGCCTTGTGCCTTTATTTTCTTGGATAGAGGATGGATTATAGTCATTTTAGAATTAATATCAGAGACATCAGAATCAACTAGAATGACAGGACTCTACCTGACTTTCCTTCCACAAGAAGCTTTTTGTATACCCTGGCTTATTTTCCTAACATTTTGTTTACTATTTCATGAGGCTTAAACATGATTCTGCTTTTAGTGGTATCTGTTCTAGTCCTTTCCTTGCGTGCCTCCCTTAATTCTCATGCCTAGCTAAAGCAAGATAAGCTGGTTTGTGTATATATATTTGCAGCTCTCCCTTTTGTAAAAATCCTTCTGTCTTTTCCACTCTCTCATTAGATCATAAGTGCTTTTGCAATCCCCCACAGTTCTATGTATAGTCAACTCTTGATTATCTGAGCTAATGGAGGGGAGCATTAGCATGGATGATATCAGAGGACAAATAAATTTCCCAGGGGTGTGCATCAATTCAATGAGAGCATCTGAGTCCCGGAGGCAGCAAAGTGAAATAAGCACAGAGCAGGAAGCATTTTGAATGAAAGAGTGAGATGTCACATTCTCACAGGGCCGTGAACTGCTGCTGCAGCTGCTAGTGAAATTTCATTCCACCCTGGCCAGGCTGTCAGGAGATTCTCAGTAGAGGGGCTCTGGGGCTCTTTGGGCATGAATTCTTTTCCACTGGACCTCTTGCTTTTGGCACCAGTGTTTGGCATGGCACAACATGGGGCCAGGACAATGAAAATGCAATGAAAGAGAAGTAATAGGGAATTCTTGGCAGAGCAGTCAACAAAATAGAAGCCTTTTGAAGCAGGGCATTGGAAGCTCTGTTAGTGAAGGTCTTGCCTTCAGGGGAGAGCCCAGTAACTGGATAAAGTTTCCTGTTCCAGCTGCCGGCTCATGCATTCAACATGACAAGTGCTTTATCAGTTTTGGAGGAAGGTGAAGAAGCAAACAGGAAAGAAGAGAAAAGTGTGATTTATAAGTAATAGAAACTCTTTAAGTCACCCGGAAGCCATTATTTCAGAAATATGTTTTCTGTGATCACCACAGATACTTTAGGAGTAATTATGGTATGGTTTTCTGATTTATCTAGTTGAAATTTTTCTTTGATATTTGAATCATGTCTAATCTTCTTTTTGCCCCTCTTGTGTCTTCTAACCCACCTCAAATGTGTGATCTTTTCCTATAATCATTGGAATATATAATATATACTTCCAGTGTAAAAGATGCATACACATCACAATATATATGTGGTATCTATACACATATGCAACCTATGAGAAAATATATATATTATGTATATGCTCCTGCTGAGTCCAGTTTATGTTATGTGTACATGTGTTTAAGGCTGACTATTTAAAATTGGAGCTCATATCTGAAGAAAACTTATTCTCCCTTCCTCAGAAGCATTGACTTTCTATAGATCTTTGGAGAGTGGCATTGTGAATTTTTTCTCTATTCATGTTGGTTGGTATGTTGACTGATGGTTTTTTTTTTTTTTTTTTTTTTTTTTTTTTGCAGTGCTATGGGATAATGCTCTTGTACCCTGTACAAGATTTGTCACTCATATTGGTTTAATAAAATGCTGATTGGCCAGTAGCTATAGGTGGGGCAAGCAGACTAGGAGAATTCTGGGAAGAGGAAAGTCTCAGTCTGCAGGCACCACCCACACAGAGAGAAAGCAAAATAAAAATGCTACACTGAAAAAAATGTACCAAGCCACATGGCTAAACATAGATAACCAAAAATTATGGGTTAATTTAAGATGTAAGAGCTACCTAGAAGCATGCCAGAGTCATCAGTCCAATGGTGTTGGAATTAATATAGTTTCTGTGTCATTTTTTTGGGTCTGAGAAGCTGGAAAATGAAATTACTCTCTGTCTACATTGCAGGTCTTGTGAAAGCAATTAAATTTTTGAGAGTTTATGGGAGCAACATCCTTGTTGTCTTAGTTGTCCAGGTCCACAGGTTATTAAAATAGCTCCACCCTCTCTTCTGAGGTGTTCTTGGGCCTTAGGCTGTGTTTTAGATATCTTATTAAGGGTTGGGCAAGCTAATGTTATACCACTTGTTCTCTGCATTTTGACTAGTGTGGATCTCTTTAATATTTTTCTTCTGCTATAAAGGAAACTTCTTTGATAAGTAATGGAAGTTTTACTTGAGTATAAAGGTAAGAATTCAGAAGTCATTTGGGGCCAATATTAATTTAACAACATGGTAGTAGTTGGCTTTCCTCTAGGGCCTATGACCTTTCTAGCCATGTCTGGGTTTATAGTACCAGAAATGAATTCCCTTCAATTGAGCATGATTTAGGTTCAATTAGATTAATGTCTTTATATTCGATATATGAGTCCTACTAGTACACCAGTGAGAATTTTGTTGGGGTGGAGGTCTGGTCATTGTTGTGGATCTCAGGTTTTACAGTCAGATAAAGGAAATGTACTTTTGATATTTTATTCTACCTTAGCAACTGGCGTAACATCTTCCAACACTATGAGCACTATTGCTCAGGAGAAAGCTTTTAAAACAATAGTAGTTCAATTTCTCCTAATCTTGTGAACAAGGAATATGGTGTCTTCAGCAAAGAGGTCTTAATTCATGTTCTGACAGAAAATAAAAAGCAACAGGATCATCCTATATTAATTTTGTGGTCTCTTGACCCACAAAAACTTGAATAGAATTGTTCTTTGCCCAGTATTGGGGCTTTAGTAGATAGTCTATCATTCCTGGTGGATTATTATCCCAGTAGGTGGAATGCTTGATTATTATATAATGACTTATGAGAGAAAGAGATTAGCCTTTTCTAGGAATGGGCCTCCTTAGTGCAATGCAGAGGCTTCTTCCTGAAAACAGACACACAAATAAATCTGGACTCAGAAGTTTTTACTTATATCTTTGTTCATAAATATATATGGATGTATAAATAATGACAATTATGAAAGTAAAGCAGGGTATCAAATAGAAAGTGGGGACCATAGGAGTGATTAGAGGCAGGGTATCTAGGGATTGTGGGATGGAAGAAAAGGAGGGAGAAAATGATGTAATACTGCTTCAATTAAAACATATTTTTTAAAAATTTTGTATATATTATAAACATGAATGTGCTTCTAAATTAAAAAGGTTCTCTATGGCTTTTCTAAACATCCTTGGTTTTTTTTTTAAATATAATTTTTTATTGAAAAGAAAAAAAATTTCCGCCTTCTCCCCGCCTCCCATTTCCCTCTCCGTCTCCCTTTTCCCCCC
>NW_026067931.1:3040403-3089584 GCF_014885135.2 Alexandromys fortis | reverse complement strand
CATTGAAGAAAGAAATTGAAGAGGATACCAGAAAATGGAAGGATCTTCCTTGCTCTTGGATTGGGAGGATCAACATAGTAAAAATGGCAATTCTACCAAAGGCAATTTATAGATTCAATGCAATTCCCATCAAGGTCCCATCAAAATTCTTCACAGATCTTGAGAGGACAATAATCAACTTTATATGGAAAAACAAAAAACCCAGGATTGCCAAAACAATCTTAAACATCCTTGGTTTTTAACGTTGACAAATCCCTTCAGAAGCAGCTCTATTTGGTTATGTGACAGGGACACCAATGACTTTACCACTCTTTGAACACAGACTGTATTTCATGATACACTTAGCCTGTTTAATCTTAGCAAACCTAATTAATCTTAGCATTTACAACAACCTGATGAAATTATTACTATTACAACCACGTTATATTTGAGGTAATATAAACTCCATTTTTAATTGTCGCTCCTAATGTCTCTCTGCTAGAATTATTAAACTGGACTGCAAACCTTGGTTTTCCTTAAAAGTGTTTAGTCTTCCTTTCACATTAGACTTCCTTCTTGTTAATCCTAGCTATAATTTATGGGATGTTTCTAGTGTGAGTACACTATACTACCATGCTTTTTCACATTGCTCTTAGCTTAGGTAGATCGTGTCATCTCCATTTCACAGACGCAAGTGGACGAGAGGAGCCAAGGTTACTGGCATGTTAAACTCAAACAACTTGTTGGGACCTTTGACCCTTGTCTTTCTCTATGGTGTGCTTCATTCTTTAGGGTGGCATTATTTAACTCACATGGACTTTTCTACAATTAATCCTAAAATGTTGTTTTCGATGGTCACTAGAGCCTCATAACTTCTTTATTCTTGAGCAATAATGTATTTCAATTGCAAAAGGATTGTCTATATATCCTCATCCACTTAAACATGCCCATGTGCCACAGGTACCACCCTCTTATTCCAGAGTCTAGTTCCACACACTGCCAGGCATGTCTCTGAGGAGACTGGGGAAAAAAGAAACTCTAACATTAACACAACACCACTTTATATAAAATAGGCTTTACTAGGTGTCTCTTTCATAAAATTGCTTTGATTCTTCCTTGTGGAAATCAAGTTAGACCAAAGGAGAAACAGCACATGCCTTTCTGAGTATTTTACTCACTGTCTGTGAGAGTAATGAGGTACCTTTGATCCTGGAATTGTTGATTCACAAAATAGGGGAAGAGGCTAATGTCCTAAGGACATCAAGATGCTTTATATTTACTTAAGAATATAAATTTCTTACCTTCTTACAGATGTGTACACTATCAGGGAAGAGGCACAGACCATGCCTTCATCCTATGTGCAATGAGCATCTGTCTGGGCAGTGTCTCTTTGGGTTCATGAAAGAATTTGAAGGCCCTTTTAGTGAGACAATGGCTGGAGCACAGAGCAAGGACAGGATTGAGGCTCAGTTGCTTCTTTCCCAGGGGTACAACTACCCCTGATATCTTGACCATCTGACTTCCTGGCACAGATGACTACTGTCTCGGGTGGTTAAGGAGAGTTGGATGAAAAGCTTTAAGTAAGACAAATTTAGGGACTTGAGAAAAGACATGAATCTCATCTGTTCTGCATGGTCTAGGTTGTAACCCACAGAACTGTCCAAGTTGACTCCTGTCCATTATTTTCCTGAACCACCTCATAGATCAGGACTCCATGTCATACACAAGTACCATCTGGGTAAAACTCCTTCCAGAATCTTGAGATTTACATACTGGGCCCATCATCTCTCCTTTTATAGATCCGTCCATCCATGAATGAAAAGACTGAAAAAAGAAAGAAAGAGAGAAAACAGAGATGCAAAAAGACTAGCTTTCAGTGTAACTAACTGCTCACCAACTCCATGATGGATGACTGCTTGGTCTTTATTTCCTTTAAGGTACAGAAGTAGGGTGTCTGACAGAGAGACATACGGGTACTGAATAGGCCTACATGGAATTCCAGGCTTCAGGGTTAGATCTTCTTCACCGTCCCTGAACACAGAGGCTGGTTCTCTGACCTTCCTTCAAGGTCATTGGCTTTTCTTTGTACTCATATGTCCTTGCTGAATTTTATGCTTTCTTTTTGATCTTTCTGCTTTTCAATTTATTTATGTGTGACAGCCTCAATCATCCAGTGGTTATCAATTCAGTAAAATCTGTCTTGCAGAATGTCCATTTTATCATTCAAGCCTGAAATCTGTTCTGCAATCCTTTTATTTCCCTCCTGAATTGCTTTCAAAGCCCTCTAGGGAGCTGGCCTGCAAAAATAGAGAATTCTCACATTGTTTCCATGAAAGGTGCTATATAACCACACAGCAGGGTCATTGTTCCCTTTTCGCTTTCATTTTGGTCACCCTGACTGAACTGCTCTGCATTGCAAGCACAGTGGCTTTTTCTGTCTTAATTTTATTCACTGCTGTGGTTACTTTCTTTCGGAGACAGCAGATAGGTGTTAAGTAAAAGACAGGCATAGGTGTTACAAGGGAGGCCTAGGCACCTCCCTTCCCTCATTACTGTTTTCTAACACTGACCATTTAACTGAGACAGGCCTCTTTGCCCTGGTTCCTTCCTGGATGAGATTCAATTTCCCATGAACTTTCTGCTTTGTGCACAGAACTATCCTTACCCAATCAAAGCAAACTACAAAATTAAATTAATTTAACTTGTTCATCTAGGTTTTTAATGTAATATTTTGACAGATACGCATAAACTGAACTTCCTAAATTTTGCATAAGGGAATAAAATTGATGGATTCAAATTCATTTCTGTTGGTGAAATGTGGAGATTTGTAATCCATCAGCTGTTCTCCCTGGTGCACTATCAAGACAGCTCATACTGCCTTCAGTTGGCATTACGTGCGAACACCACTGCCTCGGTAATAGTGCCTGCAGAACAGAAACTGCCAAAAGCCACGTGTAAATGAAGATGTGACATGAAGTCAATGTTTAAAAAATAAACCAAAGCAAGAAAAAGTGGCAGATAATAGAAACGATGTTTTTAAAGCCAAGAAGTAGGATTGATGTAGATAATGCAAAAACACTAACTATTAAAGACAGAACAATAAAAATCTCATTGAAGTCTCTGTGGCTGTGGGGATGGTTTATGTGCCTCCAGACACTGGCTTTGTGTATACTGTTTGTGTGTTTGAGTTGAATGTGGGTATGCAGATACTTTTTCTTTTTTCTTTTTTGTCCTAGAGGATTTTCTGATAAAATTAATTGAAGTAGACTGTGCATAGAATGCTGACCATAAAATAACGAATAGGAAATGACAGTCATTCTGAGGGAGGGGCCGCTTCAATAAATACAGCATTTATCAAGATGTACCAAGCTATTCAAATGCACGATGTCTGATTTATGAGTCAAAATCTAGCATGGTGTGAAAGGACATGAAAAGTGGCACAGCATTTATTTCTAGCCTTTGATAATGTGTATTCTGTCATGCTGAGCAGGGAAATGAAGCTCCTTATTTGAAGAACTTTGGTGGAAGACCATTTTCTCAGCCAGAAAAGAGTGTCTTCAGGCGAATGTGCATGTTTTAGAGGTATTTGAGTTAGGTTTGAAAGGTATTAAGATGTGTGTGTGTGTGTGTGTGTGTGTGTGTGCAGTTGCACACCCATGTACATTCAAATATTATATATGTATAAATAACTGTATGTATACATATAAATTATGTTTCCCAGGTTGATCTCAAGCTTAAGTGATCATTTCATTGTTGCAAGTAATAGGGGCTTTTGATAAATGCCACCAGGTCTAGCTTGCTGTAATGTTTCCATATCAGTTATGAGCCTAAAAATTCAGACTATTTTGACCTACAAAATAGTTCTCAAAAATTAGGTTAGTAGTGTATACACAGTACTAGTTTTCTCTAAATAAGAATCATTTGAAAAGACATGTAATGATTTCAATGTAAGAATGAGTACTAAAAACAATAGTGTAAAATCATAAAAGTTGTGGCAGTTTCACTGAATCTGAAATGCTTTAGCATTGGGGTGTGTTGACCTTTGGGGAAGTAGGAAGAGAAGGCTTTTCTTTTGTGTATGTCACTCACAGCTATGTTTGGCAGGAAGTGAAAAGCCCTGACTGCAGGAAGCATCTCCATCTCAGAGAGGTGGAAACATAGCAAAGACAGTGCATTTTGAAGTTTATAAAATGAGGTTATGCAGCGATCTTATCTGCCTGAATCATTTTATGAAAAGTGAATGAAAAGTACAGGATGTTGTTTAATAATGCAATTTGGCTTTCTCCTTGGCCATCTGCTAATTTTCTCAGGATGTCCTAAAAGCCTGACCTATGGCATTCACCCTTTTACTTTACATACTCATAAGTTAATAACCTTTTCTGATTTCAAAAAATAGTAAATAGTAAGGTGTGGTTGTTGGAGGGAGTGGGCTGCTTGTTCATCCCAGCCACCCAGAACCAAAATAATCACACAGAAACTATATTAATTAAAACACTGCTTGGTCCATTAGCTCTAACTTCTTATTGGCTAACTCTTACATCTTAGTTTAACCCATTCCTATTAATTTGTATATCTCCTTGTGACAGTGGCTTAATAGCTAAGTTTTGGCAGCATTTCTTATTCTGGTTGTGGGTCTGTGGTGTCTCTATGGCTCTACCTTCTTCCTCCCAGAATTCAGTTCTGTCTTCCCTGCCTACCTAAGTTCTGCCCTATCAATAGGCCAGGGCAGTTTCTTTTTTCATTAACCAATGAAAGCAGCACACAGATAGAAGGACCTCCTACACCATGTGGTGTGTGTGTGTGTGTGTGTGTGTGAGAGAGAGAGAGAGAGAGAGAGAGAGAGAGAGAGAGAGAGAGAGAGACAGAGAGAGAGAGAGACAGACAGACAGACAGAAAAATGAGAGATTTAGATAGAATTCTGTAATGTCAGTACTGAAACAGCCACATTAAATGAAAAAGGTCAATATGACTTGATAGTATCAATATTTTTTAGTTCTAAGCTTTTGTAAAACAACATTTTTCATGTTTTTTACATGATACTAAATATTTTTGAGAATTTGATTTGTGTTGATAAGGGTTCAGCATCATGCTGTAACTTCAAGGATAATTACTCAGATGACCACACATTTACAATTCTGGCACGTGCAATAAAAGACAGTGCATCTTGTGTGAGTGTACAGCAGAGTTGAGATTGCTTTAAAGAAGCGTGTTATTAACAGGACATGTAAGGGAAAAAGCTGGGTGGGTAAAGGTAGGGTTGGGGTTTTGTCTTTAGGAAAATAATCACAATTACAACTCCCTGGAAGCAGGAAACACCCTTGGATTGCAAACAAAGAGACCTGCAATAGGGAATTAACATTTAGAATCTGAAAAAGGACCACAGCCTGGATAATGATTTTTATTTCTTTTTAATATTTAATAATTTGTTTGTTTTGCTTTTTTGAGACAAGGTTTCTCTGTAGCTTTGGTGCCCGTCTTAGAACTTGCTCTGTAGACAAGCCTGGCATGAACTCACAGACATCTGCCTGTCTCTGTTTCCCGAGTTCTGGGATTAATGGTTGGTGCCATCACTGACCAACTGGGTAATGTTTTTTATAGCACCAAACCAACGCAACAAAGTCTAAGTAAATATTTTTTTTTTTAACAGAGGAACCAGAATGGCAATTGGCTTATGATATTTTGTATTGAGTTTTGTGTTTCTTTATCCACAACTCTTGTCTTAGTAGTTCAGGATGCTCTACTTAAATTAAAGTTAAGGCAGTTAAATCAAGAAAACTAACAGAACAATAAAGCTTTGAAGAATGTTGAGATAAAACTGGAGAAGTAAACACTAAAACATTCAGGGACAACACAGTGAAGAAAAGACAAAAGTAACAAAGCTTTTCAGAGACTGAGAGAGAGAGACAAGTACTTTATTTCTGACATACAGTTCCTTCAATTTCTGTAGTCCTACTTACAGTTAGAGTGGGTGGTATAAAGCCATAAGACTAAGTCTTATGGAGTATTGACAGTGAGTTAGGTTTGTGTTGATCAAAAGATAGCTAGTTACCATATGTGTTTGTTGAACACTTATCAAAATTGAGATGAGGTAAATATATACAACGGATTTTAAAAATGAATGAGAAGCAAATGAGAAATAGAATACTTTTCATTCTGAGATTGACTTTATGTTGTGATGATAAAATTTTGGATTTGTTGGGTTAAATAAAATGTTAATAACATTAATTTCACACCATTCTTTATCATTTTGGGATATTTAAAGAGGCTATTACAACATTTGGAAAATACATGCATTTTAAATTATTGAGTGTAATAAGAAACCTTCTTTGGAAAGTTGACAAAACCCTGATTGAAGAGGCCTCTAAAGGAAAATCAGGTGGAGGAGTATGGAAAAAAGGCGCATTTTCTCAGGTGTGCTCTGTTTGCTAGAGGCAAGAACTCTCGTTTAAGAGATGCTTCCTGACTCAGCTTTAGCTGCAAAAACCTTGTAGCTCTTTTGAGAGGCCCTGCCACCAAACACTTAAATGGTGTTTATGAATAGCCAACAGCATGCTTCTTGGTGGTGGCAGAGACCTTGAAATGCCACAGTATGTGGCAATAAGCATGGCTCCCATCAGTACCTCTGCCATAAGTCTTGCCTCTCAGAAAGTTAAGGTGTGGATCCAGTCATCAAAGCCATGGCTTTAATGCTAGCCATATTGCTTAGCAAATTAAAGACTCATATGGTCAGAAAAAGAGAGAATACAGTAAAGATAGATTCAGATGAAGAAAACTTCTAAACAGGTCACTGTGTGTTTAAAACTATATGTAGGCTTGGGAGAGAAAAGGAAAAGGATAAAATCCTTTAAAAAAGGAAGAGATTAGTTGTGTTGGTGGCACATACCTTTAATCCCAGCACTAGGGAGGTAGAGGCATGTGGATCTCTGTGAATTCAAACACAGCCTGGTCTACAGAGTGAGTTCCAAGACTGCCACATATACATAGGTAAACCCTGTTCTCAAAAAACCAAAAATTAAAAAGAAAAGAAATTAGAGTTTAAATAAAGCCACGTAATGATGAAAAGTACACAAAGAATCTAGATATTTTATGTTATTGTGTTCTCTTTGAATGGTTTGATGGTTGAGGAAGGAGCAACAGCTGCTAAAAGACATTTGATTACAAATGCTGCTGGATTTATCTAACATATATATTTTGAAAATGCCTTAACCTCAAAATTTAAATCAAAAGATATGTTACGTTGGAAAAGAGGTTTTGATTTTGTTTCCATAAGAAATGGGAGGCTGAGGATTTATTCTGGATTAAGAAAAATCAGATTTGACTAAGGAGAAGACCCCCTGAAAAATCTCTGATAGGAGTAAATGACCCAGACGATAAAACATTTCAGAGGATCTCTGTTGGAGATTTTTCTGAGTTCTACATCCAGAACAGCCTCAAGATTGTTGGCTGAGATGATTGATCAATCTTCATAGAATAGTCCAATCAGGACATGACCATAATCCTAAATTTTCTTTAGGTTTCCATAAGATTATCAGCACCCCCAATCAGCAGGAAGTAGTCTAGTAAACTAGGCTCACATTCTCCCCCCCCAAAAATGGATTACAGGCGCTTATCTTTGTTTAGAGTATTGGTTCCAAGCTGTTATGGATAATGGTGAGGAAAAAAAAGCTAAACAGAGAAAATTAGATTCAGAATTTATGTTTTGAAAAGAAATAAAAAGTGAGGGAGTAGTGTGGAGTAATGGTTTTTGCACCCTGTAAATATTTGTCATTTGCATTGGTTTAATCAAATGCTGATTAGCCAGTAACCAGGCAGTAAGTATAGGTAAGGCAACCAGAATAGGAGAATTCTGGAAAAAAAAAAAAGATTCAGTCTGAAGTCATCATCCAGACACAGACGAAGCAAGATGAGAATGCCTCAGTGATAAAAGATATGCCCCATGTGGCTAATAATAGAGGAATATGTAAGAATTACTAAGAAGCCTGAGCTAATAGGCCAACCATTTTATAATTAATGTAGGTTTCTGTGCATTTCTTTGGGACTTAATGGCTGCAGGATCAGGCAGAACAGAAACCTCTGTCAACATAGAACTGTGAGATTTCTCTTGTGATGGATTGTCTTTTGTTTTGCTTTATTTTATGTTTTAGAGGCAAATTATAAATGCAAGTTTAAAGATGTTAGAATAAAAAAAGATAGAAGTCCCAATAACTTAGGCACATTGGAAACAGTGATTAGTGCTGCAACTTGAAATAATATTACACAGGCACAGTTATTAGCATAGCTGAAAATGCTCTTTGTCATTCTATGGATGGGAACTGGATTTGCACTCTAGTCTGTCAGTTAATGCTATCTGATATGGATACTCTTTCCAAACACAGCTTTCTAGCAAAAAGAAATGCACTGTAGAAACTAAGTAAAAAGTTTAAAATGAAGGATGATGACATGATTAAGAGGTATAACATATTTCTATGATTTTAAGTAAAAGTTTGAGAAATATGAACTGTCTATTTATTTGCATTAAAAGCTTTTAGTAAAGTGATAATATTCTACTTGCTGCTTTTATGTGCCCAAGCCAAAGACCACAAAATGACAGTGTTCAAATTAGTAGAAATCCAAGTTAAAAAAATATTTTGTTCCTACATTGAGCAGATATGGTTAGAAGAACAATTAATAAATGGCAAAGGAGTCAATAATCAGCTATGAAAATAACTTCAGGGATAACAGTACTAGTTCAGATGATGGAGGGCTGATCACAAGTACAAAGCTCTGGGTCTAACACATAAACCAGGTGTGGCGGTGCAGTGCATGCCTGAGAGTTTGAAGCTGAAGGTCATCCTCACGTTGATGCAAGCATGGAATACAGGAGACTCAATTTCGAAGACAACAAGGGAGAAAACAAAACATACTTCATTTTAAAAAGTTTCATATGAATAGGTGGAATCTCTTTTGAAAGGTTAATGCAGACTGAAAACTCTACAGAAATGATTACTTTGAAGATTCTCAATAATAAACATGAAATGTAGCATCAATTCTAATTGTTCTTAATAAATAAAACCTGGAGTCTGATACTAGGGTGTGAAAGCTGAAGGATGAGAGAAGGAGTGCGGCCAGTCACTAGAGAGACCTTTTACCTCTACCAGTGCTTAGACCTGTTGTCAGACTATGCATCTCCACCAAAGCTCAGACTGCGATGAGTTCTTGTTTCTTCCCACTGATCTTCAGGCAAACTTTATTTGTTAAAACACAAACAAAATATCACTAAAACAAAGAGTGTCTGTATTTGAAATGTTTGTTTTCTCCCCAGAAGCTTTCCGTCTTCTGGTATATTTGCCTTTTACAGATGGGACAACATCAACATCAGCTGAGGACAACCAGAAATCCTAACTTATCATTAATTATAAATTTGTGCGAGGTCCAGGTGTTTCAGCAATGTGTTACCTTTTCCCCTTAGCTCTTCCCCTCTCCCCATTCCCATTTTTCTTTACTTCTTCTTTGATGGTACTTGGGCCTCCATCACAGAATTAAATTCTCAACACTTCACTGAATTATTCTTAATCTATGAGTTTAATTTTTTCAAAAGCCATACAAGTCAGTATGTGTATTTAGTAGTGTTAGTAATAAAGTTAAAAATAATCCCAAGTGAGTCTTTTCATCTATTGTTTCCAGTAAAAGTTTGAGCACCATATTACACATCCAGTTATTATTTAATGTAGTTTTAAATCAGATTTTTAAATTTAAAATTATTATTATTTTGTATGTGAGTATAAGAATGCATGTTTCATACCATATGTATTAATATTAGAGGAAAATTTTGGGGAGTTGATTCTCTCCTTCAACTATGTGTGTTCTAGTTATTGAACTTAGGGTGTGAGGCTTTCACAAGCAAGTGCCTTTACATGTAATATTCATCTTGCTGGTACAAGTAGTGGTTTGCTTAGAAAGCATACTCATAAATAAAACTTTAGCTCATTTACAAGAATATCAGAATCCTCATTTTGACTACTGCTAGACTGCAATTTAGCCTATGTCATTATTTTTTCATTAAACTTTTAATGCTGTGTTATTTTATACAGACAAGAGTGGGCCATATAATTAATGCATATCTATCTTTGCTCTATTTCTTTGACCTGCTTATATGCAATGGCTTTGCCTTATATTCATGTGAGTTCCCAACTTACTCATAATTAGATACGATGATGGCATAGCTATGAATTCACATTAGCACAGCTATTCTATTTATCATACAGTGATATTGCTACATACATAAAATGATAATTGAAGACAGATAATGCTACTAGGAATGTAAAAGGCTTAACAAATGCTTGCTTTGTTAAAGAGAATCTTGAACACAAATGGTATGCTTAAACATAATTTAAGAATCAGTTGGATTGGACTAATTTTTATTTATTTGTGTATTTATGCATATGAATGACCTGCTACAGAGTTTGTGAGTTAGGAACAGTTCTGACCACATTTCCTGTGGCCTGTCATAGAAATGGAATTCAATAGCTACCCTTCAAGATCAAATGGGAAATCTAGGTGATTTATTTCCTCGTAAATTAAAAAAACACCAACCAACCAACAAACAAACAAACAAAAATTCCTTTCTTCTTTCACTAAAATCATTAGATTACTTCTAGAGCATGTATCTGAGAATTAAAGCCTAATTCTTAACCACTACACATTTTTAGGTCTCAGTTTAAGTTAAATTTTAGGTTATCATTAGCAATGAATAGCTATTCTTAGATTTCTTTCATACTCTCTTGTTTTGATGACCTTTTTGTACTTCAATCCTTTGCCTAATTGTATTCAGTTAGAAAATATGGTAATTTAGAATAACTTCTTGGTAATTCTGCAAATGAAAAGGAAGTTTATAAAAGGCAGATTTTGAAAATGAATCAATTTGATTCCAAAGCTGATATTAACATATTTTAATACAGCAAAAAGAGCAAGATGCATCTTAAGGTTATAAAGGGTCATCAGACTGACCTACATACGCTAGGAGAAGTTACACGTTTCTGAAGGTCAAGGAACTGTTCCATGACCTTGAAGGGTATATTAGTATTTCTATTTAAGTCATTGCATTTTCAAACATTGGAACTGCTCAGGTTTGGTTCACTGCACAAAGCAATCACTTAGAATGTTAAAGAGCATGACTCTGGGCTCCTGGAGACAGCTCTTCTGTAATTGAGCTCTCGTTTGCATGGCCTGTCTACCTTCCCTGCTAATGTTTTTTCCTTTGATGTTTCTTCTTCTTCTTCTTTTTTTTTTTTCTTGTCAGCCTACATTATGAATGCAGTAGATAGAACAAACAGCAACCTTCCCCTGGAAATTGTCTCCCAAGAACTCATTTAAAACACAAGCTGAGGTTCTCAAGTTCAAGTTTGAGAAAATGTCAGAACATTTTAGAAATAAAGTGAGTGTTAAATGTACACAGCAATGGCGTGTGTGTGTGTGTGTGTGTGTGTGTGTGTGTGTGTGTGTGTGTGTAAAACCAGCAGTCACACTTTGATAAAGTCTCTTGAAATTTTCTGGGGTTGAAGGAGGTTACATGTATTTAGAAAAGAAACTATGCATGTATTTTTTATGTCTGGGGAACTCAGAGAACCATCTGACTAGTCCCATTTGATTAAATGAAAACAGTTTAGAATGTATTTAGCTGGTCTTAGGTAGTGAGATTAGACGGCAGTGAAGAGGCAAGTGAAGGAAATATTTTCTGATTTTACGTGCTGTCTTTTCAGTGTTTTGTAGCTAATGTTTGAGAGGTGTTCTCCCATAAAACTTCAGATATAAATGTGCCCTGAATGTCAGTTTGGGAGCTATAGATAGTAAAGTGCCTTTTTCTTAAGTGACCAATTTCATTGGCTACAATACATCGAAAGGTAGTTTCATTTAGAAAATTCTCCATATTTTGTACAAAGGAGGGAGAATAGATATTGTGCTGACTGATAAAGCAGGGAATGTTTAAATAGTCTGTACCCTTAAGAGGGTTTCAGAAAAGCAGAACAATCAGCAGTATAGTCCAATCCCCTTGAAGCTATGGCAAAAATGTCTTGCTAAGTAGTTGAACCAAATCAATTTCAACAGTATTATTTGTAGCAAATCATTGCTGTTGATTGTTCACATGAAAATGGCTCCACAATTGCAATGACTCATCTTCTTTACAGTGACAGAATTTACAAGAGCAACAGAAAGACATGCACACGGAGATGGTTTCAGGGCTGGCACTTAGCCTTTGTTTATGGAACTCTTTCTGCTTTGCCTGATGCTGATCTCTCGGTGTTGGGAACTCAGGTGGATATTCTCGACAATGGCAGTCGAACTTTCTGCTTGCTATTGAAATTTGTTTCTTTTTTGTGTTTGTATTATTGTAAGGTCAGAGTTGTAAGCGTTTTGTACATTTCATAATTGTCGTAATAATGCTTTGGCAAAAGAGTGCAATTTCACTGGGAATGCAAGTGTCTAATGTAGAAATACTTACAGAATTATTTTCCTTGATTCAGCCTTCTATATTCTTAATAAAGCATTTCAAAAGCCATATGGAAAACAACAGGTCAGTTCAAGTACTAATAATTAAAAATGAACAAATTCTCCACATTGCTGATCCAAAAACTATGAGCAGTTTGGCTCTCAGTGCATTGTTATGGATTTCTATAATCTGACACATTTATGACTATGGAGAAAAGCAACTTATAAACTCAAATTCAGATAGTTTACTTCTAAGTGAAGCACTTCATCAGGAGTTAAAAGAGAACATCATAAAAATAAAAATGTTGGAAAACTGAAAAGAGATTAAACGGCATGTAAATGATTGCATGCATTTCTAAAGACATTGATTATTAAGTATGACCAGTAAAAAAAAATATTAAGAGTTCAGTTGAATACCGCTGGGTTTGAATATCATATACATAACATTGTATATTGAAGAATAAAAAAAATGAATGGATTAAGTATCATGAGACTAAAAGCTGATTTAATTTTAAGAGGTACTAGAGGACAGAAAGAAAAAAATGTTCTTTTTAAAAGGTGCAGTTTTGAATTGCTAATTTAGAATATAGGAAGAGTATTGATGAATTAAAGAATTAAACTTTGACCACCTGTATATGTATATACATATATATGCATATTGTTAATTTATGTGTATTATTTAATTCCAAATAATAATATCAGAAAAATGTGTCCTTTTCATTTAAATGAAGGGAGATATTCCTATTTTACTGTGTGGGATGAACTTCTATATATCTGGAAATTTCATTACGATTTAATTTGGTTGGAACTGACAAAAGGTCTGAAAGTCATCTCATCCAAACACCCCACTAATGCTGGGCAGTACTTCTTCTTATGCACCAAAGTCTTTATGCACGTTGAATGCATTACCCCCACAAGTGCCGCATTTTAAGCTAAAAGTAAACAGACAAGCTATTTGATAGAATAGCCTTTTCTTCTTCAAGTCTGCAGATGTCTTTTCTTCTAAATTTGAAATATGTGAGGCAGAATATAATCTCTCTCTTTGAGAGTTTAATCCTCATGGATTAGCATCAGGTCTAACTCATTTCTCCATTGTGTACTTGTAGAAGAGAACACTCCATATGCATGTATTGAAGGCAGCTGAGGATGGATGAGTAAATAAATTATTAGTTAATACTCTCATTTTCCCCCAAAATTGTATATGAAAGTTAAAGTTACATATTTTCATTCTGTGTTTTTTCTCCTGACAAAGCAGACTTATACGGTTGATCACAAAATGCTTCACTCTGCAACTTTGGTACTATTTTCTCCTTCAGAGGAGAGCAGAAAGCGTGGTGGATAATGCATCTTCACATACAATCTTTCGAAGGAAATTCAGATTGACCATGTTTGCTTTCCCTAATAAGTCTGCTTTGGTAGCCAGAACTCCAGTCTCTCATCTAGAGCAGAAAGAAGAATTTCACCAAGTCTAGAGAGAAGCCACGGTACATAAGGAGCAGTCAGATTCGGAGAAGTCAGGTTGAACTAAGCTAATGCATGAGAGTTTACGCTGTACACGTTGACAGTTCATCTTTGAAACCCTTCTTAGTCTCTCTGCTTGTCCTAGACAGTCTCATTTACTCTGAAAGCTTCAATTGATGTCTTAACAACACTTAATTCTCCCCTCTTAGTCTCAAATTTTCTGCTATGTCTTGTTCTCATATATCCAACTATTACTGTGTATTCCTCCTCAGGTGATAGACTTCTCAAATCCATAATTTCTAAGACTAAATTCAACAGTTTCACAGTGAAAAGTTTGTCAGTCTGTACATAGCTTTAACTTGACCTGTAGTGCTTTGATCTATTTAAGTAATCCAGAAGCTTGGTTCTGGGTGGGAAGTGCTTCTATACCCTCTCCAATCACCTCATCAAAGACGCTCACTTTAGCTTTGCCTGTGTTTCTAAGTTTTATCTTTTGTTTCCAAAAAGGTCTGCATCTCAGAAACTCATTGCTTTACCCTTCTACTGCATATCATCTAAACTGTTCTCTCAAACATTTCCTCTCTGTCTATTCTTGTTAGGTTTTGTCAGCTTGACATGGGGCAGGAAGAAGGAACTTCAACTGAGAAGATACATACACCAGATTGACCCACTTTGTTGATTAATGGTAGCGGTGGGAGGTCCTAGATCCACTGTAAGTAGTGCTTTCAGCCTTCAGCAGGTAGTTCTGTGTTCTATAAGAAGGCAAGCTGAGCAATCCTGGGAAGCAAGGCACTACAGCACCATTTCTCCCTTGTTTCCATTTCAGTTCTTGACTCCAGTTATCTTCACTGCTTGAGTTTCTACCTCAGGTTCCCCTGATAATGGACCGTAAAGTGTAAGATAAAATAAACTCTTTCCTCCCCATGGTGCTTGGGGTCATAATAGTTATCAAAGTGGCTGAAAGCTAATCAGGACACTGCTATCCTTTTTCTATTCCTCTGTTTTTCTCTTGACATATAAAGCTTTCTATATTATTCATTCATTCAGTTTGCTCACTGGCTCCATTTCACCCATCTGTGCAGCTCACACCCTTGTAACAAAACAGGCTGCCTTGCATCTAAAATCCTTCCTTTTACTGCTCATTAACTTCCCACTACCTCTAATTTCTCACAGTTTTTATAAGTCGAGAAAAATAAAGCTATTACTTGCTCTCAAGTAACACAGCAATGTTATGGGTCTAGTCTCAGCACCATCCATGCCTAGTGTCTTCTTTCTCTTTGGCTACCACCATCCTATGGCAGAAATATTTTTACCTTCAAATCAAAGCCCACATTTTCATGTAACATTTAGTAGTTTAAAACTATGTATTAAAATTCTGCTTGATAGTTTGCAAATCATTTTCACATAACTGTCATACTCCAATGTCATAGAACTCTATATGGAGCAGTAAAGTCTATCTTCAGTGAATGCCATGGTATAAATGCTGAAAGACAAAGACTGTTCATTAACTGTAACATTAGGGTCTGCTTGTTGGGTTTCTCTCCTCCCAGAAAAATTACACAGAGGTATCCATAAGTTATAAACTGATTGGCCCATTGGCTCAGGCTTCATAATAGCTCTTATGACTTATATTAACCCATTGTTCTTATCTATGTTAGCCACATGGCTCAGTACCCTTTTCAGTGGGGCAGATCACATTCTGCTTCTTTGGTGTCTTCACAGGACTGCAGGAGGAGCTTTCTGCTTCCCAGAATTCTCCTGTTCTCATTGCCCCACCTCTACTTCCTGTCTGGTTGTCTCACTTATTCTTCCTGCCTGGCTACTGGCCAATCAGCATTTATTTATAACATAATTGGCAGAATACAGAATTGTCCCACAAAAATTGACTATATAATTTAGAATGTACATACACACACATACACACATACACACACACACACAGAGAAAGAGAGAGAGAGAGAGAGAGAGAGAGAGAGAGAGAGAGAGAGAGATTTGTTGGATAATAGGAAAACAGAAATAAAAGTGATAAATCACTCTCTGTGAATATGTAAACTGTAAAGCAAACATATGGCTTTTATGTACAAGCATTATGTACAAGAATATTGGAACTATTTATAGGTTTATGTCTAAGTTGGAGAGACCAAGATGAACTAAAGTGATTTTAGTTTTTAATCTTTGGGAGTCAAGCTATTAGATTTGCCTTCTAGATAACTCATAATTTCCTTTTGGAAAGAAAAAGATGGCATTTGGGGTAAAATTCTATGATCTCATAAAACCTAAACAAGGAAAAAAAACTGAAAAATAGACAAAGCCAGTGAAAGAGTGAGCGAGTTCTTGGGAAACAGGGATTTCCCATTTGTCAAGTGCAGGTGTTAGCTGAGAATATGAAGCACTCTGAAACTGTGATTACAGGGCTTTTGAAATACTCTTTCTTAGTTGGTGATTTACAGTCAGAGTCTCTTAAACATTTTCATGGATCAGGAGCTCTCTAAAGGTTCTTGGCCACAGGAGAAGAGGGTTCACTTTCATGATCACTTTGCTGCTAAGTTGGAAGGCTTGTATTTACATGAAGTTTTTCTCAGGAAGATGCTAATAGGAACGTAGATGCAAATCCAAGGAGGTTGCCAGCCTTGATATTTTTTCTGTGGTTTCCCCTCAATAGGAAAATCCTGTGTACATATTCAATGGATGAACCTCACTTGCTCTAAGCTCAATAGTCAACTAATTAATGTCATTCAAGCATTAAATGCTTGGCATCAACATTTGATCGAATTTCAAATCCTCTGTTTGAATGAATTGTACCTTAAAAAGAATTTGTTTTGTATTTTATTTTTTAGTAAAGTTTGTCTGTTTTTAATCCCCATACCCCTCAGGGAGGTTTTAAATACTCTTTTGGAATAAATTGATACTACTGAAACTGTGAAAAATAGATCCCCACCATCTTTGCCTACTGCTATATATTTGCTTGTTTGTATGCTTGATAGTGGTGTGCATGGGCGGGGGATGACTCATCAGGGTGTGCAGAAATTGAGTGCAAAAAGTTATTATATGAACCAAGTGTCTCTGAATGACATTCAGAGAAAACAAGAAAGCCCCTTCCCATGTGAAGTAGGCAAGAAGTCACCTAGGAATGCCTTAACCACTTGATGGATCAAGATTCTGAAGCTTTAATTGTGCACTGTGCTGAATATGAGAAAGGAAAAAGCAACCTTTTAACTAAAGGATGCATTCCAGATTTTACTTTAAGTTTTAGCTGAAAAAATAATCACAGAAAATGCCTTTTAATAGACCCCTTTGTTCTTGGATTTATTCTTGCACTACTTGTGGCAAATTTTTATTTTCTGGAAAATGTTATAGTAGTAGCTCCTATTTTGCATTTTCTTAAAATGGAATGTGCTTTTTGCCTATCAGTAAGGAGAGTATAATCAACTTGCTCTAGGCTTATGATGAGCTCTGAACTACTCAGTGTAGATGGAGGCTGCTTGTTTGTTACAGGCCGCCCAGACCCGAAATAATAACACAGAAACTTTATTAATTAAAATACTGCTTGGTCTATTAGCTTAAGCTTCTTATTAACTAACTCTAATACCTTAAATTAACCCATTTTTACTATTTTGTATTTTATCACGAGGCTCGTGGTTTACCAGTAAGGTTCTCTGCAATCTGTCTTCTTTGGCATCTAGATGCATCTCCCTCACTCTGCCTTCTTATCTCGTCTATCTCTGCATGGAATTCTCACCTTGCTCCATTCTGCACTGGCATAGGGCCAAAGCATATACTTTATTAACCAATGGTAATAAAACAGCATACAGAGGGGAATCCCAAATCACCTCCCCTTTTCTGCCTTAATAAAAAAGAAAGTTTTGACTTTAACAATAAATTTCTGTATAACAAAGCATTTATCAAGCAAGAATTATACTTATATAGTCGTTTGTATTTGGCAACTTAAGGAAAATGCTGTATCACTTATTCTATCTTTGTGAGTCTGAAGTTTTATATCTAATTTATCTTTTATAATCTTAATTATCTTTTTAAAACTCTATCAAAGACATTCAAAACTTTAGCAGACATTCAGAAGGTACATTTTATAAATAAAAATTTACTTTGACAGATGTTGGCATTGTAAGGGAGATTTGACTAAAACCTGTTACAGTAGAGGTGAGAAAAAGCAAGGCTATGCTCGAGTCTGAATATAGCGAGACAAGTGGGGATTTATAGGTGATAAACAAAAGTGAGGAATACAGGAGAGGACCACTTGGAATTCCTTCTTTCCCATTACTGGTGTATTTATTTAGATTGCCTTCATGTATGTGTGTGTGTGTGTGTATATATATATATACATATGTATGTATATCCATATATATGGAAGTTTCTACTGTAGTAGGTTTCCATACTACCCATCAAATGCCTCTGAGTGATCAAACAAGTGGGGCTCTGATGTGGGATGTCCTTCTGTAGGCTGCGAATAAGTGTTGCTTTCATTGGTTGATGAATAAAGCTGGTTCAGTCAATGGCCAGAAAAGTATAATTAGGGGGAAATCCAAACAAAGATACATAGAAAAGGAAGTAATATAGTTGCTGAAAAAATAACATGCCAGGGCATCAATAAGCCAAGTCATGTGCAGATACACAGATTAGTAGAAATGGGTTAATTTAGCTGTGAGAGCTAGTCAATAATATGCCTGAGCCACTGGTCAAACAATTGTAGTTGATATTAAGTCTCAGACGCTTCTTTTCTAAGTAGCTGCAGGGACTCATGTTTGGAAAAGAAACTGGTTCAGAGGACCAGCAGTAAAGAAAAAAAAGCATTCAACTACGGATATCTGATTTTTGTGTCTTATTTTGAGCTCTTTCTTTTTCTGTGGGTTTGTCTTGTTCAAATCCCATGTTAAGGTTTTTATTTTATCTCATTATATTTCATCTCATTCTATTTAAAAGAACAATGAGTGAATGGGTGAAAGCAAACCTAGCCATCAGGTTAAAGGTTAATAACTGAATGTCACTTACACCTGCTGGGAGAGGGAAATCAGTTTTTCTCCACTGGTATACCAACTGCTACAGGACAGGCTTCACGTTCAGGAAGAGTGGACCAACTTATTATTGGGCTTCACAAATCTTTTTTTCTTTTGTGTGTGTGCTTTTATTTAGTTGCAGTTTTGCATTTTTTCCTTTATAGACATATTGTTATTTTGATTTCTTGTTTTGGAAGTATTTTGTTGTTGCATAAATTTTCGTTTTTTGGAGGGGAAAGAACTTAAAGGTGGGTAGGTAGGGAGGAGGAGAGAGTCTAGAGGAACTTTGGAGAGGGGAAGAATACGATCTAAATATATTAAAAAATAGTTTTTAATAATAAAAGCTAAAATATGATGATGATGATGATGCAATGATAAAAGATCACTTACTGCTTTTGAATGAGATTGGGGTTAACTTCCCATCACCCACATGGTGACTTTCAGCAATCATTAACTTAGTGTTGCAAAACAACTCCAGGCCATTTGTCACCTTTTCATGAATGCCACAGGGTCAAGACATACATGTGGCATACGTCTTGTACATGCAGGTACAACAATTTTACACAAAAAATAATAAAATAGATAATATCTATAGAATCATTTAAAACTAATGAAATAATGAACTGGAAGTTGACTCAGTAGGCAAAGTACCTTCTGAGTAAGGGTGAAGACTGAAATTTGATTCCCTAGAACACACTTACAAACCAGACGTGACAGTATGCCTTGTAAAGCCAGTGCTGGGGCTTCACAGCAAGATCTCTGGAGTTTGCTGTTGAACAAATGCAGCTGAGTAGGAGAGCTCTAAACTCAGTGTAGGATTCTGCCTCAAAACCTAGACAACAATGAGGACCCTAAGAGAGACATACATAGATCTAATCTACATGTGTAGTAGAAAAAGTTAAGATCTCCTGAGTAAATTGGGAGCATGGGGACCTTGGGAGGGGGCTGAGGAGAGGGGAGGGGCAGAGAGGGGAGCAGAGAAAAATGTAGAGCTCAATAAAAATCAATAAAAAAGTGGCTGTAACAATTAGAGCCTAAATTCAAATACATTTAAATTTATATATATGGCAAAGACAATATGAAGAAGACATCATCTGATGTTTACCTTTGACCTTCACATGCTCATTTATACATATGCAAGTTTCTTGACTCATACATGTGAACCCACACAAACGAACCCCCTCCACACAAATGTACACACACCCATACACACACACACACTCACTCACACGCACAAGAATAGGATAATTGTTTGTCATTTAGTAGTTGCGGTAGTTGCTAAATAGATGGTAGCAATCCCTGTTTTTGACAGTAAAAAAATATTTTTGAAAGGGAGTTAGTCATCATAGATACTGGATAAATAGTGTAGCTACCTATTATTCTGAAAGCCAAACCTATATATCTTACCACACCAAGTAGGTTTAGTACATTTTGTTATGACTATATAATGTTAATTAGCCACAATTGTATGAAAAGATTATATAAAATTGTGGCCTATAACTACACTCTTGCATGAAGAAACAGGTTAACCTGTAGTCTCTAACCTGAGGCTAGTGTACTTGTTAATCATCTACTGTGGATTGGTAATTCCTTCCTCTATTATATTGATAAGAATTTAATGTAGGTTGCTTTATACAAGAAGAACATTTTTATATGCATTCTTCTAAACTTGTAGTTTCTTGGAATACTAGATAGTTATTCCATTCCTCACGTAGCATTATGGGACTGAAGTCCACATATACTGACCACTTCTTAGAAATTACATATGTCTGTGACAATGACTGTGCTGCTTTCTGAACTAATCCCATGTGGATACATTGCCAATAATTCACATATGCTATCTCATTAATTTCCACAACAGATTTGCAGTAAATACAACTACACTCTGCATATTTTAGGTGGTAAAAGTAAGACACTAAGTTACTTTCTCAGTGTATTAGTTAGTTTTTTCATTATCATGACAAAATGCCTGTAGTTTAAGGAAGAAAGATTTATTTTGCATTACAGTTCTCGGGTATAGACTGTCAAGGAAGGAGAGTAATGGCAACAAGAGACTTAGGAAGCTGGGCACATTGAATCTGCAGTCCGGAAGCAGAGAGAGATGAATACTTGTGCTCAGCTTACTTGCTCCTCTGTGTTCTGAGACATCAGTCTATGGAATGGCACTGCCTATAGGTGAGGTAGGTCTCTTCACTTCAATTAACCAAGTCTAGAACTACCTCTCACAGGTGAGCCAGGAATTTTTCTTCTAGGAGATTCTAGATTTCATCAAGTTGATAATCACTATTAGTCTTTATTTATAGCTAATATGTTTACAATAGTTTTGAGCTTTGTTAATGGGAACTGGTTTTGAACTTAGATTGTGTTACAATTACCTTTCTTTCTCACCATGTTTCAGGTATCTATGGTGTTGCTGAGGACAAAATGCTGTGCATTTTACATTTCCCGATGGAATAGTTGACTCTAATAAGTTCTTAACAATAATCTTACCTCTACTCTCAACAAGAAAATAAATATTTGGAAACACTGAACTCCCAAGGCTTCAAGAGATAATCATTTTAACAAACCATTTCATATATTTTACATTACACAAAGGATATTTCAGTATGGACACCTGGAATAGGAATTTAATGAAGTTGTAACAAAGTTTGGCAAGCATGTTCTGAGCCTGAAAACTTTTTTATGAAGATATATTTTAGATGGTTTTCCATTAATGTAAGGTAAACTTTGTCTTCAAGGTACCAGACTCTTCAATAATAGAGGTGGAAAGTGCCCTCCCAAAGGCTCATCATATCTTTCTTATCCTGTTTCTTTCTTAAAGGTGTTTGACATAATGAATAAAAGTTATTAGAGAATAACAAATACATTTCCAAATGCAAGCACATTTCTGAACTCTTGAGGAACTTTGTGTAGAAGCAGTACGTTTCATAAGAAGGGGAGAGGAAAAGCTGTTGGAACAAGAAAAGCAATTTTCACGTGCAAAGCATTTGTTTCCTGAAGGAATTCCATAAGTAAAGTATGTGAAACATGGTTAAGGTCAATTTAAAGTTTTATTTTGCACAAAACCTCCCACCGTCCTGTTTTTATTATCTTGGTACTTGGGTGTGCAAAGTACTGGAAGACTGATAGGTAGAGGTTTATAAAATCCTTACCAAATTCCAGTACCTAATATAGGTGTTCTACACATATCAAAATAACTTTACCCCATGAAAGACCCATGAGATCTTCCTCTTGCAGGCATGGGTCTATAGCTCAGGAGCAACAAAAACTTCTAAGCGCTCTGCTCTAAGTCACTGTGTGTGACTGCTATGTTGTTTTAACTTATTAGGAGCCACAATCTATTTCTCAAAAATAGTTATTTCACTTCATGAATATTATTTTGACAATAGCAACATTTTTTCATGATATTTAGTTTTAGAAAATAAAAAAAAACACTACTGTCTCAGATATTTTGCCTCATATTTGTCAAGACATCCCTTGTTTAAAATCATAGATCCCCCCACAGAGATGTAATTTGTTTTAATTAGGTCATCTTAATGTCAATTATTTATATTGACTGCAGCAATCCTAATTTGGGGATTTCACAGGCCTTCATTTCTTGCCTGGTATTCTGGCAATCTTTTCTACTTTGCATAATCTTAATTATATTACTTTATTGAGGAGATGCAAGAAAAATGACATTCTTGTAAAGTGACTTCTCAATTAAATCAAACAGATCTGATAAGATTAAAGAAAACGCTGTCAAAGCACTGAGTGGGAAGAAAAAGAGACCATCCATGTTAAATGAGTTACCAGGGACAGAACACACAATTCTATCAGGATACTGTTCACTTAGCATAATTAGTAGTTTTTTTTTTTACCATTGAGCTAAATGATTTATTAACTGTCAGTGTTAAGAGGAAATGCTGCAGTAATTATTGCAAAACACCACATTTTGATTTATGCAGCAACTTTCATTTCCAAATACTTTAATCCTCTTTAGTGTTCATCATCTTGTTTTGATAAAACAAGAGAAAGTCTTATAGATATAAATTTAAAGGTCATGATGAGGTCATGTCCTGAGTAACTGGATGAGAATCTTGTAGGTACAGCATTGAGCCCAGAATTGTGTCTCTTAACAGTTGGATTTAGAGTAATTTCAACATAGAGGAGAGCTTTGATCATCTAGAAAGTTATAGGCCTTTCTGGACTATAAGATCACCTTTGCTGAAAGAAAAACAAAACTTGATCCTTCTGTTTTTTGTTTTTTGTTTTTTTTTTTTAACATATATTGTTTTGTGGCATGCCTGGGCAGACGTAAAATGTGCTTATAGAAGACTGAAAAGCATAATATTAACATAGTACATGTGACCACTTACGAAATGTTATGTGGGATTCCCATCTATATGCTGTGAATACCATTGTTTAATAAAGGAGTTGTCTTGGGCCTGTGCAGGGCACAATAGAAGTAGGCAGGGAAAACTAAACTGAATGCTGGGAGAAAGAAGGCAGATTCAGGGAGATACCATGGAGCTGCCAGAGGAGAAAGATGCAAGCCACCAGCTGGAAGCTTGCTGGTAGGCCTTGAATCTCATAGTAAAATATAAATTAATAAAAATGGGTTAAATTAAGATCTAAGAGATAGCCAATAAGAAGCTAGAGCTAATAGGGCAAGAAGTGATTTAATTAACATAGTTTCTGTGTGGTTATTTTGGGGCTGAGCAGCAGGGAACAAACAGTCTCCCTACAACAGAAATGAATTTATATAACCATATTACCCTAGTCTCACTCACATATTAGACATTTCTCTTAAAATAAATTATTTCTTTTCTATAAAATTAGTTGAAGATATTATTCACATAAAAGTTATGAAGTATATACATGTCAAAAAAGCCCAAATTTCCCAGGTACAGAGCACTCATTTCTATCATTATTGGCTTTTGTATTCATATTTCACTAATTATCTATCTATCTATCTATCTATCTATCTATCTATCTATCTATCTATCATCTATCTATCTATCTATCATCTATCTGTCTTTAAGATAAAATCAAACACATAGATCATGAATTCTATAACATCTTTATTAATAACATATAAAAATACTGACATCAAATATAGATCCACATCATCATGTTAGTGTAGGACTAGGCTTTTGCTATAAGCACAGAACAAAATTCATTCAACCAATTGCTGAACAGCTGTGCTGTGCTCAGGATTTGCATATTTTTTAGTAATATTGAAACCAGCCTTACCATTTTTATTTTGACAGCGTGCATGCCTAGACAAGTAACAAATGGTTTCTCATCCTAAAATTGTGAAAAGCAATGTAAAAAGTAAATTTAATGAAGACTTCCACAGCTTTTGATGCAACCGACAAAACACATGTGAGGGAGAGCAAATCAATTCATATTTCCCCAAGGAATGCATGTTGCCTGTCAACTTGGATTTCTGTATGTATGTGCTATTGTGTGCACACATATATGCATTTATGTACACATATATGAATATATAAATATATAATATTTAAATATATTATATATTGAATATATGTATATATATTCAATTCTGTATAATCTAGTAAATAATTAAGGGCTATCTCTAAGCTTAAAAACAGTACTTAGAGTGTGGTGTCAGGGCCATGAGAAAGAGGTAGATTAGAATTTTACAGAGACATTGGGCCAGATATGCTTCTTCACTAATGCTTCTGGTTTTTATTTGTTGTGATAACATGAGTTATGAAGGACCAAGGAAATGAATGGTATTTGTACAGATTGGAAATTTTTACTAATATCCATGATCCATATTTATTATTAAATATTAATAACGTCCCAGAGAATTTCCTCATGTTTTCTTTCTAGTATTCATGCCATCAAATAGGATGTCTGTGCATTATTTTTCTATAATTCAAGTATATGTATATATCCATATATAAATACACCTTTTTCAAGAGTGTGACATTTATATGTGTTGGTAAACATATAAGTTTATTTAATTACTCTTCTACTGAAGGAATACACAGCAACTATACTTGCATGAGTCTCTTGTTATTAATTTTTATAATTTATATTTGTAAAATGTTTTCTTTGAATTATATTTATTTTGAGAAGAAGATCTTAAAATTAAGCTCATTATATAGACCTCTTTAGATATTTTGAATTTCTGTTTTTATCCTTTGGCCTTTGTTTACAGAGAGAAATTACTTGAGAACTACATTTATTCCTAGGTGTCTTTTAATTCAATTAGCAATATTAACTTCACAGTTTTATTTAATAAATAATATGAAGAAACAGCATGGAACTTTTTATGTTGATTTTTTTTTGAGTGTGGTCTGTCTTTGAGGCAAGCAAGTGTAGCCTGCAGGCACATCTATGGAGTCATATTTTGATATGTACACTGTCCATGCTGAGAAACAGGAACAGGAACCAGGAAGGAGGGCAAGTGTGCAAGACTCAGCCTTCCTGCAGCAAGGTCCTTGAAACTTCTGTCATGTGCTGTTTAGGTAGACCTATTTTACACACTCACGTCACTCCAGTCTATTAGAGTTTCTCTATGTCTTGTAAGCTGTGATTTTTTTTGGAGGGGACATCTATACGAAGGAGAGCAGGTAAGATGTGGCAGTCTGCACTAGTAAAATGGACTTGAGAGAGCAGAATGGATACTTGCCATGTCCCCTTGTTTTTAACCATATCTGATTTGGGTGGTTTGCTGAGGTGGAATTTCCCTCTGCATGTTATAAATATGTTTTATTACCATTGGTTATTAATGAAGCTGTTTCAGCCAATGGCTTAGTAGAATAGAGCCAGGCAGGAACACCAAGCATAGACAGAGGAGAAAAGAAGGTGGAATCAGAGAGATGCCATGTAGCTGCCAAAGGAGACAAATGCAACCAGAAATTTGCTGGTTTGTCACAGCTTCATGGCTGTTACACTTGCTTTTTCACTTGCGATCAGCTCACTCACCAGGTTCGGAAAGAGATTATCTTCTGTGTGATGTATCTCACATGCTGTCAGGGCTGAAGAAGTGAATTCTTAGTCATTTTTATGTGAGTGAGTGCTTTGTCTTCATTTATGTGCTCCTTGTGCCTGCATTGATTGCAGAGACCTGAAGATTGAGTTGTGTCCCCTAGGACTGAAGTTATGCAGAGTTGTGAGCTACCATGATGGTGCTGGAGATTGAGTGCTTGGGTCCTCTCAAAAACCAGTCGTTGACCCATCTCTGCAGTCTAAAGAAGATAATGTAATGTACGTTTAGGTTTTATTTTTAAGAGTAGTTATTGTTTCTCAATGATAGTACTAATAGACCCTTCAGGTGTCATTTGATTAAAAGAATCTACTAACCCACCAGCAGATTAATACTGTAAGACTCGGACAAATGATAAAAGAACTATTAGAGAGTGAACTAACTTCCATACTTGTAACAGGATACCTGGCATAACCCACCTAGGGAAAGAAGGATTTATTTTGGCCGATAGTTTTAACAGTTTCAGCTAATGTTTGGCTGCCTCTTTGTTTTCTCCAGTGGTAAGGCAGAGAGAGCCCTTTGATAAGGGCTTTCGGTACAAAATACTTCATGGTAGCTAGGAAAGGGGCAGGCAGAGGAGAAATGGTTGGAGCATGGCTTATTTTTATAGGAAATAACCCTCGTGATCTAATGGCCCCAACAAAGCCCACCTTCTGCAGCCCCCAACTCTCAGCAGCCCATTCAGATGTTGATGCCACCAAAGAGTTAGTATGTTGCTGAGAGCGGACCTCTCCAAGTGCAGCCCCTCTAACCAGTGCTTGGTCAGAGACCACAGCTTCAGAGCTGGAACACATGTGGGGCTCTTCTATCTTTCAGCCAGACCAGCATCTCAATGAAGAAATGAAACCTTCTTTTTACACAAATGTTATGATTGTCTACATAGACCATCTCAAAAATTTATAGCCAATCTTTTTAATTAATAAAATTTAGAAGCTTGTTGAAACAAATCATTGTAATAATCAATGTTTTTCTGTACACAGCCATAGGACATTAAAAATAGAAATTTCCTAAGTATGCCATTAATAATGGCAATAAATGCAACTAAGCACAAGCAAATAAATTTAGTGAATGCTATTAAAATTTTTGAAAGATAATGTTACTCTTGGACCTAACAGAAGATTGCAAAGAGGAGATAAATTCTACCCTATTTAGGTAGAATAAATATTATAAGGACAACAATTATCAAATACATCTATTTATCCAATTAAATTCCATTCAATATGTGCAATGGCATTTTTTGAAAAATTTAAACCCTGCCAACTGTGTCTAAGGCCTTCAAGAGAAGAAGTAAATCAAAGAAGAAGTGGCAAAACCAAATTCAATTGCTCTGTGATAACATCTAGAGTTGCACATATCTTTGTATTCAATATTCATGCCAGGCGAAATATTAAGAATGAGAGCTGCTGCAGGCTTCTGTGACCTCTTCAGATTAAGAAATGTTTCTTTATATTCCTAGTTTGTTGTTGTTTGATCTAAATGGATGATGATTTTTGTCAAAATGTTGGGCATCTGTTGAGAGATAATTACAACCTTCATGTTTCTCTCCTTTATTAGTATGGCAAATATGCTTTGTGTCATTAACCTTTCTCCCCTTGCTTTGATAAACTCCGTCTTAATGTGATTTTAAAAATAATTGATAAATATAGTTTAGTAACTTTATTATAAGAGTTTTGCTTCTAGTTTTAAATTTAAGTTTGCTCACATTCTCCTGTAAAGTGTTATGCAGAGTTTGTGTGGAGATTTCTCTGCTTCTTTCTCGGGAGCAGGACTTATTGAGTACAGACCATGAAATCCCTTGAGAATCTGTGGAATTTACCTGGAAAAATCTACTGAATTTGTTGTTGTTGTTTTGTGGCTATATTTTAAGATGGTGGTTTGGGTAGAGTCTTTTAATGTTTTCAGACTTCATTAATCAGGATTCTCTAGAGGAATAGGATATATATATATATCCTATATTATATATATATTATATAATATATATATTATACACACAGATAGGGGATTTATTAAATTAGCTTATAGGCTGTGGTCCAGCTAGTTCAACAATGATGAGCTAGCAGCCTTAATGTCCCCGAATCCAGTAGTTGTTCTTTTCTTGAGTCTTGGTGTCTCAGGGGATCTTTAGTACAGGCATGAATCCTTTAGATGGCTTCTCAAATGCCAGTGAAGGAATGGAACTGTCAGGAAGAGAGAAAGGAAGCAGGCAAGCAGAGCAAGCCTCCCTGTTGCACGTCCTTTATATTGGCTGCCCTCAGAAGGTGTGGCCCAGATTAAAGATGAATCTCCCCATTTCAAATGACTTAATGAAGAACAATCCCTCACAGGTATATTCAGCTGTGTGACTTTCAGTAATTCCAGATGTAGTCAATTTGACAACCAGGAATAGCCACCGTCCAGATGTATCTGCACTCATCCAGATGTAGTTCTGATAGGTCCCTGGAGACTGACTGCAGTGCAGGCCTCTGGAGCCTTCCTAACCAAGGTCCAAGGTCCACTCCTCCATTCAGTCCAGCGATCTACTGAGCTGTGTAAAAGCAGCTGATAATTATTTACATTAGCTTTTGTTTCTGGCAAGACCCTGGAACAAGGCCCTTGAGTAGCCTTCTCAGTGAGCAGTATCCCTTCCCCTATAACCACTGCCATGTGGGTACTGGGAATTGAACTTGGGTCCTTTTCAAGAGCAGGCAATGCTCTTAACCCCTAAGCCTCTGTTTTGACTGGCCTTTTAAATTTACTCATTGTCTAGAACTGTTTGTATCTATTTACTAAGATTTCATACAAAATAATTCCCTGTAGCAAATTCTTGTTTCTTGTTTTTTTNTTTTTTTTTTTTGTAGAAATAAATAATCCGCTTTGCTCCAGAAGAATGGATTGCACTCCCACCTGCTTGCAACTACTCTGCTTGAGATTGGAAAGCATCCCCAGATGAACTCAGGTCTATGCCAAAGCTCTTCCCCTTATCCCCCATCCTCTCATTTCTGCAAAAGATGTTCTTATGTATTCTTTCTAACTTTTATTCCCTTTCTTCTCTTAGAGTCATGTCTAGGGAAAAGACTTGTACAATTATAAAAATAATAAAATAAGGTCACTTCTGACATCCTTATCATTAAATTCAGTCATTAGTCCTCAGTCTTCCTTTGTTTGTGTTAATTTGTTTGTTTTTGAGTTAGGGGTTCTCTTTGTATAGTTCTGACTGTTCTGGAACTTGATTTGTAGACCAAGCTGGCCTTGAACTCACAGAGACTTTTTTGCTTCTGCCTCCTTATCACTGGAATAAAACCTGTGCTGCCACCACCTGGCAATCTTCCTTTTCTTGATTGGCTCTGAAAGCAGCTATTCCTTTCTCATCTGTTTCTTGAGTCTTCCTTTTTACTGGTCTCTGCCATTATGGAGATTTGGAATTTTGTGTTATTGCCCTTTGTCCCTGTGAAGTTTGCCTCACCACAACAGAAGGCAGAAGAGTGCTGTAAGTTTCCTCTGCTCGCTCAGGACTTCACCTTGAAATTCCCCCTCCTGCAGAGCTTCTACCAAATTATGACAAGACGATGGTAAAATTCAGACTGATTTCACAGAACTCTTAACCTACTTTTTGTTCTTAGTTAAGTAATTTGTTCTTTTCTGGTTTTGCTTGGGAGTCAGAAGTCCAACTACTATGGTTGATGGGAACCAGTGCAGTAGATAGGACACCAGCAAGCAGGAGCTGCTTGAGCTAAACAAATCACAGTGAGAGCCTGTCCTTGCCTGTCTGCCCTTAGCCTTCTCTCAGGAGATAACCTCCGAGTCCTTGAAACATCTTGAGCCCAGGCTTTGGGATCTGCATGAATAGTTTACCAGAACAAAGCAACATCTGATGGATGTTTGTATTTTATATACAGGAGGCTGCAAAACAAGAAGAATCAGTTTGACCTTGAAAGGTGGGTGTGAACATTAGAGGTCAGTCACCTGTTACTAATTTCCTACCCCACATACTGTCCATAGGTGCCAAAAATGGGAAGAGCACTCTGATCGGTAATGTTGAGGCATTTTGTCCTTGTAGAAGAGTTAAGTTTGTTCTCATATAACTTCACTCCTACAGACACAGATTAATACTGGACTTTTTAAATGCACTTTGTCTGTGACATCATCTGTTGGTTGATATGGTTCTGCCTTCCTTTAGTGGACTGCAACCATGATTACCCAGTTCTCCTATAAACCATGCGCACTCTGGAGAGTAAATGGACCTGACATTGTCTTGGGAATTTATACAGAGAATCAGACTCAAAGGTGTGAGAGGAATGTGACGATAGGGATCCAATCATCAGAAGAGGATTCCTCTGCCAGGAGATGTGCTGTGACTTCCGCTTACTCCAAATATAGTTAAGAAGGCTTTATTATATTTCCCCTAGCGGAAAGAATATCTATATTTCCAAAGGTGGTCACGGCAGTAGATGGATAAGTTACTTGCTCATGAAAACATGTCCTGCTTGTTTTCACTAGTTAGTGCCTTCTAAGACAGTGATGGTAAATATGACTATTGGGCTCAGTGTGTTTGGCATTTTCAGTGTTTATTTAAACTTTTAGTACAGGGATGCGTTCTGTATACTATATGGGCCATGTCAGTCACTGTGTGCACACACCTGCAAACATACCCACAAATGCTTCAACAGTGTGGCATTTATTTAGTCCTGTCGGTTCCTCATAAGAACAAAGAAACCTCATCAGAAGAAAAGTCAACAGACCTAAGAGACCATAATAATGGAATAATGCCATAATTTCAGCAAAGTAATGTCAGGTAAATTCGTTCTGAAATCCTCGTAAACTTGTATCTAACTCTAAATCCATACCAGATTTGAGGATCATGAAGTCAACAAATCCCTATGAAGGAAGAACTGTCCTAATAACTAAGGGTTTCAAAATAGTATTCTCAGGACTGGATAACATTTCTGATTTATTTTAGTCTCTTTCTCCTTCCTCGGGTGCCTGGCAGTATGTAAAACACATCATGACTGGGAAGATCAGAACAAAGGATGCAAAAAACATGGAAGGGAAGAGACAAACACAAACTTCCTCCTACTTACTCCTGGTTACAAGTTAAGTAAGAGGAAGAAAAGATTTAACGTCAAAACAATTCTAGAATTTGATTGCTTTAATGGTTAGATAGTTTTAATGACTAAAGGTGATTAAATTGTAATTAAACTATAGCCCCTTTGTTGACTGAGATTAACTAAACAAGTTTTGAGATGATAGGAAGTTTCCTGTATTTGTTTTCCGCAGGGGCTTGAAAGATATATTTTCCACCAAATACATTTTTAAAAACTGCTGAGAGATAGATTCACATACACAAATCACACATGTGCTCGCGTGCACACACACATACATACATATATACACACACAGAGATATCTACTCTATAAGGACTCTTTCTATTGAATGCATCTCTAATGGGCAAATTGTACATGTTTCTGATAATGTAGCTCAGATTTCCTCACCTACAGATAGATGAAGCTTGTCAATAGAAATAACTAATAGGAAAGCAGTCTTTCTCAGTTTTAAATTATATATGATATATAAAATTTATGTATTCTCTATACATCTATATAATTTATAATATATATATACTTATATATTTGTAATTTTGCCATTCATAGGTGGATCTATTAGTCCCAGTTGATGAAGCAGTACTGTATTAATGAATTTTTCATTTCTATGACAAAATACCCAATAAAGGCAACCTAGGAATATAAGAATTTATTTTAGCAGGAAGATATGTGACAGAAGCATGAGGGGGCTGGATACATTAAATGTAAGTCAGGAAGTAAAAAAGATAAACAATGTTGTTGAGCTTTCTCTTTACTGAAGCCCCCCTTTTTATTTTAATAAACATCAATTCAATTATGCTATACCCTGTATGACATATAATATCCCAGCTTAAAAATTGTTTCTAAGTAACTTAAAATTGGGACTGATTATGTGTGTGTGTGTGTTTAAATATATAAGACATAAGTACTATATACCTGAGACCACTTAGTCTTGCTTGTATAGATACATTATAGGGTTGACCAGGTGAGACTGGGTAACTTCTTAGGATGCTTATCTTGGGGAAGAGATTAACAACCTCCCTTTAGCAGTTTTCAATTGCCCATAGCTCTTCATCTGGAGGTGGGGCCTCATGTTTCTTTCCACCCTGTCTTTCTTTATGCTCCATGTAGGGGTTTTACAGTAGATGTATTTTTTGCAGTAGGTGGAGATATCACAATGAGTTTTTCTATGTTATTTGACCTGTGGTAGTTGTCTGTAATGCTCTGGTGTATGAAAAGAAGCTGTTTTAAAAAAAGACTATTGGCTTAAATTGTTTTTCATAAAATATACTTTTATCCTACTCTTTTCATTCCTCCATGCCCTCCCTATCCACCCAATCAACTTCCCATTTCTCTTGATATCTCTCACAAAATCAGTCAATGAATAAACAAAAAATAAAAACAAACAAATTATCAAAATGATAACAAAATAATATCCCAAAAAGAACAACAAGAGCAGTACACAGAAAATGTAAATCCTGTGTGTGTTGGTCAACTACGCATGGAAATGGGGCCAGCCTGGTGTGGTTTTTAATCTACCCATAGTCATCTTAATGAAGGAAACTGATTTTTACTCTATTATCAAGTATCAATTGCCAATATATTCTTGGCTAAGAGTAAGACTTTGTGCCTGCTTCTGCTTCCCTGTGCTGTTTTTTTTTTTTTTTTTTTTTTTTTTTTGGCCTGAACTTGTGAGAGTCTTGTGTGAGTTCATTCATATGCGTATCAGCTCTTTTGTAAAGGAAAGACTCTGTTTCCTTACAGTCATACTCAATCACCAACTGTGGCTCTTACATTCTTTCTGTCACCTCTTCTACTTAGATCTCTTGAGCTTTGAGGGGAGATGTTTGATGAAGACATCCCATTTAAGGTGGGGTCCTCCAAGCTTTCTCACCATCTGTACATTGCCCACTTAAGGGCTCTGTGTTAAACTCTATCATTCGATGGCAACAAGTTTCTCTGATGATGATTGAGAGGTGGTCTGATCTATGGGTATAGCAATATGTTTTTAAGATTTAAAACAACATATAGCAATATATCATTTTATTCATGGAGTTGGTTCAGTTCCAAAAAGAAGTGGTAGGCTATTCCCATAACATTTGTGGTGCAATTGCACCAGTATTTCTTGAGGGCAGAATGCTATATTAGGTCACAGTATTTGTAGCTGGATAATATTGATGATTACTTTTCTACTTTGGTAGAGTACATAGTACCTTTTTATTATCTCATTTAATTCCTTTGCTTCTTATGTCTTTGGAAAATGATCCACAAAATTTCATTGGAGCATGAGTAAAGAACTGTTCATCGAAACATGGCCTACATCACTGAAGAAAATATGTGTTCTCCAGAAGCCATTAAATACTAAAGTTAAAATAACGTTTTTATGCTCAGGCCACTCACATTCATGCTGGGCCTTTTGGCTTCAATAAATCATGTCTTGAAGTAATTTAACAGACATATACAGTGGTAGGTCTTCTAAGAGATGAGTCATCAGGATGATTCTAAAGCTAGTACACTGACAATGAAAATCAGTCACCACCAAGGAAAAGGACAGAAAAATGGTTAATGTTAAGTTTGTATTATACCCTTTCTGACATGCTCTGCTGATTGACTCTGGGTTTATTTTGAATGCACATGGAGACCCTAAGTATTAAGTACTTAGTTTACTGGGGTGCCTGAGCTCTGTCAGAGGGGAGCTGTTCTTGATAAAACCTTTAAATACTAACACTCAAATTTCTTATTTCTACCTATGAGTGTGTTTTGGATTAGCAAGTAGGCATCCAGAATAGAACTGACCGAGTATGGCTCCTAATATTATGAAAGGATTTTCAAGGTGGTATCATATCACCTTCTATGTATTGAATTTTTCAGTATGCCTTGGAAATTTTTGTAAGTATCAACTGAAATACATGAATGGGGAAGTATTTTCTATCTGCCAAGAATGAGCTGATCTATAAACTCAAGAGCTTTGACCTATGGCCACAGTCCAAAGTAAGCTGAGCCTTTCGCATTTAGTAGAATGAATCCTGGTATTCTGATAAGACGGTAGGAAGCATTTTGAAGAAGACTGATCTGCCACAGAAGTTGTTCCCAATCATCATTTCCTAGATAGCTCCATGACAATGGACAGCTTGATTCTGATACTCTTGTCAAATAAACATTACAGGATTTTTGCATCTGAAATACATAGATCGAGGTTGGGGTGGATTAAAGCAGAGACAGAATCTTGTGCTTGTAACCTCTCGTCAAAGGTTAGTTCTCAACCTTAAATTTTTCAGTGGCAGGTAAGACCGTGTAATGAAAATCTCCCTTTCAGTTTAATTCTATGAAGATAATAAAAACATTATGTTTATATACTCAAAACTTATACATAATAGTTTTATGTATTAATTATTAATCATTTAAGTAAAATAAGTATTTGTAATTATGTGTCAGTTACAATGCTTTGCCTGATCTACATAGTTTGAAGAGAAAAACTGTCTTATATGTCATTTATGCTTTGTGCGAACACATTTAAACTGTAGAAGAAAGTTCTTGGAAAAATGCAGAGGTGGGTCCCAAGAGCTCTTGATTAACTTCTGTATCAAGTCAAGTTTTTTCAAAGTCAGCTGTGCTATTGCAGCCAAATTTCAAGGTGACCACCTGTCAAGAGCCTCTAGGGAGAAGAAAGCAAACTGACTGTCTTATTTGTGTACGTATTTTTATCAGCAGTTCTAATTTACCAGAGGGTATTTTAGGGTAAGATTTTAATGGGATGGTAATAGTTAGCAATGAGGAAATATGAATTCCCAGTTGAGGTAAGTTTCCTATTAGTTTTGATGACGAAGATAAGAGCTGCTGCGGAGTCTGGAATTGTGCAGGAGAGATAGACATGAATAATGATACTTGTGCTATTTATGGGCAGTCTCAGTTTCTCCTTTTCCCTGGAAGGGTAGGTCACTTAGCTCTGAGCTGTGTCATGATTAAGCTGTACAGAGAAAACATCCAAGTGACAATGATTACAAGTAATGATCAAGTTATTGTGAGCTTTGCTGAGGGCTTCACCAGCTGAAGTGATTTCACGATTATAACCATATGTCTGTTAATATATCTGAGTCAAATGTAAAACAATTTTAGATATTTGAAAGGCTGGACAGAGCAATTAAAAACAAATAAGGTTGTTCCTGTGCGTTGGTCTGAAAACAAATGAAGAAAGTAAAATGATGAAAGTAAATGATCTTCGGCTAATGAATACAGGCTCTGATAAAGCCATCATTCTTGGATTCTCATCCTCTCAGATTGACTGTGTTGACTAACCACACAGGACGGCTGGAATCGAGTGGAAATGAGAATACTGATGATACTGTGGGAGTTTCAGAGGGACTATCCAGGCATCCGGTATTTATCTCATGCATATTTCAGTGAGAGAGATGGAGAAAGATCATCAGCAGAGTGGAGTTGCAGAGTAGGTCATTTGGGGCAAAATGTTGTACTTGCCTTTTATGAGTCACAATGTTGGTAAAGGTGGGAGGAGGTGAAAGGAAAATCTAGGGTAATATTATTTCCAGATAGGAACTACTGAGATATTTGACCTCATGAACTAAGTAAATATCATATGTTGGCCTGTCCAGGGTGAGATAGCCATTGCTGAAATACTTTAACCATATCTTGTAATCCAGCTTTGTAAAATCACACACACACACACACACACAGACACACACACACACACACATAAATTATTAAATTTACTTATGAGTGAATACTTCTATTTCTTTAGAGAACACAGATTAATATAGGACTCCTTAAAAGTACTCTGTTGCTCGAAGTCCACTGTCTCTTATCACATGGACTAGTCTAGTGTGCTTGGGAGCACTGGCTAAAACGCTGCCTCATCCTTAGAAATTCATTATTTTCCTGTGGGTCATGTGGCTATAGCTGTTGACTTCTCCCTCATTTCCTACAGTATGTGCTGACAGCTGCATTAGCAAAACTGTAAATCTGGGAAAGAAAGCCTTGCTATGGAAAGGTCGGTGCATGTCGAAAAAGATAACATGTGGTAGACGGAGGAAAGCTACAGACTGGAAAGAGCTCCAGGAAGGCACAGGGCCCTGTGGCTGGTTCAGTACATTCAAGCTTTTGAAAATCTGACTGTTGGCGTGAATAATTTTGAAACTTCTTGCAAATAAAGAATTCATGAAAAAAAAAGAAAGAATTCATGAACACCTCTGGGGATAGTTCTAATTCGTGAATTCTTCTTCATAGATTAAGTTGTTTATATCTTTGATAACTTTTAAAAATATAACATATATAAAATCAATACAGTTTAAAAGAAAGATTTTCCTTGAGAGGCAAATTATCTCTTAAGGAAAGAAACAGTTTTTAAATCATCTTTAAAGATTTGTTTGTGTGTGTGTGTGTGTGTGTGTGTGTGTGTTTAACTGTATGCAACATTTGTGAAAGTCCATGGATGTCATAAACTTATTCCTTTGAGATAGAGTTGCATGTGGTTATGAGCCATTCAAGGTAAGTGCCAATAACAGATCTCTGGTGCTATGAAAAATAGCAAGGACTCTTAACCCCCAAGGCATATCTCTTATTCCCAGTTAGTTAATCTTAAAATCTACTGTAAGTTCTCGTCATAAAATCAGTGGTAAATTTTGCTATTGAAACCAAAGTAAGTAGTAGTTACAAGAAGTGCCTTATGGAGACAGTCATTTATGATTGCCTTCTGACAGGTCTAAAGGATGTGGAGGATTTCTCTGCAGGAGAAAAATTTTGGTTGTCTTTTCCAAGAGTACTTCTTGGATTTAGTCTCATTTAATAATCTCATGCCTGTATTTGTTACTAAAAAGAAATCTGGAAAATGGAGAATGTTGACAGATTTAAGAGACATAAAGTAACTTAGCAATGAACTTATTACTACCTTGAATGCCTTTGCCTTGGTCCTCCCACCAGGAATGTAAAAAAGCCTCACCCTCTGCCAATACTTTGTAGGTCAGCCATTGGAAAGAATATGTAAACAATTTCCTCAATCTATAATTTACCACTATATGGATGCTGTTTTATTGGCTGAATCTAAGGTAGACACATTAGAAAAGATGTTCAAGAAATGAGAAATTCTTTACCTTGCCAGGGATTGCAAATTGCTCCTGAAAAAATATAAAGAGGAGCCTCTATTGAATTACTTAGAATATAAAGTAGGTTTACAAAAAAATTAGACACTGGAAAGTACATATCTGGAGAGATAGATTGCAGACTCTTAATAGTTTTCAAAAATTGTTAGGGGAGACTTCCAATCTAAAACCCACTATTGGACTGGAAAATCATGACCTGAAAAGATCCTTGAAGTGACAAGGTCCTAAATAGTTCAAGAGCATTATCAGCTGAAGCTGAAGAATAATTGGCTCTGGTGGAAAATATATGAAGCACATGTAAATTGCATGGATCTAAATATTCACTGCATTCTGGTTATATTATCCTCTAGGGCATCCGCTTCAGGGATTTTGATGCAGAGGAAAATTATATTGGAATGTGTTGAATGAAGGCTGTTTGTTGGTTTCTGGCTGCTCAGCCCCAAAATAACCACACATAAACTGTATTAATTAAATCACTGTTTGACCCATTAGCTCTAGCTTCTTAATGGCTAACTCTTTTACCTTAATTTGACCCATTTCTATTAATCTGTGTATCACCGTGTGGCTGTGGCTTATCTGCTGAAATTCCATGTCTGTCTCCAGTGGGGTTACATGGCTTCTCCCTGACTCCACTTTCCTTCTCCCAGAATTCTGTTAGGTTTTCCCCTCCTATCTCTAATCCCTGCACAGGTCGAAGACAGTCTTCTTTATTAACCAATGGTATTCACAGCATACAGATGGGAATCCCACATCACCTCCCTTTTCTATTTAAATAAAAAAGAAAGGAAGGTTTTAAGTTTAACATAGTAAAATTGCATGTAACAAAACAGGTATCAAGCAAGAATTACAGTTACAACATTTATCTATTTTATTTTTATTATAACTAAGGAAAACTATATTATTACTGTCTATTCTTCAACTGCATCAAAGACTCCAAAAGGGTATAATATTACCTAAGTTAACCAGAAATACAGTGTAAGCAACTTGCAAAACTCTAGTAATGACAGAGACATCTCAATAACTGGACAGTCACCCAAAGTTCTTCAGTATTATTGGAGCATCCATCTTCAGCCTATTGGCCCATAGTATCTTGCATACTTTTCCATGAAACAGGAAATTTTAAGACAGTTCTTCCTATACTGGCAATTTGTCAGTAACTTTCTTCTGTGTCCTGCAGAATTTCTAGCAGACTCTTTGTATTCTTGCATGTAGCAGGAACCTCAAAGCATTGTTTCACCTTTAGGCAACTTCAGCAGGCATATCTCGGTGGATCCTGCATGTCCAGTTCATCAAGCAGTCCACGCAAGACCAGTTTCTTGCCCAAATGGCTAACCAACTTCATAAGGAGCCTCTTCGATGCCAATCTTCCTCTTGAGGTAATTGGTGCTGCCAGGATCAAATGTGTCTCATTGTTGTGAAAAGTCCTAAGTACTTAAACATTTTAAATGCCATATTCTGTAGTGTTTGGCAGGTTTGAAAAGTACATATCTATCTGAAATACATCTCTGTACATCTAGAAAACCTAATTAACATGGCTATAAACTTCACTATTATAGATAACTCCCTTTTAACAAATATTTCTTAATTATGTGTTACATTTTTAAATAAGTTGTACAAACACAATACCTTAATCAAGAGCATATATATATATATTTATATATAATATTGAAAAAATTGACTTCTAATTTGTCTTAATAAACCAAGACCCAAAACAATGCAAATCTTTGTAGCAGGAATGGATATTTCTATCAAATAAACATAACAAAAAAATATAGACATATATAGAAAATATTTCTGATTTGCTTTTAAGAGGAAATTTAAGATTTCGTCAACAAGGTATGGACCCAGCAGAAATTATAGTACCTTTAATTAATGAAGAAATTTTCTCTTTATGGAACGATAATGAATATTGGTAAGGAGCTTGCAATAATATTTTGGGAAATATTAACAATAGTGAAAATTGCACTTATAAAAAATACCAATTGGATCTTTCTGTGCATTATTAGGAAAACACCAATCTCTGGAGCTCCTATATTCTATACTGATGCAAGAGGCAGGATATGTATCAGAAAATTTATTTAAAGTGTTTTAAAGCCCTTATAACTCTGTGTAAACAAGAGAACTATATGCCATTCTCATGGTACTAATGAATTTTACAGAACCCCCTCATTATAGTTACTGACTCTCAATATGCAGAAAGAGTTGTTTTACACATTGAAACTGCTGAATTTATCCAATTTATAACACACATCAGATCACATAAGAGTCTTCCAGGTCCTCTAGCAGAAGGTAATGATAGAACTGATTGGTTATCAATAGGAGGTACACTTGAGGCCTCAGAATTCCATAAAAAACACATATTAATAGTAAGAGTTTAAAAAGAATATTCTTTATCACTTGGCAACAAGCCAAGGAAATCATAAAAATGTTCCTATTTGTTTCTTCTATAGCCAAACCGTTTTACCTTCAGGAACCAAACCTAATGGTATGCAAAGAAATAAGATTTGGCAAATGGGTGTGTTTTGTATTTCAGAATTTGGAGGATTAAAATATGTACATCAAACAATAGACACATTTTCAGGATTTCAATGAGCAGTTGATTTGAGTTCTGAAAGGGCTGATTCTGTAATTACACATCTGTTAAAAGTTCTGAATATCATGGGTATACTTGTATGAATTAAAACTGACAATGTTTCCGTATATGTCTCTAACAAGATGAATCAGTTGTTTGAAACTATAACATAAAGCATATTACAGGTATACCACATAATCCTATAGGACAAGTTGTCATTGAAAGATCTAATCCCACCTTAAAGGACAGGCTAAAAAACAGAAAGGAGGAACCAAGACCCCCAAAGATAGACTGCATAATGCCTTATTAACCTTGAATTTTCTTAATGCTAATTAGAAAGGAACAATAGCTGCAGAGAGTCACTGGACAACAGAAAAACGTCTGAATTAATTCAGCTGGTGTACTTCAAGAATGTGTACACATCAGAATGGAAACCAGGATATATGCTATGTAGGGGAAGGGGTTTTGCTCTAGTTTCAACAGAAGGAGAAAAATTATGATACCATCAAAATTAATGAAGATTCAGTTTGAAAAGGAGAAATTTCTTGATAAAAAGAAATGATAGCTCATCAAATGAAGTAACAATCTTACAAGTTGTAAGGAAGCCTCCCAAGGGTTTGGGCAGGGTTCTGTTCTTGTATTTGCAGAAAAATAGAAAAAAATACTCATTAATTTTAAGAAGTCAAGAGACCTTGGACATCTAGACACCTAAAGAAGAAAAGAAAGCTATTCAGAAAGAATCACAGAGTAAAGAAGAGTTCAACTTCTAATACCTATATTCTCTGCAGGGTAAAATCTTACCACATAAGCATCCATATCTCCTTACTTCTCAGTAGAGTGGTAGTCCTGGATCACTTAAAAAAATAAAAACTGGCTTTGGGGTTGGGCAGTGGCTCTTCATGTCTCTAAATCCCACCATGTTGTTAAAAGAAAAATTTATCCCAGCACTTGGGAGACAGGGACAGGCAGATCTCTGTGAGTTCAAGGCCAGTCTAATCTCCAAGAACCTGTTCCAGGACAGGCTCCAAAGCTACAGAGAAACACTGTCAAGAAAAAAAAAATTCAGAGTTTCTCTTTCATATCAGAAGAACCACCTATTGTGGGACAGAAGGAAAATAAAAGCCTCGGGACTAAGGTTATTAAAACACTACTTTCAAAAATTTCACTTCTCACACCTATTTTTGTGTCTATAGCATCTTTCCTTGGATCTATGTTTATAAAAATTCATGTTTTCTGTTTTGGTATTAATAATGTTTAAGTTCTCCAAAGTGAACAATGAATTTTCCTACACTAATCTCTGAAGTCTCAAAAAACATTATGGGTCTCACAACAATGATTGCAGCTGATTCATATGATGACACTGAGCTGATAAATACCACTCAAAGATTGGTTTGGGCTACAAACTGCTCAAGATGATTCTGCCTTGGCTACTGGAGATGGTACACCTTCTTAACAGGACTCTGACCAAAACTTCAAATAAGAACTTCAGGAAAAACCCTACCCACTACTCAGAGACTGTCTACAGTTTTTACAGACCATGCTCCTGAGACTTAACCATCTTTTTAGTTCTCCAAGAATCCCATAGATAATGCATTGACCCATGACAGCTAGAAGTAATTCCAAAAAACAATGACCCTTCTCTCAATTGACTGTTTTCTCAGGGTTCTGGGAAATTATCATTTGTTAGGGATTGGCTATCAGTTGCATAATGTTTGGGGTAGAATATGGAGTAGGATCAGGAATCTCCTTTTGAAAAAAAAAGGGGAGTGAAATGGATTGGATGTGAAACTAGGTAGATTAGTGTATCTACTTGTGAGCTATTAGTTGCAAACAATTTACATTAGTATAGGTTATTGTTTATTGATACATATGTAAAATTATCTTTGTATTCCTCACAATAAGAATAGCTTTTTTGGTACCTGCCCATTAGGTCATGGTCTAAGTTACTACTTGTAGACTGATAAGCACAGATGAAAAAGGTGCTGGCCCTTTTGGGTAGTGGTCAAAATTTGTTCTCACCTTCTAATGCCCACAGAGGACCACGGCTGTCTATGCTTATTGTGAGATTTTTTTGCAAAGAAATATCCTTTATTCTGGGTTCTTGTGGACTTCCTTCTTTGTGCTTAAAATTTAATAGTCACACTTTCACTAAGGGTGGCATGGTGAGAACATGGAGTTTAGATATTGATAATCACTCTAAAGTTATTAGGAGCTAGCCTCTGGAAATGAACATCAGTTAGTTTTCTGTAAGGTGTAGAAAGTTTAAATTTTATTGTGTTAACATCATATTCTATGAAGACAATTGCAGTTTTTATAATGCTTGTTTGGCTTTCTATCTGGAATAAGGATTCGAGATTTGATTTTAAAGGCAAGACAGCTTTTATTGCTTCCTTACAGATTAACATAGTGAGGTACTAAGAAGTAAAAAGAATTTTTCAAGTTCCAGTAGAGGAAGAGATGAGACTGAAACAAAGGATATTTAACTTTTAGTTCAAGGCTTCCTGACATTACAGCATTGGATGCCAAATATATGTATATATTTACAACAGACTTTATAAATCCTTAGATGTCAGATTGACAGCAGATTACTAAAGGTCATCAGGTGTTCTTAATATACATCTCTTGCTTCTTCAGGCTAATGTCATGGAAGGTAACCATGCAAGCCTCTATAAAACCCTCTGCTATCACTGCTGGAGACAGAATCCTGGACTCCAGGCCCATTGGCCTATCCCAGTGAGTCATTTCTCAAGTCCTTATCTTTTGGATACAGAAGCACATTACTAAGGAGTGTGAAGGGGAAGTTGACTTTAATCTTAATTGACTGCAAAACACTATTTATTAAATGATCTCTCTCTGTAAAATATCACTACCATAGAAGTCAGGAATCCTAGGGCAGAGCAAAGGTTATTAGAAAAGTCATGCTTGCAGTAACTATAACGTCTATCACTCTGAAATTGCCAGCAAAACACAGATGCAATTCTGAAGAGACCATAACCGATTACAGAAGGTGCGATCTGCTGCTGCTGGACCTCTGCTTGATTTACATGTCAGGCCAGAGCAAGGTTCTATCTGCAAACTATTTGAGTCTTTGTTGTTGTTGCTGCTGCTGCTTCTGATTTGTTTCCTTGTTGCTAAAATACACTTAAATTTTTTCTCTCTAATTAATCTGTGAAAATGGCTCAATGAAATTCGTAGGTACAGTGCATGTGGCCTCTGTAATACGTTTAACTTTTTCATTACTCTAAAATAATTAAACCATAGTCTACCTATCTAAGAAATTATCTGTTTGTAGCAAAAGAAGTATGGATCCCATGTTTCCCTTCTCTATTAAGGTATCTGTATCTTTTTTTGTTAGCCAGTATGAGGTAATACAGCCCAGGTTCATTAATTATTAGTATATTGTGGTGAGTATATGCACTCAACTATTCTAAACCTACACCGATGGTAGCTTATTGTTTAATATAATAAAAGATATTAGGCACATGATATGTTTACTTCCTAAGTACTGAACATGTAATGTGGGCGGTATGGATATACTTGTTGCTAGACTGAATTTACGTGAAGGTTACCATGACTCAGGTGTTACTTTGCCCATCACGAACAGAACGCTTATGAGTAAACTGTGTGGAAGAAACAAACTTGTATGGCACATGCCAGATATGAGTTTCAAACATTCCCTGCTGTGTTTGGAAGAGTAGAAGCTTTACAGGTTTTTGCATTAATTTCTTCTTGTTCAAGATAGCTGGAAAAAAAGTGATGATATGAATGAACCCCAGTGGCTTTTGTCTGAAGTACATGGTGTGTTCAGTGATAGGAAATGACTGTCCACCTCTAAGGGGCAACCAAGAGAAAAAACAATATCTTGTAATATTTTGAGAGTCTCAGAAAACCCTGGCTAATAACTGAAAGGGCATCTTCTTGTGTCTGGTGTTGAAATTTTTGTTAGAATGTCTTTGGCTCTTAGGGAAGAGCACTGTCAGCACAGACTTGAAAATTTTAGCTATATATTTATATTTACACAATAACTTACATGTATTTTAGGTAGATAAGTAATACTATGATTCCTTATGTCTTTTTAAGGCATCTGTGATATTATTTTACCCTCCTCCTACTTCTTTGTTTATCTACATCCCCCTTTTCTAGTTAGATCCCTTGATAATCTTCCTGTTTACCCATAGGATCATTTGTATCATGTTATTGCTGCTCCATATTTTATCTCAGCAGTAACCTCTTTCAACTTTCCTGGCTTAAGTATTTGCTGTATGATATGTACTTGCATCTGAAAATTTGGAGCTAGGAACCTCCAATAAGAGATCACATTTTATGTTTGTCTTTCTGGGTCTGGGATACTTCATTCAATGTGTCTATTTTTAATTCCATCCATTTACCTGGAAAATTTATGATTTCATTTTTTTACTGTTGAATAAAATTCCACAGCATACATGTATCACATTTTTGTTATCCATTCATTGTTGAAGGACAATAGAAACTGACCAGAAATCCTTCTCCTTGAGTGTTCACTGTTATGGTAGCAGAAAATGCTGTGTGGGCTTCCAAAGAAGGGAAGCAACCGACAGTTCTAACTAGCTATGATATCTATGAACCATAATGGGCAGCATAGTATGGTAACCCTAGGGGTTTAGTCATTGTATATATTCCTTGGTGGTAACCAATAACTCTGTATTTGGATTTAAGATACTCTCAACAAGAGGGAAATCTTGTCTGCTACAAGAAACATAGACAACTACCTCCAGAGAGTGAAGGGAGCTTATAACCTCCACCTTACTAACTAGGATAATCTCTAAGTACATTCTAAATATTTCTCCTTATACTCACTGATAAGTGTAATTTTCACCATTTATCAAGGCAACTTCTTTTTGCAGTATACAAAGACCATTACACAGAAGGGCAAATAATAAAAATGCAGAGCTGTGGAGTCAAGCTCCAACTGATATCTGTACAAAACAGCTTATGAATCTAAGGCTTATAAGTGATTGAGAAAGAGGGTGCAAGAAGATGGTAAGAGTCATAGGAACAGGGAGTTTGCTGTGAGATTCTGTCTCCTAGTAATGGTAGATGCTACAACCTTAAAGTCTCACCAACATGACTGCCTCAATGTGAGCTGAACAAGTGCAAGAACAACATGCATTTTAGCATAGATTGGTGGGGGAGCAGGAGGAGAAACGGAGGAAGTCCAGGAGGCTTCAACTCTACAGAAACATCCAACTAAGAAACAACTAAGAAATGATGATATTGGAGAACTAATCTTCCCCAGGGAACAGCATACCAGTTGGTAATGCTATACCAAACAGTCAAACCTGAAAACATATGTGTGTAGGACATTATACATGATTTAATGACATTTGTAAGGATTTTCCAATTGGTTGTAAATGGTGCTATCACAAGATACTTTGTATAGTAGAGCTCCATGTAAACAATCTCATTAATACAGCTGAGGATGTCATCTGTAGCATGAGGGAAGGATTGACATTGACAAGAATAGGCCCTACCACACCATCCCCACAGTCTGGATATATTAACCATTTAGAAAAATACATTGGAGGTTTCAGAAGGGCCCATTTGGATCTGCTTTTTACCGTGCAAACTTTTTAGGACTCAGTAAAATGCATTATAGAAAGCTCTTGGGTGCAGGGGTCATAAGAAGGAATTTTGTCTTAAAATACAGACATAAAAATATTATCAAATTAGTTAAAAGGTGAGAATATCAGGGTATTTCATGATAAAAAAGAATAAACATGCATATTATTGCATCTAAAATATATCAAATTAAATTGTCTAATATATGACTTGTTTTGGAAGAGAGTAGAATATTAAAACTGAAATCAATGTGTTAAAGGCTAACTTATATTCAGTATTTTGAAAATTAGTTTCTAAGTAATCCTACGTAATTTTCTCCATGAATCTACAATTTACATACTTTTAATTTTCATTTAATGAACAAATAGGAAGAAACAAACTAAAAATATTTAAGCCAACAAAAATTGTCAGAGACCATAAGACAACTCGTGTTCAGATGTCAACGCACTAGGGAAATGGTTATCTGATGGTGATTAATCCTGTCCTGGAAAGGCCTGCAGGACTATTGACTCTCGAAACTATTGCTTACTTTTGCTAAAGTGATCTTGCATTGCATATTTGCATTGTAGTATGTAACCTCATGTGGTGTGTATATGTAATCTCATGATTGCATCTCAATCTTATTGACACATATATCTGTGGGTAGTCAAGAAGATGACTTTTCATTTACCTATATAGTTTTGAGAGGTAGAATATATTCTGGGACATGCTTCATAACTGGATCTATTTGTCCCACAAGGACTATGGATACTTAAAATCCTGCCTGATCTTTTGCTTATTGGGTAAATCCACCCCCACTCTGTGAGACACCCAGTGAGGAAATTTAGTCACACAGGAAAAAAAAAAAAAACAACCTTGGTTTCCACAGTCAAATCTACTCTCCAATCCCTAAAGTCAAATCTTAGAAGCCAGCTCCCTGCAATTATCTTTTATTTGGCTAGACATTTAACAGGAGATAAGTTCTTCAAACAGATCACATTTGTGACCCTCAAAGACAGTCCAAGCTTATTTTATTCTTAGTCCTTTCTGATAAGGGGATTGGGTGTCCCAAATTCTTATGCAGTCCAACTGGGAAACTGCTAACCTTAGTTGACCCCCATTTCTAACCCTAAAACAGGTATTACTTCCCTACACCTACCCTCACCTCAGTGTATTGGTAAAGGATTTTAACTTGGAATGTAGTATCATGCATGAACTCCCTTCTCCTTTCTTAGAATGTAAAGCCTCCTAAATTAACTTTCTTGATTCTTAATACTGCTAGGTTATCTTTCAAGCTATGACTCCCTGGGTATATTTAGAAGCTGACAGTCTCACTTTGAGCAGCTCTTATCTGTTCTATGACCCTGAGGAATTTGGGCCTTGTAACTTTTTTTTTTTACTAGAGAATTGCTGATATTGTGTGTGTGTGTGTGTGTGTGTGTGTGTGTGTGTGTGTGTAAACTAGAAATCTTGCAACATGACAGAAAATAAAAAAAAAAACTTGCATGGAGAAGTACAGAGTGAGAGAATTTGTTTGCCCTCAGATAGCCAGAGGAAAAAAGTCCTTTTTGCCTCTTGTAGCTTCTAATCTGAACCCTGAGAAGGCATTGAGGTTGGCTCTCAATAAATCTTATTTAAAAAGTATATTGATCAAGACCATTGAGTAAAAGTTTTAGATTATTAGTTTTGTTATTTAAATATAATATTAAATACATAAATACATGCACACATATGCTCATATGAATGTATTTTCATAGATATAAAATTGGTATATTTGACAAATCAAATCTTCGCTTTAAAAACTGTGTACATATTATTAAGAGAAGTTCCCTGCATGGGAGGCTAATGTGGCCCCCAGAAGATAGATATTAAATGAAAATCTCAGTTCTGGGCACAGACACCACTATGTATTATTAATCAGTTATTAGAGCATAAAAATCTAGGCTATTGTTATTAATCTTCATTGCCTGTCATAACTACATTTTGTGATCCTGTTGCCAAAAACACTGCACACTTGGGCTACAGCACATAGAAAAACGAAACTAAAGACACAAGGAAATTTCTTCTGGCTAGTGTGTGTATTGCAAGAAGTGCTATACATAACACATATTTAATCTTTAATGTTTTCTTTGTTTTTCTTTAAGTCTGAGTAAGATTTACATGACTTAATTACCAATAAAATTATGTTCAACATCTGTGTAAAAGCAGAACCACATGCTTTCCAAATGGTCTATGCTGTCACAGAACTTGGGGTGAACTGAACTTTTATTTTATTGATTTTTATTGAGCTCTACATTTTTTCTCTGCTCCACTCCCTGCCTCTCCCCTCTGCTTCAGCTCTCTCCCAAGGTCCTTATGCTCCCTATTTACTCAGGAGATCTTGTCTTTTTCTACTTCTCATGTAGATTAGATTGATGTATGAACTGAACTGCTTATATGGATCCATATATACTTACCTAGTTAAAGAACATAGATGTAGGGCTTTAAACCACGACATGTAATGTGTTGGTAACTATGCTTAACTCTTAAGATTTTTGTGAGTAAAAAAAAAAAATACCACAGTAACATGAATTTTTTTTCTTTAGTTTTTTGTTTTTTTTTTTAGGTTTAAAAAAAAATTTCCGCCTCCTCCCCATTTCCCTCCCCCTCCTCCCACACATTGCCCCCACCCCCACTCTCCTTCCCCTCTCCCACTGCCCCCCACTCCATTCCCCTTCCCTCTAGAGAATGAAGAGCAGTCCAGATTCCCTGCCCTGCAGGAAGTCCAAGGCCCTCCCACTTCTATCCAGGTCCAGGAGGGTGAGCATCCAAACAGGCTAGGCTCCCACAAAGCCAGTTCATGTATTAGGATCGAAACTTAGTGCCATTGTCCTTGGCTTCTCATCAGCCTTCATTGTCCGCCAAGTTCAGAAAGTTCGGTTTCATCCCATGCTTATTCAGTCCCAGTCCCGCTGGCCTTGGTGAGGTCCCAATAGATCAGTTCCACTGTCACAGTGGGTGGGTGCACCTCTCACCTCTCGTGGTCCTGACTTCCTTGCTCATGTTCTCCCTCCTTCTGCTCCTCATTTGGATCTTAAGAGCTCAGTCCGGTAAAATGATGTTTTATTCTCCTTACTGTTGGGGACGCAGCCCCGCCGCCACCCTTATTTCAACAGATGGCTGCCCAACGTGAGGCTAACTGAATCCACAAAAAGCCTGAGAAAGCTTGGGAAAGAATGGAGTGAAGCATGTTTTCTTGGTAGCAGAAATTTTTCGGGTCTGCTCTGCTTGTTAGAAGCAAGCAAGCACTCTCATCTAAGAGAGGCTTCCTGACTCAGCTTCAGCTGCAAAACCCTGCAGCTCATTAAGAGGTCCTGCCACAAAACACTTAAACCGTGTTGACGAAAAGCTGAACGCATGCTTTTCGATTTTCAGCTGTAGCAGGAAAAAAGCTGTGCTGTTTAAAAATGCCGGCTTTCTGGGCTGTCCTGCCGTGGCAAACTCTGACTCTTTTATGCAGGCGGTTCCTGTGGTTTGCAAGCACTGGCTGCTGAAGCTCCCTTGCTGGCAGGGACCTTGAAATGTCATAGAGTTGTGGCAGTAAACGTGGCTACAACCGGTACCTCAGCCACGAGGCTGGAAAGCTAAGGAATGGACTGGATCTAGCTGGCAAAGCCACGGCTTTAATCCTACTCATATTGCTCAGTAATTTAAAGGCTCGTGTGGTCAGAAAAAGAGAGATATACAGTGAAGAGATTCAAAGACAAAGAAAAATTTTTAAATGATTTACAGTGTGTTGAAAATAATATGCAGACTAAAAGTTAAAATTCTTAAAGTAAAAAAAAAAGTAAGAAAAAGAGAAGTTGTGTGTGGTAGTGCACGCCTTTAATCCCAATGCTTGGGAGGCAGAGGAAGATTGACCTCTGTGACTTCAAGGTGTGGTAGCACACACCTTTAATCCCA
>NW_026067931.1:3028404-3038749 GCF_014885135.2 Alexandromys fortis | reverse complement strand
ATTAGAAATGGGCTAGTCCAGGTGCGAGAATTAGCCTGTAAGGGCTAGAGTTCATGGGCCAAACAGTTCTTAAATGAATACAGTTTGTGTGTTGTTATTTCGGGCATGAGCTAGCCAAGCGGCCGGGGTGTTGGGGACGCAGCCCCGCCGCCGCCCTTATTTCAACACCTTACCATTGGAACATTCATCTTGCAATTGAAGCAGGTAGATCAGGGGTCACTAGAAACAATCTCATCTACAGAAGATGCTTCTTCTCTAGCAATGGTATTCTTTAACACTGGGAAAAGCAGGGAATGGTGCAAGCTAAGATGACACTCTAGAAATATGCACACTTTAAGGGTTTATGATCTATGCTATAACTGAAAGCAGACCTATAACTGACTGCAACCTATTGTCTTAGGACCATCTAGAGACAGCAAGTGATGGGGTGAGATCTAGATACACAGAAGACTGTAGCGGACAGGGCACAAGAGTATGAACACATTCATATAAACAATGCAATGAACCCACATATGCCATTTTCATAGAATTTGGATTTTTATAGGAATCTCTAGTAACATTATCACCACTCTGCATTAAATATTTTTATTCTAGGTACATTCATTCTTTTTCCTTTTTATTTTATTTTTATTGAGTTTCATATAAGTTACCAGACCTGAATACCTCCAGTCATCTTTATTTATAAAGATTTATTTATAAACAAGCATGTTTTTCCATACTAACAAACAAGTGTTTCCTATTCTCCAATATTAACCTCCAGCAAAATCAAATATAACAAATGTTTCTTCCAACGTCTACATCAAAACATCTTTAAATATAAAGCAGCACTTATTTTGCTAGTTTGACCAAATATCGAGCCAGGTACATTCTGTCTTTACAGAACTGCAGGCAAATGACATAGGCACACATTTTCAAGAAGAACAATCCTGATCAAAATGTATTTACAAAAATATGGGTGATATGTCTCCGATCCTATCAGCATGAATCAGAACAGCTTCCAGAATCTGAAGTGGAAACTGGCATTCCCAGATAAGCTAAGGGGCTAAGATCATGATGAAGATACCCACAGAAACAGCTGTCTCTAGCTAGTGGGAGCTCAATGACCCTGGACTGACAGCTGGAGAACCATCTTGGTTAGCAGTGGGATCCTGTGTCCATGTCCCCTCTCAGTGCTGGGATCCCATCTGAGTTAAACCTAGGGAGGCCCTGCTCATACTGTTTCTATCTCAAGTGTGTTATATGTGCATCAGTCCCACTGTGTTTGGAAGCTACTATTTCCTTGAATTCATCTATCACTTCTTGCTCTTATAATCTTTCTGACTCCTCTTCCACATAGGACCCTGAACTCTAAGGGATGGGTTTGATGAAGACAACCTATTTAAGACTGAGTGCTCCATGTTTAAACATAAAGCAAAGAAAACCAGCCTACAAATCACAATCCCAGAGAACCTAGAGAACAATGAGGACCCTAAGAGAGACATACATGGATCTAATCTACATGGGAAGTAGTAAAAGACAAGATCTCCTGAGTAAATTGAAAACATGGGGACCATGGGAGAGGGTTGAAGGGGAGGGGAGAGGCAGGGAGGAGAGCAGAGAAAATGTATAGCTCAATAAAACCAATAAAATAAAGATTGAATGCTTCAAAGTTCTTCACTGATACAACTTTGTGGGTATGTGAATGTTTCCATTTTCTGCAAGAAGGCTGTTCTTGTAAAACAACTTCTATTTCGGTTTTGCCTTGGGGGTTGAGACCTACTGTGTTAGTAGGAGGCTATTGTCAGTGGCTATTGGTTTGAAAAATAAGAATAAGAAAAATTTGCTTTGACCTGATCAGAAATTATTGAGCCCAAGCCTAACATATTTAAAGGGAACCCTCTTCTAAACAGGAATTTTACTACTAAAATAACACTTATTGAATGATTAATTTTAAATTGTACTTTGTGGACCATCATAATACAAATTATATTTTCTTTTGGTGTAGTTTTTGTTGGTTTTAATCCACTTGTAATGTTATTATCTTTAGATAATAAATTACATAATAATAATATTTTGTAATAAATCCTAGCACAAAGACCCTAGAATTTTAAAAAGCAATTTTCTTCTTCGTTCAATTTTATTGAATCACTTCCCTTTCTTCCCTCCTATCCTGCCCATGACCCCCAATCCCTCTCAAATTGATATTTGAGTGTGCATGTGTGTATGTGTGTGTGTGCGTGTGTGTATCACTAGATCCATTTCTTGTTGTTTGTGTGTATATGATTTCAGGGCTTTGAGTTTTTATTGAAAAATTGAGTTCAACTTGAGAAAAGCTAGTTTTCTCTTTCTCAGTACTTGTTAGTTACCTGTCATTCTTTGTGTAGGGATGAAACTGTCATATGTTTACCCTTTCTAGTTAGCATGTCTATTCCATGTTAGCATATCTATTGACACTGTCATTGTTCAGGCCTTGTTTAATCAGCCAATTCTAGAAGACACAGTCTTGCAATAGATTTTATGGTATTCTGACTCATAAAATCTTTCCAATCCCTTTCTTTACAATGCTCCCTGAGCCTTTTGAGCAGTAGCTGTGTTGTAAATGTATCTCTTGGGGCTGGGATTTCTATGGTCTGAAATTAGGCCTGGTATGAGAAATCTAGCCGAGTACCTGGGGCTAGTGAGCTTATGGATCTTGGAAGAGCACATACTACCACCATTAGACAAGCATGCTTTCCTATTACATCCTAAAACTTATCCATATATCCAGAGATAAACGTAGCTCTCACTTCTCCCAACGAATATGCTATTTTCAGAGAATAGAAATCATTCAAGAAATCCACAACGGAACATAAAGAAGACTTCCAAACATTTAAAAGCCTAGCTATAGCTTACAAAATTGCCAGAGAACTGGGATTATTTAGTGTAAATAGAAATTTCAAGATTCAATATTTCATGTGAAAAAAATATATTTGTATTATGTGCCTCATGTGACAGATTGAAAAACACTAGTTACACAAGAAATACTTAATAGCCCCACGTAAAAGTGCTGTCTGGTAGGTGGTGCTCCTTTCTAGGACTTAAGTTGAAAAGGAGGCTGCTTCTGAGAGGCTGTCTATGACCTGAAGGCAGTGTTGCATCACTAAAGTTTTATGAAACGGCTTTAGGTTTCATGATAGCTTGCTGGGTTTAAGTGTGTTGAAATTCAATTACTAAGAACTTCCATTATTTTAAATAAAAATACAATTTTTTTTCTTTCTACATTCTCCGAATGCATATCAAGCAATACATTCTCCCAAAGACCTATTTTTAGATGCTGGAAAACTACATAGTTTTAGACTGAGATCAAAATATTCAGGCAGCACACCAGGGTCCCCAGAGCTTTCTGCACCTGAAAAGAAGAAAAGGAAAATCCAAACACTTTATTAGCAACTGTACACTCTTCTTCGAAGGCATAGGCCTAGCCTGCTGTGCTCCCATCGCTTAGTCTTCCCTCCTCCAGGGAGACACTCAAAGGCAAGCTCATCAGGGCTGCAAAGCATTCTGCAAAGGAGCAAGGCATCTGTGGTTAATGAACTGGTCTAGCAGGACTTCCCTGCTAATGGGAAACTGGTCCTCTAACACCCAGGTGAAATGTGCTGCTTGTCCTTGCAGACCCCGACTTTTTATTCTATTCTATTTTACTTTTTTAAACAGGGAAGGGAGAAGGAAAATTTGCTGTTAGAACCACGATAATTGTGTAACATTAGACTTGACCCAAATGTTCTGCAAATCTGCAAGAATTCCACAATGCTCATATTTTTTTTCCCCATTTCTCCTGGCTCAGGGAGATTTTACTCCCTTCAAATTATTCATGCCTAAAAGAAGAAGTAAAGAAGGCATCATGAATGATACAGCATAATGAGATAGTTAGTATTTCACCTATTCAAAGACTTGAGTGGGAGAACATGGACCTTCAGTCTTATTGGAAAGAACTAAGACTCAAGTCAGCCCTTCATGCTTTTTGTGAAAACATACTCATTGTGCTGTGTAATTAACCTCATCTTGGTTCTGCTATTGATGTCTACTGTCTTGTCCACCTCAACTAGATTTTAAGTGGAAGACTCAGAGGTTCTACTGTCATCCCTTTGGTCTTTAAGACATATGACCCTTTGAGATCACTCCATAAGATTGTACCTTCATGATAAATGCTTCCAGTCTACATGAATCATTGTTGATCTTTATAATGCTCCATATTTTTTTTTTATTTTTGCTTTCTGATTTTGTTTGTTTCTTTACTGAGTTGTCCTTCTAGTACATAGTAAAATATAATATGATAACAAAGCAACTTTCTGGAGCAGCCACAGTCTGCATCATCATTAGTATGAGGATCTCAGATTCTACCATTTCCATACTTGGATACCCCAGTATGCTTCTTACTACTCTAATGTACTTACCATACTTTCTTCTTATCAGTGGAGATTACAGTCTGGATACTTAGTGAATACTTGAAATTGATAGCATTTTACCATATGGACACTATTCTTTATATACACGTGTTAAAGTTTAATTATTGTTAATTATGTAGGTAAGATTAGAATAATGAACAATAAAATGTAATAGTTCCAACAAAATACTATAATAGGCATCTCAGTTATTCTCTTGCTTTGGTTGGCAATTTGACTGAATCTAGAATCAACTAAACTGCCAGTTGCTGTGTACTTCTATGAGGTTATTTCATGATCAAATTATTTGCAACAAAAAGACCATCCAAAATGTATGTGACACCTTTTGGTGGTCATCCAGACAAAAGGAAATGGAAGAAGGAAATTATACATTTTGCATGCTTACCTTCACTCTTACTGGTATTTCATGTATTCTTTTGCCATGACATTCCTTCCTAGTTATAAGCAACTTTTTAAAGCTTGCAACAGATGTAATCCAGTAGCTCTCCAAGAACACTCCAGTCTTCAGAACTAGACTGGAGATATTTAACCTTGTAGCCAAATTTCACTTGATTCTTTACATTCTTTCTTTGTAAGTCACTTCTATCACTAAACTGCATTTTGAACAAAGCTAAAGTTGAGAATTGTTCACAGAGGAGTCTCACTTGGCTTTAAACAATTTACTCAATATACTTATAATATATTATAATATTCTACTTTTATGATGTAACCAGAAGAGTAAACCAGATTTGGAATGGTTAGTAAATATGTCAAATAAATAATTACAATATGTAAATTCCCAATTAATTTTCATTTATATAATTTAAGAATTATAAATAAAACAGAGAAAAGGGAAAGATTATCAAGGTATGATGTATTATGACTAACAGCATGAAAACAGTAGTATTTTATGATATTCAAAAAGATTAATCTGGTTGTATTATATCCAGCATGATTTTAGAATTCTAAATGATGGATTTTGAAGCATATAGAATCTGATGAAAATGGCAGAGATTTTATGAAGATGGGGAAATCCTACTGTTAACTCAGAAATTACTGGATAAATAACCATCTTCTCTAGGATTTTCCTACAGTCCTTAATCAGCAAACCCATTTCCATTCTTTACGTCTGATGTTTACAGGCACAGTAGAGGCAAACAGAGTTGACATATACAGAACTGCCTCTGTACAGTAGAGGCAGATGAACTAGAGGGTCATTCCATTAGCTTCAATTTCATGGACTAGAAGGCATTTTTATCTGTTGATTTCTAGAGATCGGTCCTGAGAAAGTTTCGAACTAAGGTGCCCTTTATTCTACTTTAGTTCACCATTGTTAGGAGAATCATAGTGCCCAAACAATTCCTTCACTTTCAATTATTCACCACCTTATTTAGTGAACATAATATTTCTCTCTACTTTATAATTGGCTCCCACCACATCCTGAAGAGGGCGATTTTTCTTTACAAGTAGAATCATTGAATGACTTCTGGTTCTTGACATTTACCTTGATAAATTATCAAACTTAACCTCCAATTAGTATTCTTGATGCAGAGCATAAGAAGGAAGCCTCAGGCTGGTCTAGGTAGAGTGGAGACACTTTTCTTAATCTTTTAAATAGTGTTCTTGCTCATGTACTTTTCTCACTTTGAGAGCTCAGTCTAGGTAATTTGGTGGAGATAAATAATCTTTTAGATTCCTGGTATTGGTAGGCATCCAGCTTTCATTCCAGGGCTTTAACAACCTGTCCAAATACACATCAGCTTTAGGGTACTTCAGACTTTGTGCTACGCAACTTCTCATGGGAATAAGGAACAAATCTGTTAACTAAGAGCAGACTTTTATTGCAGTTTGGTGTTTTTTGGGGGAGGGGTGGTAGTATTTTGTTTTCTTGGTTTTGCTTTTTTAGTTGTTGTATTGGATTTTTGTTTCATTTTTGAGGAAAAAAACTTAAATTGGTGGGTAAGGATATAAAGAAGATCTGGAAGGACTTGAAGGAGGGGATAAATTAAATTAAAATATATTCAAAATTTAAAATCCTCTAAATAATAGAAAATATAATAATAAAACACACAGATCAGTCAAGTGATTCCACTTAAGTTCAGTTTAGTAAATGTGTGACTTTATTTTCCCTTTTGCACTAGGAACATTTCATTGAGTGTGGAAGCAAACAAAAGCATTAAATAACAACAACAAATGCAACCATCACCATAAGGTAAAGCCTGTCAAAAGAAATGTGGCTAAATTCCTCTCAGGTAAAAGAACTTGGGATTGATTATATGGAGGTCGTATACATTTTCATACAGCCGAGTCCTGTTTATTTGGGAGTGCTGATAACATAAAGATACTTGTTACTCATATGGAACATGGAGAGCCTGTATCTTCCTTTGAAGTCAAAAAGAACTCTATGATGATAACAATAAATTAACAAAACAAGTGGTTTTTATTTGGCTGGTATACATTTAGTTTTTCACCATTTCAGTTAAGTAGTAAACAAAACCCCAAACAGTCATTATAGAGGTGCTTTACCAGCTAAAATGTCACAGCAGTGAGCAGGAGGTATCCCTGGGGAAGCAGATCTCAGAGGATAGCTCCTGATGGAGGGGATTTGACTCACACTGTTTCTGTGTTCTACCAGACAGACTGTATCTGCAGAGCTGAGACAATGATGCAGAAAATAGAATATGTGCGAAACATGGAGCCACTCAAATTTCTTCCTTGTACAAATGAATTTAGCATCATTCTTTTTATAAACTTTACAACTTTCTGAAACAGAAATTATCAAATCAAGTAATCACCATATAATGAAATGGACTCACCAGAATCTATGCCATCAGAGATCTAAAAGATAAATTCAGCACTTGTATTGAAATTAATGTGAAGTTTTTATTTCATAGTTTTAGCCCAAAACACATATTCAGCTAAGATATTGCTCTTAGTATAAGGTCAACTTTTCCCTTCTGCAGACAATGTCACTTAGTGAGAATAAGCATTCATAGCAAGGACTCCGAGGACCCGTGAGCTGTGCAAACATCAAAGACATTTCAGTTATGTTTGATGCTTTCTCCTTGCAAAGGCAGAAAATGAGACTGTTTCTTCTTAGAAGGTTTATAAGACTGTAGGTTCTAACTTAAAAGAAAGAAAGTGTTAAATCTCTTATAACAGTGAATAGAGTCTAGCATGATGTAGGTTTTATGTAAAGACAACATACTGGAAATATGATTAGTATGTATTTGTGTGTATGTAAACTTGTCTCTAAATATTTGCATAGAAATTCCTGATTGAAGATTTTTGTAGGGTGTCATGATCACAAAAACTTTCTGAAAGTTTGAATTTGAGATTCTCCGTGGGGACAGTTGGAAAGCCGTCTGATGGTCAGAAGACATGAAGTTGGTGCGTAGAAATTACTTTTTCTCTGCATCTCTAGTGTGAGTGATTCTTTTTTTAGGTCTTTATATGAGAAATATTGTATTTCTGTTTGGTCTTCCTTTCCACATCCAGAGATGTCTCGCCCTTTCCTTGGCTGCGTCATCCCTTCTTACCCTATTGATTTGTATTCATGACCCTTCTCCTCAAATGATACATTAGGTGTTTATCTTTCAGCCCAACATCCATACATTAAAATGAATGATCAGAAGAGCAAGGATGTTCTGTGTTTTATTCGCTTATATCCTCAGAACCTCTACTGAGACTCAGCACAGTTGAATTCAATAAATATTTTTTTCATTGAATTTATAAACTTGGAGAGTAAATGAGGCCAGTCACCTGCTCAGACAGTGTCTAAAGTCATCTTTTATTGTGACGGTAGTAGTCTCACTGGGATTTCTAGGAGGTGATTTAAGCTTTTTGGTTCTACTTGAATGCATTTTATGAGGGAAAATATAAGGCATAGTGGTGCCCCAGAAATCTGTGAAGTCCTGAATATCAAGATATTTCTAAAATAATGGTCTGCTTTTGTGGCATTTTTTATTTTTTCTTGTACCAGTAAAAAAATGCACACGTGTAAGTGTATATAGGTACACATTATACAAATATTACCCTAAAATTTTAATGCTGATTTATTTATTAACTAAATTTATAGTCATTTTCTTTTTAAAGCCTATCTAATATTTATTTCTGCTACCCTTTCATTCTTGCACAAACTGAACTTTAATACTATATGTTAAATTGATCTAATATGAAATCCAGTTTAATTATTAAATTTAGTTCAATATTTAATTTGGTTTAATAAAAGTGATCTTGCATGTAATATATGCATTTAATTGATATATTTAGGACAGGGCAATTTTGAATAGGTTAAATATTTAATGTAGAGTAATTTTTTAAATTATTCAGGATTAAAAATAGAATAGATCTATGTTATCAAAGTAGTATGCAGACAAATGTCATGATTTAATAAATTCCTGTTCACATTTGTGAGCTGAGATTACTTAACTTCTGTTAACCAATCTGTCTTTGTCTATAGCCTATGAACCTATTTTATTACAAAGGAAAGAAATTAAAGATCTTCAACATCATGTAATTTCTCTCCTTTTTTTTTTTTTGAGCTGCATAATGCCAAACCCATTTTATCTGCCCCTTTCTACTTTTCTTACTTATCCTGTTGCTTCTGCTGTATTGTGACAATTACCATGTATCCATTGCAGATTAGATTTAGAATGACTTAGCACCTCCTTTCTCTCATTTCTAAATTACACTTTTTTCCAAGACTGATGAGCATCATTTTCCTTGCCACAACTCGCACTGTTCTTAGACAAGGGTTCTCTAAGTAAGAAGATAGTGGTTGATTGTTTTGAGGTTATTTTCATTCCTTTCCTTTTTTTTTTCATTTTTCTATTCCTTAACCCTAGTATTTCTTCCTTGTTGCCAAATGATAAATCAGTCTTCATCATTGCAATTTCCCATGTGACTGATTTTCCTCTAAATTGTCGCCACTGCCAGTTTCTTCTCCTCAAGAATGCATAAGGAGATGATGGCTATATTTATTCAAATCTGTAAGTATATAAATTAATCTTCAGCCACAGGTGGAAGCCATGGCACCTAGATTATAGCACCTATAAATTATAAGCTTTGGTCTTTTACTTAAGTCAGCTTACGTTAATTAATATATCTCCTCTCATAATTATGTTTTGATATGTAAAACACACATAGATTTGTTATAAATATTATTGATGTTTCAAAATATATTTGGTCACTCTTTTTCCAAATATTATTTCTTTATTGGCTTGATTGAATGGTGATGAAGCCCAGAGAGTCAGTAATGTTGCCTCCAGGAATAATAATGGATTTGTGGAACCTGAGCGACTACCAGGAGCTCAGAGAAGCGTGTAGCTGAGGGCCAACAATAAGCTGGTATTTTAGTCTTTTGATGACAAGGAAATGAATTCTGCTAAAAACCTAGACAAAAATGGATAGAACTCTCTTCTGGTCTCCAGATAAGAATGTCAATCAAGTGATGCCTTTCACCTACTTACATTCTGAAGTAGATATGATAATTGTCTTTCTGAGTCTGTGTTACCTCACTAAATATGATGTTTTCTTGATTCATCCATTTGCCTGCAAATTTCAAGATGTCATTATTTTTTTCTGCTGTGTAGTACTCCATTGTGTAAATGTACCACATTTTAAAAAAGCTATTCTTGTATATATTTCATACTTTCTTCATCCATTCTTCCATTGAAGGGCATCTAGGTTGTTTCCAGGTTCTGGCTATTACAAACAATGCTGCTATGAACATAGTTGAGCATATACTTTTGTTGTATGATAGGGCCTCTCTTGGGTATATTCCCAAAAGTGGTATTGCTGGGTCCAGGGGTAGGTTGATCCCGAATTTCCTGAGAAACCGCCACACTGCTTTCCAGAGTGGTTGCACAAGTTTGCATTCCCACCAGCAATGGATGAGTGTACCCCTTTCTCCTCAACCTCTCCAGCAAAGGCTATCATTGGTG
>NW_026067931.1:3026612-3028268 GCF_014885135.2 Alexandromys fortis | reverse complement strand
GAACCCAAAGAAAAACATATAGGCATCCTCCTGAATATTAACCTTCATCAGGCGATGAAAGGAGACAGAGACAGAGACCCACATTGGAGCACCGGACTGAAATCTCAAGGTCCAAATCAGAAGCAGGAGAGAGAGCATGAGCAAGGAACTCAGGACCGCGAGGGATGCACCCACACACTGAGACAATGGGGATGTTCTCTCGGGAACCCACCAAGGCAAGCTGGCCTGGGTCTGATAAAGCATGGGATAAAACCAAACTTGCTGAACATAGTGGACAATGAGGACTACTGAGAACTCAAGAACAATGGCAATGGGTTTTTGATCCTACTGCACGTACTGGCTTTGGGGGAGCCTAGGCAGTTTGGATGCTCACTTGGATGGAGGTGGGTGGTCCTTGGACTTCCCACAGGTCAGGGAACCCTGATTTCTCTTCGAGCTGATGAGGGAGGGGGACTTGATCGGGAGAGGGGAAGGGAAATGGGAGGTGGTGGCGGGGAGGAGGCAGAAATCTTTAATAAATAAATAAATAAATAAATATAAAAATTTATTCTTCAGTTGAGGGGCATTTAGGTTGTTTCCAGGTTTTGGCTATGACAAATAATACTGCTGTGAACATAGTTGAGCACATGTCCTTGTGATACAATTCAGCATCCTTTGGATATATACCCAAAAGTGGTATTGGTGGGTCTTGAGGAAGTCTGTTTCCTAATTTTCTGAGAAATCACCATACTGATATCCAAACAGGCTGTACCAGCTTGCACTCCCACCAGCAATGCAGGAGTATTCCCTTTATCCCACAAATTCTCCAGCATAAGTTGTCATCTGTGTTTTTAATCTTGGCCATTCTTACAGGTGTAAGATGGAATATCAAAGTTGATTTGATTTGCATTTCTCTGACGACTAAGGATGTTGAACATTTCCTTCAGTGTCTTTCAGCCATTTTAGATTTCTCTGTTGAGAGTTCTCTGTTTAGGTTTGTACTCAATTTTTATTAGATTATTTTTTTATGACCAATTTCTTGAGTTCTTTGTATATTTTGGAGTTCAGCTCTCTGTTTGATGTGTTGTTAGTGAAGATCTTTTCCCATTATGTAGGCTGTCCTTTTGTCTTGTTGACTGTGTTCTTTGCCTTACAGAAGTTTTTCAGTTTCATGAGGTCTTTGATCCATTTGGATTTGACTTTTGTGCATGGTGATAGGTATGGGTCAATTTTCATTATTTTACATGTTGATATCCAGTTATGCCAGAACCACTTGTTAAATATACTTTCTATTTTTCACTTTATATTTTTTCTTCTTTGTCAAAAATTAGGTGTTTGTGGGTGTATTGATTAATATCCGGGTCTCTGATTCAGTTCCATTGGTCTTCCTGTCTATTTTTATACCTGTTTGTTATAGGTTTCCTCATTTAGTTTCAGATATAGCGGACAATGAGGACTACTGAGAACTCAAGAACAATGGCAATGGGTTTTTGATCCTACTGCACGTACTGGCTTTGTGGGAGCCTAGGCAGTTTGGATGCTCACCTTACTAGACCTGGATGGAGGTGGGAAGTCCTTGGACTTCCCACAGGGCAGGGAACCCTGATTGCTCTTTGGGCTTTCGAGGGAGGGGGATTAGATTGGGGGAGGGGGAGGGAAATGGGAGGCGGTGACGGG
>NW_026067931.1:3007633-3025840 GCF_014885135.2 Alexandromys fortis | reverse complement strand
CCCCCTCCCTCTCGAGAATGATGAGCAGTCCAGGTTCCCTGCCCTGTGGGAAGTCCAAGGTCCTCCCACTTCTATCCAGGACCAGGAAGGTGAGCATCCAAACGGGCTAGGCTCCCACACAGCCAGCGAGTACCTTGAGCAACTGAGCAGAGGGAATCTGAAATGACCCTATCCTATAGCCATACTGATAAATATCTTACATATCACCTTAGAACCTTCATCTGGCGAAGGATCAAGATAGAGACAGAGACCCAAATTGGAGCACCGGACTAAGCTCTTAAGACCCAAATGAGGAGCAGAAGGAGGGAGAACATGAGCATGAGCAAGGAAGTCAGGACCACGAGGGGTGCACCCACCCGCTGTGACAGTGGATCTGATCTATTAGGAGCTCATCAAGGCCAGCGGGACTGGGACTGAATAAGCATGGGATGAAACCGGACTCCCTGAACGTGGCGGACAATGAAGGCTGATGAGAATCCAAGGACAATGGCATTAGGTTTCGGTCCCAGTTGCTTGTAATAAATTACCTTTAAATTGAAAATCCAGAATTGACACAAAAGTCTTGAATAGCTGTAAGGCTATTGCAAATTGTGACATTTCCTTATTTTGAATGTATAAAATCAAAACACAGCTTAAATTTGTTATTTGAGAGGTTCTCAGGCATGCATATAAATTATTTTGTTATATTCATAACCTTCACAGCTCACCTTTCCTCAGACACCACCCAATCCATCTCTGTTCTCCATGTTTTTTTTTTTTTTTTGTATTTTCTATAGGTCACTGTGTCTAACTGGTGATGTTTATGTGTCATGGGTACAGAGTCATCTGTATAAACTACCTCTGTATAAGCTTACTTCCAAGGAGAATTCACTGTTCTCCTTCAGTTAACTGCCAATATTTCTTCAGATATTGGTGGAGCCTCATGAGCCATTCTTTCATCCAAAACTGAAATTTTGACTAGCTTGAATCTGTGCATGCAGATCATCTGCACATAACCATAGTATTATAAGTTCAGGAGTACAGTTGCCACATCATGTACAGAGAAAGCATTTTACAATACTTCACACATCTCCTGACTCTTCTTACCCTTCCCTAAATGATGTTCCCAAAGCTGCTTAGGAGGGGGTTAGTAGAGCTATCCTGTTTATGATTGAGCACATACAGTAAGCACTTTGACAATTTGTGAGCCTTAGCATTAACCACTATCTTCTGGGGGGGGGGGTGAGGGTTGAGAAGAACTTGTGAACCAAGGTTGACTGAAACAGAAATATATGATTATGACATAAATATTTTGAAGGCAGTTTGATAACACCATAGCATGTTCCTTCTAAGGCCTATGGCCTCCCTGTCATGGAGTTTTGATTAAAGTTAAAATCGAAGGCATGAAATTCTTTCTTGGAAAACAAATCAAAATACAATTGGAACGCTTTTTGTTACTTTAAAATTGTTACACCACCATTGCATCAGTAAACATCTTGGAATTATAGCATGCATGTTAGTGCCTGGTAAGACAATCTGTGCCTTTTCTTCTACCAGTGGCTGTCATAGAAACTTATGATATGGAATCCTTTGTTTGTGGTTTTTAGGAAATCTCCGCACTGGTTTCTGCAGTGGGTGTACCAGTTTATACTCCCACTAAACAGTGGATAAATGTTCTCCTTTCTTCATACATAAGCATTTGTTATCATTTGTTTTCTTGATGATAGTCATCTGACTGGTACGAAAATCTCAAAATAGTTTCAATATTCATTTTCTTGACAGCTAAGGTGTTGAACACTTTACAATGTTTATTGTTTATTTGCCTTTCTTCTGAGGACCTTCTTTCCGAGTTCACAGCCCAGTGGACTGATTAGGTTACTTTTACTTTATATTTTTATATTTTAGTTCTTTGAGGTTCTTACATATCCTAGATACTAATCTGTCAAGTGCAGCTGGCACTAATTCCCCGCCCCCATTCCGTTGGCTGTCTTTTCACACCATTGATTGCTTTCCTTGCTTCACAAAAGCTTTTTAATTCTGTGAGATCTCATTTGTTATTGGCCTTATTTCCTGAGTAATCCTTTCCAGAAAGTTTTTACCAGTGCCTATAAGATTAACAGAATTTCGTTCATTTTCTTCTATTATTTTCAAACTTTTGAGTCTTATGTTCTGGTTCTTGATTCTTGTGTAATTACGTTTATTTGGCTGGATGGAGAAACATAAGCATCAGTCCTAAAACCTAACTAGATAACATGAGAACAAAAGCAAAACCATCCTGAGATATAAATCAATTAAATAATAGAAAAGAAGAAAGAAAAACAATATTTTCTGCTGGAAATGCTTCACTGAGTTAGAATTGGAAGGTAAAGTTCTCCAACTTTTCTGTCTCTTGCAGGCTCCCTGTGGTGCTGTGGCAGAGGTGGTCTCTGTAGCCTCCGGATCTTGGGGTTGTGGTAGTCCTGGGAGGAAATACTGTAATTGCTTTCCAGATCCTTCCCTAGGGCCCAAGGAAGAAAGTACAGCAGGTGCTAGGTTCCATTTGTGCCCTCTGCTGATCCTACGGCTTAGCTGACTGTATGGAGCAGCATGCCCCTTGCAGCATTTGCTATTGTGTCCTGGGCAGCTTTGCTAGGTAGGCCTGCAGAGCACAGAATGCAGCAGGCTTCCAGCTTTCCTCCCAGCTTCTCAATATAGCTATTTTTAACTTTGTGTTCATTTGTGGAAAGTAAAACTTGACTTTCTTTTGTGAAAGTTGTATGGTATTTGTTTTAAAGTATGTTGACTGGAAATAATACTAAATCGTAAGAGAAATATGAGCTGCCATGTAAATACTAACACAGGCCATGATTGCAGTGCTTATCAACTTAACTTAGTAAACCTCTTCGTTGGCATCAAGTTCTCCTTTCCTGGAATTACATGTCGCTTGAAAAGAGGTTCTCTACCCTCGTCCTATTTCATTACACCCTCTGTGATTCCACAGAAACTGTCTCAGAATACTAAGGCATAGAAAAATTCATTGGAATATGGATCTCTGAGTTTATTACAAACTACTGGGCCGGGCGATGGTGGCGCACACCTTTAATCCCAGCACTCGGGCGGCAGAGGCAGGTGGATCTCTGTGAGTTTGAGACCAGCCTGGTCTACAGAGCTAGTTTCAGGACAGGTTCCAAAGCCACAGAGAACCAAGTCTCGAAAAACCAAAAAAAAATAAAATAAAATAAAATAAAAAATAAAAATAAAAATAAATAAATAAATAAAAAGCAAACAAACAAACAAAAAAAACCTACTGGGTAAAAAGAAAGTTTGTCTATTTTGATCTTATCCAGTCACAGAATGGTGCTTTGAACATGGAGGAAATTCTATAAATGATATGTAGTGTTGGCTGCTGTAGTCCTTAGATAAATTAGTCTGCTTGTGTACTATATAATCATAAAATAAAATGACAGAACTATTATATTCTTGCACAGACATCACAAAGAGAAAAACAAGAATGCGCAAATGATTACAATATAATATCAAACTTTGTGTATTGACTGGAACAAGGTTATTGTTTTCTTATTTAAATTTTCAACTAAAGAAATTATTTAGTACACACAAAAATGAAGAATTATGTATAAGAAGAAAATAATAAGAGAATGAAATGATTTCATTGCTATTAGTAATGTATTCTGTTATAAATATGAAAACATTTTTATCATTTAATATGATTCTTTAACCACTATTGTATTATTTTGGCTTGTTACTTCATGTGGGTGTCATATATGTTTGGGGGCGCACATGAGTGAAGGTGTATGCATTCAACAGCATACATGTGAAGGTCAAAGAAAAACATAGGGTGTGTGTCTCCATCCTGTGTTGTTTGAGATATCATCTTTTATTTTGCCAGATTAGCTGGCTCACAGGCTTCCAGGAATCCTCTTGACTTGCTGAAGGATCACTAATATTACATACATGAATCACCCTATGAGGCAATTATAACATAGGTTATAACCATGAGAATTCAGGCCCTCATGCACATGAAGTGAGCAGTGAATTCACCAAGCCCTCTCCTGATGATTCATTAGATTCTTAGAAGATGCTTTAAAAGGTACCAGATCTTTTTTTTTAAAAAAAAAAATCAGCATACAATAACTGCCATGAAAAAGTAAGAAATGTAATTTTTTTAATCTTTCTTCTTAAATTCATTTTTTTAAAATCCCCTTGCTTATAACCTCTACTTAATATATCAATCTGAAACATATTGACTATACCTGTTCTCCTTCCTCCTTCCCTTTCAAAGGCCCTTGTATAAAAGAGAGTGTAAGACTGAAAGCTCAAGCTAAACCAGAACTGAACATGGCGGTGAACACCTTTAGTTCCAGCTCAGGAGACAGAAACAAGCAAATCTCTGAGTTTGAGGTCACCCTGGTCTATAGAGCAAGTTCCAGGACAGCCAAGGCTACAAAGAGATATCCTGTGTCAGAAAAACAAAACAACAACAACAACAAAAAAAACCCAAAACCTGATAAACACAAACAAAAAGTTTAACTATCAAATAGAGTTTCCTACAGTAAGTGAATAAAATATAATGTCAAATAACAGTAACTAGAAATTAACCTGCTATTTCTCTCAGGAAATAAATAAGAAATTATTTCCTTCCTCCCTTCCTTCCTTTCTTCCTACCTTTCTTTCTTCCTTTCTTTTTTTTTCATTCTTTTTTTTTTTTGACAACCAAATCTTTTTTATTGAGGGTTGGGCCTCTAGGGGGTGGAACTAGGGCCCTTACTGCACAGCTTCTTCATTGGCATTGCCTTGAGAATCCTATGACTTTATCAGACCTGGCAGCTCAGGAGGGCTGGAGTACAGCTCTCTGAGCAGGGCTTCCAAGGTGTCCTCTGCTCAGAAGGCCAGGCCAACCTTGTCTGAACCCATGGCCCTGGTGTGTGTCTAGCAGAGCCACATTATCCCAGAGTTTTTCAGTCATCAAGGAACTGGTCATTCTTGTACAGCCACTGCTGATCCAGTGGCCACTTGGAGGTTGCCTTCAACTACGTACTTCAGCTCCAGTGCAGAACTGTAGTCCTTGGCATCCATGAACATAGTGGTCTTGAGGATCATGAGAAATGCATCCATCCAGGTGGCTTACTTCTGGTTTATGCATAGCCACCAAAAAATTGGCTTCTTCTGTTTGTTCAAAGCAAAGATAGTTTCATGTGATGTCTGTTACTTAGAGGAGGGAGTATGGAGAAGGGTAACTAAAGACCTTTGAAACTGCAATATGGGAACATAAGACAAGAGTAGCTTTCTAAGATATGTGTATATTTATATATAATATAAGTCCAAGTTGAGTTACCATACAGGGAACAATGCCTATTCCTGACACCACAAACTACCAAATAAAAAGCCTAACGTCAAAAATGGGATGCCTCTTTTCTACTTGCTGGCCAATGCAGTATAGACTCCTCAAACATTATATGATACTGATATTGGTCTTTGTTACCCTTGAGAACTTGATCATAAGGTTCTATTGCTGAAGACATCAAACTCTTGGACACAGAGAAACCAAAACTAGTATTGACTTGGAAGACATCTTCACTTGCTAGTTTTCATAGGACCAGACAGCATTATGCATGGTAATGAGAGAAGCAAGTTATCACCAGTCTTACCCAGATGTGGACTCTGCCAACAATAACAGCAAGTCCAGTAAAATATGCCTATAGGTGTAATAGTGTCAAGAATGTTATAGAAGCAACCAACTGATCTATGAATGAATTTAAGCTTTGCTCCTCAATGTGGAACCTATTCTTGGTACTATTAACTGGGTACAAACCCATAGCTGGTGAGGTACTAGGCCCAATGGCAAACCTAGCATTATCATTCTGCTTAGTGTGCATAGTAATAAACTTCCTCCTAATTTCTTTTTCTTTATAACCATCAATTATTAAATCTCTCAACCTTTATCAGAGAAACTAATTTTGCTGTACAGGGTGATTAATACAGAGACCCACCACTACCGAAAGGGCTAAGAATAAGATATTATGAAGGGCTCAAGTCTAAGTGAAACATATATAAGGCATCACCTCTTCCAAGAGCCAGAGAATCATTATAAGTGAGTGAGTGTTGAGAAAGACTATTGCTGTGGAATAATTCTTTTGTACACTGTGAAGATATCTTTCTCTTATTCTTAGTAAAAAGCTAAATGGCTGATACCATAGGCAGGATTTTGGAGAAAGGAGAACATGGGGAAGTAGAGTAAAGCCTTGGGAGTCAGAAGAAGACACCATGAGAGGCAGAGTGAACAGGATAGGAAGGTCATAGATGAGATAAATTAGCATTGGGGCAGCATAGTTAAATAGAAATTGGCTGATTTAAGTTGCAAGAGCTAGCTAAAAACAAGTTAAGCTATCAGCTGAGCATGTATAATTAATAATTAGTTTCTGTGTGTTTATTTGGGGAGTGGCTAGTGGCACTGATAAGTCATCCTACTGACTGTAAAATTAGAGGCAATAGAAATTGACAGCACAAAGCAATTTTTTTTTTCTGGGCAGAGCAGCATGTTTGCATACCTGACTTTACAGCTTGGCACCTGCATGTGCAAGACTTATATAGGTTCAAGCCAGCCTAGTTCCCAATAGAGATGTGTGAGGGTCTCAAGAAGTCCTATCAATATCAAAAGAGATATTGGAAATTGATGGCTGTTGGGAGAGGCATGTCAGGGTATTTTAGTGGTTGAGGGTCCTGAAAGGCTAGCCACCCTCCAGTAGATGGTCCCATGTCCATGCACATAGAGGCAGCAATAAATAGACTCAATTACCTTGTTTTCTTAAGAGATCACATGAAGTTGGGAGGGAAAACTGGTAGGGGGAGTTGGAGGGAAGGGATGAGGGATGGATTTGATCAAAATCCATTATGTATTTGTGATGTGGGATTTCCCTCCTTATACTGTGATTACCGCTAATGAATAACGAAACTGGCTTGGCCTATTGATAAGGAAGAACTTAGGTAGGTGGGGAAAACTAAATGGCATGCTGAGAAAAAAAAGGCAGAGTCAGAGAGAAGCCATGGAGCCGCTGGAGACAGACGCTGGAAACTTTAGCTGGTAAGCCACAGCCACGTGGCGATACACAGATTACTAGAAATGGGTTAAATTAATATGTAAGAGTTAGCCAATAAGAAGCTAAAGTAAATGGGCCAAGCAGCGATTTAATTAATACAGTTTCTGTGTGATTATTTTGGGGGTCTGGGTGACCGGAAAATGAACAAGCAGTCAAGAGGCCTCCTTCAACATACTTGTGTAAAATCTAAATAAACTATTTTAAAAGTCAAAAATAGTTTTGAAAGCATGGAAAATTCTATTTGTGTAAGGAAAGTGGTTTTTAGCTAATACTAAGAAAAGGAGTGTGAGGTAAATGAATTCTATACTGAGGTTATTCTGGCACACATACTGCCTTAGCAGCAATAAATGTTTGTGGAGGAGGAAATACTCGTAAATGCCATGTCAACAGCAATAGGAGGGAAGAAAATCTCCCTATATCCAAATGCTTTAGCTGAACAAATGCCACCCTTAATCAAAGAAAAATATCTAGCTTCTACATATTTTTTTCTTTTCTTTTCCTTTTTTTTTTGTGACCAAATATTTGGACTGAGGTTTTCTACTTCCATTTTCAGAGTTTGTGATCATGTGGCACTGTGCATCAATTCTCTCCATGCTGAGACAGCAGCACAGCACTTCTGAAATTCTTCTCCTTGTTTACAAACATTAGTTCCAGAATTTCCATGCTGTGATTGGTTTAGCAACAATTGGCTTGTGCTTAATAATATTATGGATGGATTTTCAATACGAAGGGTGTGAGTGTCTCTAGTATAGTAAATGGTATGATGATTGCCACAGAAAGAGTAATATTTTAAAGTCCTTATCCCGAGCAATAGAATGAATTTATTAGAATGCTGCTCTGTGGTGAGAAAGGGAATTTCCTTTCTCGGTATTTTATAGGTCTGTGTAAAGACAAAGGGAAAAATAAGTGAGGAATGTGTTTCAATTGACCCTGGAAGGGAAAAGTTATTCATATGTCAGTAGAGGTTTAAAACTCATTTACCATGCGTTTCTTGTTATTGCATTTTAATTATAGAGAGCACACATATGCTGACAGTGCATGTGATCATGTTTGCTAAATGGACCTCAACTTATGCAGCACTCATCAAAATGGCTCTGGGATTACAAACATGCAGGCTTTGGTATGCTTAAAAAACAGGGGGACAGCTCCTCAGGAGTCTTTAAAAGGTGAAAGTGCAAATCAAGGAAGCCAACTCTAAGTTATATAAATCTTAAAAAGGAAACTGAAATGTGGCTTCTTGAAAGAGAAGAATAACTAAATTAAATCAGTCTTTAAAAATGAAAAGCCTAATAATCATTCGTTGATAGGTATCTTTGATGTTTGTAAGCAGGTGCAAAAGCCACATAACACAAATTCCATGCCAGAAGTGTAAACTCTAAGTCAAATTCAGTCTGTAAAAATATAAGTCCCATGAGGTACAACTTATTGCTCTGGCTTAAAGCTCCATTCTGCCTGGCATTCTTCAGTAACTTTCAACTACTCAACTCAGCATAACATGTAGAAGCATTAAAACTGGATCCTAGCATGCATATAATCATCTCAAATACATGGTCTCTGAATGTGTCCTGCACAATTAAATAGTTATTCCTGGAGCTTTGGGTCAAAAGAAGTCTATTAATTTTGAATACAATATTATTATGCTGCCATATATTAAATAGAGTTACTGCTACTTATTTATATTAGTTCAACAACTAACAAAAGTAAACCATGCAATTAGTTACTTTGTTTAAAATGGTAATGATACAATGCAGAATTATGAAGAAAATATTGGTGTATTTTTGACAGTTTACTTTTTTTTGTTTTTTGTTTTTTTTTTGTTTGTTTTTGTTTTGGTGCTCTTAAACATATAAAGAGTGATTCAGAGAGCAACTATAGACCATCATGTGATTTGGTGCATAGTGATTTGAGTAAAAATAGTCCCCCTGCACTCATTAGGGAGTGGCACTACTCGGAGTTGTGGCCTTGATGGAGGAAGTGCATCACCTGGGGGTGGGCTTTGAGGTTTCAGAAGCTCAGGAGAGGCCCCGTGACTCACTCTATTTTCTTGCTGCTTACAGATCCAAATGTAGAACTCTCAGCTCCTTATCCAGAAACATGTTAGCCTGTATACCACCATGCTTCTCCTGATAATATACTAAGCCTCTAAGCATGTAAGCCAGCCCTAAATGGATGTTTTCTTTTCTTTTTTTTCCTTTCCTTTTCTTTTCTTTTTCTTTTTTTTCGAGACAGGGTTTCTCTGTGGTTTTGGAGCCTGTCCTGGAACTAGCTCTTGTAGACCAGGCTGGTCTCGAACTCACAGAGATCCGCCTGCCTCTGCCTCCCGAGTGCTGGGATTAAAGGCGTGTGCCACCACAGCCCGGCTGAATGTTTTCTTTTATAAAAGTAGCATGATATGGTGCCTCTTCCTAGCAATGGATACCTAAGCTAACACAGTGCACGAACACCGGTGAGCTCTCTATACCCATTCTGCATTATTAATCTTTCTGCAAAAGAGCTGCTCTAAACATGGTGTCTACTGTGATTCAGTATTGTTTTTATCAGTTCTACTACATGAATTGGGCTCCAAATACTGACAATCAAAACTAATTACAGGCTCTCTTTTGTTTTGTCGCTCCCGTGGGTCTGTGTATATTGCAGGTTCATATAACTCCAGTTTTCAGTGGTGAATTTTAAACCACCTTGTGTTTACTTTGAGTTAATTTGGTCATCTTTCCTGATCATAGACATTTACCCAGTTGCCCCACAGTGCTGAAAGAAGCAACCTTAAGACTGCACTTTTAGAGCTGCCATGACCTGCCTACTTTCTTTCCTCATCTTTTCAGTGATCATGCTCAGTACACATGCATGTTGAACTTTATGGATTCCTGTAGTTCAGCAAAATTTTCTTTGGCTCATAAGTGGGTATGACTCCTAATGGGAACAAGAGAGAGAAACCACGGAATAGAAGGGGGGAAAGTCAAGCATGTTATTTTAAACTATATTTAATAGTTTAAATTATTATTAAAGTTGTATAAGTAATAAATTTAGAACTCTGTAGATATTTTACAACATGTGCTCACCTGTACTGTGGAAAATTCCTTTACGTTGTGTGAATATATGTCGCTGTGATTGATTTAATAAAGAAGCTGACTGGCTAATAGCTGAACAGAATAAGGTTAGGCGGAAGAGCAAGACAAAGAGAATACTGGGAGAAAGAAGGGCAGAATCTGGAGTTGCTGGTCAGCTGCAGGGGAAGCTGGACATGAATGTGACATGTTAATAAATGTTCTGTCATGTGGCAGAGTGTAAATAAGGAATATAGGTTAAATTAAAATGTAATGGCTAGTTAGTAATACACCTGAGCTATTGACTGGGCATACATAATTAATATAACCCTCAGTGTGTTTATTTGAGAGTGACTGAGGGACAGGAAAACTTGCCCTACACACCTGACTAACAATGAATCTTATCAAGGAAGAGAATAGTATGAGAATCCCAGATGTTTCCTGTTTCCTGATGATGATGTTCTATATCTGTTCATTTCAATTAGATTTCTGTGTTTGATTATTAAACTATTGCAATTAAACATTATATATACTTTTGTATTTTTTCCTTTATTCTCATAGTGTAGGTTATAACTATGGTGTTGTCTACTGTGGTAAGTAGTATTATGCAATATACTATTTAATGAAAATGCCTCAATTTTCCATTTTATTTTTGCTAGATGTTCATGTTCCTAGTTTACTGAAACTATAAAGACTATTTTAATGAACATATACAGTTTGTATTTTCTATTAGTACATAACTGCTTCTCCTGAGTTAATTTATAGCTAAGAATGGTGTGTGCATATTTTTTTCTGAATTGAAGTATTCACTTATGTTGAAAACAGAGAGGGTCATAAGATAGAAAACTACCAAAAGTTTTAAGACTCAGGAAGCTTGAGAAATGACAAGACCTACAGAGCTCTTCTCAAAGGCTATATATGAAGTGACCCCCTCCAAATGATAGGAGACTTTTGGTGGATCTGCCTCCAAGTGGGGAAAGCTTTTCCATCTTTCTGGGTCACTCAAAAGCAAACATGGCAGAACTCCTTAGCTTAGAGTCTTTCTCATCTCTATGTGCTTGAGTCTGAAGCCCCAGGCTAGGAAGCGGAAGCTCCAGGTGTAAAGACATTCCTCTCCCAACCCAACATCTGAGGGAACTTGCTTGATTCTTGAAGGTCAGACAATTTTTCAAGATCAGTCTTTCAAATGAAACCTTGCAAAAGTCCCTATTTCATAAAAGTGCATGTCAACTCGAGCTGTGAATTTAATTTCCTGTAAAATAACACCTTAATAGATACCTCACCTCCCCACCCCATAATAAATTTCTCCACCAATACAGTAAGCCAGATCAAGCCTAATTGGAAAAACACAGCAACAGGCTTATCAAGCAAAGCAACTCAGTGGGGGTGGGGTACAGTGCTCTCTGGTCCCAGAAATCAAAGCCAGACAAGTCGTGTGCTCCTAACAAAGACAGGGAGATTTTATAGATGATCAAGGAGAGGTGATGATGTGTCTGCCACAATCTGGGTTGTTCACAACTATGGTTAAAAGCTGAGCCCTTAAGTGAAGACTTGGGAAGCTGGCGGCATCAAGGGAGGACCTTGCAATAGTCATGAAGATTGTGAAGCCAGGTTTTCAACACATTTTCTTTGTTTGGATACTCTCTGTGCTTGTGGGTTTGGAGAGGGGTTAAGGTGGGAAAGAGGAGGAGGAAGAAGAGGAGAAAAAGGAGGAGGAAGAACAGGGCTTCCTAGACCATGCAGAGGCAAAAGAAAGTCTCCAACCAAAGACACCTCAGCTGTGCATTTCCATGTTTCTCATGGCGTCATCCTTCTATACACCAACATATTCTAGTACTTTTCTTTTCTTTTTTTTTTTTCACTTTTAGTTAGATTCTAGATTTTTTTTCTCATTTTTCTTAACCTTTGGTCCTATAAAAAAGATTAATGGATTTTTTCCTATTTCTACTTAAAATTTCATATAAGAAATATATATGTGTGCGTGTGTGTGTGTGTGTGTGTGTATTTATCTAGTTACCTAATTTTCACAGTGGAAAATATGAGGCTTCTTGGAATTTTAAGTGTATCTCAGTACAAAGATCCAAAATAATACATGGCTGGACATCTTTACATGACCCAAAGCATGCAGCCTTTTGGTTTAGAGGCTAGCATTTTTGAGTGTTTTAATTGTTATGATCTGGGTTGGAAGCCATCTAGACTCTTTCATCAGTTGTCCCCTTGAGTGTTAGATATCTGTTGGGAGGTTTCCCTCAAAGGTGGTGTCAAAACTTTAAAACAAATTGTTAGATTAAATATTAAATAAATATTATTTACCTTCCTGCTTTTTCTTCTTTATTTCCTTTTTGTTCAATTTCTTAGTACTCAAGTGGCTTTGTTTTTAGGACTGATATTTCTTCCACATATTTACAATTTTTCCTAAATTTACATAAATTATTTCTATCACACAAACTTTTCTGTGCTTGGTATCTGGTGTTAATATTATTTGGATTAACTGATTTGAAATAATTATAGGTTTTGCATTTTTAATTCAAGAGGAAATATTAAATGTTATGTTTATGTTGCTTTACTATGGCATCACTGAAAACTAAATTCACCATGAACATTAATGGGATTGCTGTTTTCCAAAATTCTAGCGGCTCATAACCAAATGATGTATAATATATGTAAACATCCTGAATGAGAAAACATCACTAATCCCTTCTGGCACTGGTGAATGTTCCACAGGTGGAGAACAATTTTTATACCTGTTTTAAAGACACCTAAAGACACTGGCTTTTCCACTATTATTCACATAATTTCAGAATCTCAGAGTGAGTGGGAAGACTTTGAGTCTTTGGCACTTGCATATCTATCAGGTTCCCTTTCAAATACCAGAAGAAAGTGATCCACTCATTTTGGTTTAGAATAAAGGCAAACAAATGTAGATAAAGATATTTTGTCCTCTGAAACCGTGTTTTAGGTTAAGAAAAAAAAAAACATGTATGGCTTAGAGCAGAAGTGTGGGCTGGTTGTGCAAGGCAAAAGACCCGATTTCTACCTTCAAGTTTACTTCATGTATAGATGGTGTTAATTCTAGCTTATATTCATCACAGGCTAATTCTTCTGTATGTATGCGAAGTCAATACTACAGTAATTGGCACTTGTATAAGCTTCTATACATGCATCAGTGTATGATGGAGATTTAGGTAGAATGAAAGTTCTGTTTCACTTTATAGCTCCCATAACTATTCAAGTATCTCAGCATACTTAGAAGGTGAGATGCATGTATTTCACAGTTTGATTATGGCTATACTGTAAAATAAATTTTATATTTTTATTATTCAAAACAATTTTATATTCCAATATATTTTGATCATACTCTTGCCCTTCTTCTGAGGCCTTTCTGATCCTCCCTGCTCCACTCACCCAACTTTAAGTTCTCTCTGAAATAAACAAAATACCAATATAACAATAAACCCCTCCCCGAGCAAAGAAAAAAAAACACTACCCCAAAAATAAAAACAAAAACAGAAAACAAATCATCACCACCACCACCAACAAAAATATATACCACACTGTAACCAAATAAAAGCAAATCAAAAAAAAAAAATCTGTGAAGTCCATTAGGCATTATACAACTAACTACTCCTCAACATGGGGCCAGCCCTGGAATTCTTGATATACTCAGTGTCACTCTATTGGAGATAATTTATTTTTCCTATACCACCAGGCATAAAGGACAGTTCAGTTGTTTACTTTTACCCTATTGGTCAGGTTTTAATTCATCCATTCATTCATACATGCATGCATGCATCCATCCATTCATATTTTGAGATGTATCAATATAATATGGTAAGATAATATAAACTATCACATCTGTCTCAAACAAGACAAACCAAGAGAAAGAAAAGAGCCTGAAAGAAGTCACTTCTTAATCAGAGACTCACTCATTTGCACACTCAGGAAGCCCATCAAAACACTAACATAGAAGTCAGACTATATTTACAGAGGACTTGGTGTATATCCATGAAAACTCTATGCATGCTGCTTCAGTTTTGGTGAGTTCATATGTGCATTGCTCATGCTGATTTAGAGGACCCTGTTTTCTTGGTGTCTTACATCCCCTCTGGATCTTTGTTCCTTCTCTTCTGTGGGGTTCTGTGAGCTCTGAGAGAAGGGATTGGATGGAGACATCCTACTTAAGCTGAGTATTCAAACATCTCTTAGTCTTTGCATAATGTCTGACTGTGGGACTCTGTTTTTGTTCTTATTTTGCAGAAGGAAGTATCTCTGATGATGGAGGAGCAAGGCATTGATCTATGATATAGCAGAATGTGGTTATAAGACATTTCATTTTATCACTTCATTTATTTATTTATTTATTTATTTATTTCCATCTCGTTTTTAAAAGAGCAGTATTATTTGGCTTTACTTCAAGTGCCTGTACTCTCTGGTCTTAGGTTTTGGTTCATCTAAGTAATATTGGTTATGGGTTCCATCTCACAGTGTGGTGCTTAAAACAAATTAGGTATTTCTTAGTTATTGCCAACACAATGGTCCTGTGCTACCATTGCCCTGAAATATCTTGCAAAAAGTACACCATTGTAGATGAAAGGTTGGGGCTGGTTTGGTGTTTATGTTTCTCTTTTGCTAAAGTGTAGAATACCTTCCTGTACCAGAGACTCCGGGATGTGGGTTAGTGTTAAAGGTTCTATGTTGGCACCACTTCAACATTTCCATATTCAGTGAGATATGTAGGTGCTGTCTTCAGTAATGTGGCTTTTTGTTATTTTGTGAAGAACAATCTTTAGACTCTGTGACAGCCTGTGTTGCTTGGGGATTTCTGGGGGGCCCCTTTGGCCAACAATTCAGTTAGATGTAATCAATTCCTGGTATTGAAAGATTCATTTGGTGACAAGAAATGGCTAGTTGGGACTCTGTCTACCTCATTATTTGATTATTTAATTTAGATTGCAACATATATGTGAGTTTCTACTGTATTAGGTTCCAAACTACCCATTAAATACCCCTAATTTTAGCTGTCTCTCCCCATGTTCCCTCCCACAATCCCTTCTCACCTCCACTTTCAGGCCCCACCTATAGACCCACAACTATACATACTATTTTCCTTGACTAATGAGATTTATCTGTTCCATATAGTGCTTTATTCTATAGCTACCCTATAGAACTCTGTAGTTCTATGGAACATAGCATGGTTATTATTGGCTTAATAGCTAATATCCACACATAAGTGATGAATACATACCATATTTGTGTTTCTGTGTCTGGGATCGCTCACTCAGGATGATTTTTTTTTCTAGTTCCTCTGATTTGCTCTCATATTTCACAATGCCTTTTTCCTTCTTTCTTATTTAACATCTGAATAATATTCCATTGTGAAGATATAGGCTTCATTATTCATTCTTCTGTTCAGAGACATCTAGGATCTTTCCAGTATTTTGGTATCATGAATAGAGAAACAATGAACATATTTGAGCAAGTTTGTGTCTTTGTGGTTGGATGAAGAGTCCCTTAGGTACATGCCCAAAAGAGGTATGGCTGGATCTTGAGGTATAGTTTGATTCCTATCTTACTGAGGATTCACCATACAGATTATCATTGTGGCTCTATGATTTTACAAGTGTGTAGAACATGAATTCCAAATCACTTTATCACAGCTTTGTTTATTGTAAGCATTTATGCTATACAAATATAGTAGTTGGAGTAATATAATATTTAACTCATCATAAAATTTTAATGTGCTCAAGTATGATATTAAAGTAAAATAATTGGAAATTTTCTTAGATATATAGGTGATAATTCCTTCTTCTTAAACATTCTGTTCCCTAGTTAGGGTCCATAGCAAAGTCATCATAAGAAGACTTTGATCTCTTTATTGTTTGCTATGTTGTGTGCTTTTATGAAAATACACAGAGACATTATATCAATCACTTGGTTGATGGAAAATAAAAAGAAATTTCATTGAGAACTTGAACAAATCAGCTTGATATTGGCTGGGATTTTGATGCTGTGAACTAAATCTAAGTTCCTAGAGAACCTGAACCCTCCAGAGGCTAAAATGGCATATGTGGAAATGAGCGCTTATCTGGAGTTTGAATGTCGTCAGGGGCATCTGCTGTATTCTCAGTAAATGATGCAGTTGGGAGAATAACCATGATAATGCGTGCTAATTTGCCTGTGAAGCATCTCTCATTGCATCGGATGCTAAACAGGAAGCTAACTCCAATATTTTTAAGTGGCAGACAATGTAATTTGAAATAACGGAAAATGGTATGAACTCCTCAAGCGTTTCTAAAGGTACACAAGTGAGCAGCACTTGGCTGTATTAGTAAGAAGCTTGCAGTTTATCCGAGGCATCAAGGGACCCACCGTGCGCTTCTCCTCTGAGGATTTAGTCATTTGGCTTGAAAGGCTTTTCATTTCAAGATTGAGACAGATTTAAAATTTCTCAAAGCATGACCTTTTTTTTTTTTTTTCCATTCTTGATCAACTCAGGCTAAAACTTGAAGGCATAAAGAAAGAGTTGAGAACAATTTCAAAGCTTTTACTTAAAAATACCTTTTTAAACTGCTGCGCTGAACATTCTGCCAACGCGTTTTCACTTTTGTGTTCACACTGAAGTTTAGGGACTTGAAATCTCTCTGCCTGGGATGGGATCAATCAGTGTGTCTCTTTTTTGTTATTGGCGTACTAAAGCTCACTAATCAAGCATCAATTTGGAAACTAAACTCCCTTTGTGCATCTTTTAGAAATATAATATTAGTAAATTAAAATAGTTGAAATATTAGTATACTACTAATCTAACCACTTTCCAAATAAATTAAATATTTTATGGCCAAAGTATGAAGCTGGCTAGCTTTTGTGTGTCTTAGGTCTATATACTCTTGGAATACAAAATTCTTGACAAATGAGGTACCAGATTTTGAACAGGAATTCTCATTTGCTGCCATGGTGGAGGCATGTAGAACCACAACCTTTAGCTCGAGGCTACTGAGCTCTTAATAATGAGAGCAAGGTGTTCCATCTTCACCTTCAGAAGACCCGCGATCACTATGAATAAAAATAGCCGCCAAGGTTTCTCCAAACACTATTCATGACAGTGAGAAGAATATTGATTTTTGAATGCCAAGAAATGAAATATCTTCTAAAGTGTTCATTTCAGCCCAAATATTATTTTCCAAAAGAAAGTGAATGGACTGTAAAGTGCTTCACAGAGCTAGTTTGTGTTGTTCGTATTTTACTTGATTCCAAGGAAATTGCCAGGGTAAGAAAACACTTTATCCCTGTTTTTCTGTCTGTGTGTCTGTCTGTCTGCACCCATCCACCATCCATTCTGCCTTCTTTTTTCCCCTCTCATTCCCATATCCTTCCACTTTGCTCTCTTACTCTTAAGGGAAAAGTAAAACCTCATTTTATGTAAAAGAAAAATGAGCTTTGTGAGAATAAAATTGTTATAACTGCTATTGATATTTTCTTACTTTAAACAGAATGTAAAGGCTAAATAAAGTCTGTTAAAATATGAGACCTAGAGAAAAAAATAGTTTTTATTTTTGATGAATCTCAATGGTAAGAATTTAGGTCACATCACTTTCTCTTGTATAACATTAATTATAGAATCCAGTGTGTCCTGTGATGTTAACAGTTTGTCTTTAGGCACAGTTGGCTTTTATATGTGCAACATATTTCTGCATAAATGGTGTAGCTATGCTGGCATGGGTGCTATGAGATTGTTGTCTTTTTGTAATGGTTATCTTTAATTTAAGTTTTATCTAAAACTGAAAGGCAAATTTGTCATTTAAAATCTGCCAGAGTAGTGAGTAGTTGTGCTCAGGGCTCAGTCAGAATCTTCTAACTCAACCTGAGAGGACATCTTTGCACGGTTTTCAGTGATTCTTTTTGCCTTATGACTTAGGGAGTCTTTGAAACTGTTTCATAGGACTATATATGTATGAAGAGGAACACACATCCATCTCATATTTAATAAGTTGTCAGTGTTCTATAATGGGAAATGAATGCTGTATTTTAATTAATGTATTTTTCTTGCAATTAATTATAATGACAACTTAACAGATATGTATATATACATATAC
>NW_026067931.1:2999309-3004740 GCF_014885135.2 Alexandromys fortis | reverse complement strand
TAGTAAGGTGAGCATCCACGAAACTGCCTAGGCTCCCACGAAACCAATAGGTCCAGTAGAATCAAAAACCCATTGCCATTGTTCTTGAGGTCTCAGTAGTCCTCCTTGTCCGCTATGTTCAGCGAGACCGGTTTTGACCCAGGCTTTTTCAGACCCAGGCCAGCTGGCCTTGGTGAGTTCCTGATAGAACATCCCCATTGTCTCTGGGTGTGGGTGTACCCCTCGCGGTCCTGAGTTCCTTGCTTAGCTCCACCTATTTAGATATTGATATATAATCTGGGGTAACTTCAAATATCAGGAAAGTTTTTTAAAAAAAAACCCATGGGGGGATGAGAAGAGCTCTAGATAGGGAAAAAGCAAGACACAGGCCCTAAGAGTAGAAAAATGGAAAAACAGAGTCAGGGAGAGACTTACTCTGGAGGGAGAGGGGAAGATAATGCAAAGGGAGTGGAAGGGAAGGAGACATGATAAAAAAAACTAAGTATATTTTAAATAGACAGAATAAGATATTATTTTCTATTTTCTTATAATTGCATATATAAGTAAATATGTACATATAGGTGTATATTTTTAAAAGAAGCTGTGACACTTCAGTTGACAATGTTTCCACTAACATTGATGGACTATGTAATAAAAATTCAGTGTATAGCATGAGAAGCCTCCCTTTTACTTGTTCTGGGAAGTACAAGATATTTTCAAATTATTTTATCACATATTGATATTGTCCTTGGTTTCCTGTAAGATTTTGAAGGTAGAGCCGCTTGAGACTTAAATGTAGAAATAAAATCAATGAAGAAAGCCCATTCTAAGGGAAATCTGAAAATGAAAAATTTAGAACTCAATAAAGTAACTGCAGAGGCAAGCATCACCTACAGAATATAGGAGATGAAAGAATTTCAGGTGTTGGATATATGGTAGAAAAAGATTCATTACTCAAAGAATATGTTAAATCTAAAAGAAAACACTTGGCACAAAACATCCTGGAAATCTGGGATAAGATCAAATTTAAGAATAATACAAATAGGAGAAAAATATAAGTCAAAGGCACAGAAAACACTTTCAATGAAATCACTGAAGAAAATTTTCCTAACTTAAAAAGGCAGATGTCTTTTAAGATATAAGCAGTATACAGGACACCAAATAGATTAGACCAGAAATGAAAATCCCCTCAATAAATAACAATCAAGACACTATATGTACAGAACAAAGAAAAAATATTAGAAGTTGTAGAGAAAAAATGAACAAGTACTTTATCAAGGCAAACCTAGTAGAATTACAACCTACTTCTCAAAGGAGACTCTAAAAGTTTGAAGAGCCTGGGCAAGCATGGTACAAATTCCAGGAGACCCCAAGTGCCAGCCCAGACTACTATACTGAACAAAACATTCAACCACTATAATGAAGAAAATGGATGGAACATGATAAAACCAAATTTAAGATGTATTTGTCTACAAATCCAGCTCTACAGAAGATGTTAGAAGGAAAACTCCAACCTAAAGTGATCAGCTATATCGAAAACAACACAGGAAATAATAATCAGTCCAGCAAAAAGAAAAGAAGACCTTCGACGGAATAATGGATAAGGAAAATGTATCTTTATACAATGAATTATTATTCAAATATTTTTAAAAGGTATTAACTTTGAAGGCAATTGAATAAAAACTAGAAAAATCATAATTGAGGTATCAGTCTCAGAAAGACAGATGTGGTGTGTCTTCACTTATATGTGGCTATTAGCTGGTAAGTAACTGATATCCAAGCTACAACCCATAAAACTGCAGTGGGTAGATACAGAGTAAAGGACTAGAGGCAACAGATAGTTCTCCTTAGTAAAGAATAATAGAACAGATATTTATGGATAAATGGGGAGGGTTTTGAAAGGGAAGGATCAGGTGGGAATTAGATTAAGAAGGAGGTAGTGGGAGAGAATATGGGGAAAGCCAACAAAACTTCAGTGATATTTGAGTGGTTTTATTAAAACTTAATACATCATAAACCTCATATATATATATATATATATATATATATATATATATATATATATCATGAGATATGTATATATACATATATATCATGAGAGAACCTAGACAGAGCCAAGCAACTCACATTTGCCCACACACAACTTATAAGTATGGGGTCCTATATGAATGATTCACAGTCATATTTTATGAAATTATTTCTCAGATAACAAGAGAAGGAACATCAGTGACCTTGGTGGTGAGAAGCTGAAATACATCTTTGACTGACTCTTTTCTCTTTACACCTTCTTCCTTGGGCACTTACCACCACCTGGAATCACATTACAAAGCCACCTGGGCAAAAGCTTTTACAAAGTCTTTGTTATTCAGGGTCCAGGATGAGACAAGGTAATTGCAAATTAGTATGTTTTTTTTAGTGTGGTATGTCATGGATAGTTATAATATTAAGGAATAACTGTCATACATCACTATAAGAAATGAGAAAATGAAGATGGAAGCTTGGAGGGTATTTTTCTAACCCTTAGTTCTTTGTGTGAATATGAACTCTGACTAAGTGGATGGACAGAATTGCCTTGGTGATACTGAACTGGGTTTGCAATGCTTATTAGTGCAGAGAACCTAAGATAAACTAGCTCCTTACGGTGAGGTCTGCAAAAGGAAATCCAAAATTCTACTGAAAAAGTGTTGTCCTGACTGTAGACTTAAAATAGTGCCAACAAAAAGGGGAAATTCTACCTTTAAAGAAATAATATGACAGAGCAGTAGACCACATTAACAGCTATCCAGGTCTGGTGGTGAGGCCTGTAATCACAGTTACTCAGGAGGCTGAGGTAGGATGATGGCCAAGACAAGCCTTGCTCGGATGACAGAGTAAACTCAAGTCCAGCATAGACAATTGGGTGAGACCTTCTCAAAGTAAAAACTGAAAGAGGGCTAAAGTTACAACTCAGGGATTTCCTAGCTTAATTCAATATTGAACAGTGGAGTGAATGAAGGAAAATCTTGTAATTGAATATTTAAATAGTAAATAAACTTTTAAGAGAACAGAGAGCATATCTCATAATTTATTATCCTTTTATCTCTCAAGTTCTTTATCATGGTTTCCATATTGTTGTCCTATGTTTTATTTTGTCTGATTTTAGTTTTAAGTGTAGTTTCTCATATATTCTATATATTTTATGTGTATTGTATTATAAATTTAATAAAACACACTGACTGAAAACAACTTGCATGGTATAATTACAAAACATTAATTTTTATAAAAAATATCACTTTTTTTAGGGTGAGGCATGGTAAATCTTCAAAACCTAGTGGAATTTTAACTATGGAAACTCAATTATTATATTCCTCAAATTTCCTTTAGAATAACATTACTCAACAGTTCAGAAACTTTTTTGGAGTGATATATTTAATCAGTGGAGCAATATATCAAGATTCGTCTTAAGTTTATTCAAAGAGGTTTAAAATAAGTAAAACGTTGCCCTAAGACAAATTTACAAAACTTAAAATATAGCAGTCCAGATTTTATCAAGCTAAGATTTAACACTTGCTGTGTGTTACATTCTAATTTGTTGAAAGTAAGATATGATTTAAAGGTAAAAGATCCCAATTGATATCACTTATCTTGCAGGTTGAACCAAAAAAGTTAAACAAAGCTAAGTATTGTTAACTGTGCATATTAGGCCTTTCATGAACTATATTGATAACTAATATCACTACCACCATTTATAACTTTCTATCTGGGCAGCTAGAGGCACGCATTTGCCAGAATGAACGCCAGACTTCAGCAGAGAAGTGGGAACTGCAATGCTTCTATTGTGTATCCCCTGATGCTGTGTTGGAAGTTCTGAAACACGAATGTCTGCTGTTCAAGCACATTGTGCTTCTCTTGAAATACTGCCAGGAAGACTTGTGGCCTCGGGGAAGCAGTCAGCAGCAGAGCTGCGTGGCTCAGGGAGCCCAGAAGCTGTATGTCCCTGTGAAGCTGTGCCCTGCTGGCTGCTTTTGAATAAAGTACACTCTGCTTTACTGCTGCTTTGCTGTCTAAGTACCACCCTGAGAAGTTCAGGAGTCTTTAGAAGAATTAAGAAAAAAACAGGGTGCTCTCTCTTTGGGCAGTAATTCTGTAAAATAGATGAAGAAACATCCTTGTTCATTCCAGCAGGCAACAACTAAACTCCAACAAAATTCAGAAGCTAAAATCTCAGAACGAAGGCTATGTATGGTGACTATGGGGATCCTTGTCTTTACTCAGCCAATGAGTGCTTCATAGGAAGAGCACAGAAGCCTTCCCCTTGAGAAAGCAGGGAAGTAAGTAGAAGGAACACAGGGAGAATGAAAATGTAAAGACTAGGGAAAATTGAACACTGAACTGCTAGAAAAAAAGCATAGGCAGTACATTACATAATGCAAATAAGGAAAGGATTCCGAATAGGATTCCATGTGCCCAGAAATTAAGATAAACTATTATCAAGTAAGAGCCTATAAAAGTAAACAGTTTCTGTACACCCAAGAAAGCAATCAACCCATGAAAAGAAAGCCCACAGAGTAGGGGAGAGTATTTGCCAGATACAGATCTGACAGAGGATTAATATCTAGACTAAATATACAAAGAACTCAAAAAAGATTCAAGAAAACAAAACACTCAATTTAAAACAATCTAAATGTCCTTCAGTAGATAGATAATGAAAATGTGGAACATATACAAATATAATACTACTTTATCTTGGTCAATGTTCTATTGCTATGAAGAGAAACTATTACCAAGTCCATTTCTATGAAGGAACATATTTAAGCCCTCTATGGGGCTTCCATACAGGTTCAGAGGCTTAGTACATTGTAAGCATGGCAGGAAAGATGGGAGTACACAGACAAAAATGGTACTGGAGGAGCTAAGAGTTCTATATTCAGATGCACAAACATCAGGAAGAGAAACCACTGGGCCTGGCTTGATCTTCTGAAACCTCATAGCTTACCCTCAGGGGCATGATTCTTCCAAGAAGGCCATACCTACCTAAACAGATAGTGCCACTCCCTAAGCATTCAAATGAATGAACCTATGTGGGTCATTCATATTCTAACCATCACATACTTAGTTGTAAAGAAAAATTAAACCATAGACTCCAAAAGAAAATGGAGGAATACATTTAGAAAATATTGTACTGAGCAAGGTAACATAGACCCAGACAAATAAATGCTACAGATTCTTTCTTATTTATGAATCTTAGCTCCACCTATTTATTTTTTTAATTTATTTATTTATTTATTAAAGATTTCTGTCTCTTCCCCACCGCCGCCTCCCCTTTCCCTCCCCCCCAATCAAGTCCCCCTCCCTCGTCAGCCCAAAAAGCAATCAGGGTTCTCTGCCCTGTGGGAAGTCCAAGGACCACACTCCTCCATCCAGGTCTAGTAAGGTGAGCATCCAAACTGCCTAGGCTCCCACAAAGCCAATA
>NW_026067931.1:2989558-2997467 GCF_014885135.2 Alexandromys fortis | reverse complement strand
ATATATTCATGAAATAATGTGAGAGAGGGAGAGCCAACGCTCACATCTTATCAATGAACAAGTCCTCAGGATGGGATTTGAGGTACATCCAGTTGATGGCTTGGCCAAAGGGACCCCATGAAAATCTCCAACAAACTGTTGTCAAAGCTGTAGGTTGCTCTCTACAAAACGACAACAAGTCCCCATTGTGGAAGTTAACGCCTACACACCTCATTTTACATGGAGATGTTGAACTGATGCCTACTGTGGAATTAGAGCAGAATTCTAATTCGGATTTGACAGTCTGGACTCAACCAGACTACCTGCAAATCTAGATAGCTGCTGAATTTCACTGAAGGTTAACAGTTTAGTTATTTTTTAATTGTTTGAGCCTAGTTTAAATAAAAACAAGCCATAGCTAGAAATTTCCCATCTATATGCTTTTATATTTTTGCATTTTATTCACATATATTTTTGAATATGCATATTTTAACATGGGAGACAATGACTTTAATAATTGGAAGTTGTTATAAATAAAAGAAAGGGGAATTGTACATGAAGAACTGAAAATAATTTGAGAGCTGTCTGCTAAAGTATCCACTGCTTGACCGAAGTTTCTGGTCTCTGGGATTAGGGATACTAGTTATTTGGCTGTAGACATTGTGATGCTTTAGAATAAACAACACCATAGAGAAGCCAATCTTTAGATGAAAGGAGCTTCTGATAACTAACAGGCAAACACCAATCTCTGGAGACTGAAAGATAATACAAATAGTTTTAATTATTGAACAGTAAAGTGGGTGTGAGAGAACCAATTTATAGATCAGTGTTTTGAACCCACTGGCTTCACTGTATGTAGCTTGTATCTTTCAATGTTGCATAAGATATTAGTTCAAGTCTATATCAAGAATAATTGATGTATACTCTGAACATTCTTAAAAGATTGTGTTAAGATTTGGTACTCAAACTGTAAAATTGACCAATTCCAAGCATACAAATCAATGGTGTTGGGTATATAGCATTTCCCGGTTTTAGAAATTTTAGTATTTGTATATACATATGAATATATTAATACCATGTCACTTTAATTATTTTAAGTATATAATTCTATTATATTAATTATATACACTATCAAGTGGAACCATCACACTTACCTAGTTTAAACCATTTCACCATCCCAGCTGAGCCATTAAAAATCTATCAATCAGTTATGATTCAGAAAAAGTAATTTACAACCCAATAAAATTATTTTTAATTATTAATAAAGGGAATGCCTACATCTTCTGCCTGGGAGACTGCACAGTTATGACTGTGCACTCAGAGTCTACTTAAGTGTGCTCACATCCACATGGAGGCAAAGTTATAAAAGTTTTTGATCACACATGCTTATCTCACAGACAGATACAACTACATGTACCAAAGACCATTGACAGTGCACATTTCTCTACTAAGGAAGCTTGTTTAAATGAGAAAATGGGTGAAGAAAGAACATATCAATGAGCAATAAAGAAGAGGGGATGGATGAAGTCTTATGGGAGGTAAATTTGGCAATTTTAAAACATCCCCACACTCGATTTTCATATCTTCTATCTTAGAAGAAGTACAGAGTCTAGTTCTTTTCCATTTGTCTATGAGTAGCCCTTATATACCTTGTTAAAAGTAATGGGGAAACGAGAGTCCTGATTCCAAGTCCCTGTGATCAACAGCCATGCCTCTTCTGATGGTCTCTGGGTTCATACTTGGAACCCCATGTCTACACTGTCAGGAAGTTTAATCCATATGAAGAGATCATTGGTAGAAGTGTTGGATGGAAATTTCCACTAGAGTTCTAGCTGACAGTCATGGCCTGTCTCCAGACATGTAAATAAGGATGCTGCCAGAAAAACGCCAGCCCCACTCTCTGACCAAGCCTCATGAGGTGTTGAGTGATAACTACCTAGATGAGTAATGTCAATTTCCTTTACCATGAGCACCCAAAATAATAAATGATCATGACGTTTTGCTCCACAAAATTTCAGGCCTTTGTTATGCAGCGTTAGACAACCACAGCAGTCAGTGAAATGCTAAAGATATGACAGGTGTGTGATCTGGATGGGGAGAAAGCAACAGACCAGAAATGAAGGTTCATTCTGTTTTCTAAGATAGGAAAAGAAGGTTTGAGAATTACTATTTACTTTTTTCCTGCTGCAATGATTGAGAAGGAAGGATTTCAAATGAATAAAAACTTTAAAATTTCCACACGGAAGAGAGAGGTGATGGTTTTTGTAAAGATGTAAAAATGCAGGATTTTATGTTTTGCCATTACTATTTTGTTAATACGGCACAGTTCCTAGCTTTGGAACAAGATTCTAATTTGTCACTTACATAATAAGCATAAGGTCTCATAACTAATCCCATTTATTTTTGCATATTCACTTTGCCATTAGTTATACACCTATTCATTAACAGGTATTTTTCTAGAGATAGTAGTTAATAATATATAATTTTTACATTCAACAAATTTATAAGAAAAGTTATGGAAGAGTCAAAGAAGTAAAAATCAGTAAGATACATTATGCCAAACTCACTTGGATAGTTAGTTACAAGATCAAGCTTTTGAGAAAAGCTATGGGGTGGCTGCCAGTGACAGATTCTTAGATCAGTCTGTTCAGGTACATGCACTCCTAGAGGGGAGGGTCTGAGCTCACTCAGTGGGGTTCTAGGGAAGATGAACCTTGTGGCAAAAAGACAAAAGTTTGGGCAAAAGATAGAATGCAGCAAAAGATTACAAATAATGCATTCTGGAAACTGTGTCAATATTGCTGAGGCAGAGATCACAGGACAGAGGAAGAAGGCAGAAAACCACTATTGCCTCTACCCTGTTAATAACTGTATGCTTTATCCCCAGGGTTTTCGGACACCATTGAGTTCCTTTCATGACAAGAGAGCACACTGATCAGACGTGACCGTGATGTGGAGAATATATCTGAGGGAGGCAGACTCAATTAGCTTCAGGAAGAACAGATCCTGGGTATGTACCTCACAGTGCAAAGCTGATGGTGATACCCATGTGACATTTTGGATCAAATGCCCTCTGTTTTGTGAAAGCAGAGGGTGCTTTGATAAGCCTGCAACAGATTTCAACCACAGATGATCTTTTCTAATGAGAAATGTCTGCCTCGGCAGTAACTTACATGAAAACAAAGCTTGGTATGTATGTATGTATGTATCTGTGTCAAATGAATATTCATGATTCATGAGTCATTCTAACATTTTTATAGTATAACCTTGAATGAAGGGGTCTGAGCGCTGCTGATTTGAAAATGGCAATCCTTGGCATATGAGCCAATGTGGCATTGCAAACTGGAATTTGTTCAGATCTTTTTGAGCGTGATTCATCCAGTTTGAACAGTGTGCATGTGTGACAACTATGCCAGCGTGCACTGTATTAAATCACTCTTCAAAAATAGTAATTCGCTTTTAAGCATCATTAATATGTAAGTGTATGGATATATGTGTGTAGTACATGCATTGCATGATATTGAAGATGCACATGCATATTTATTAGTGTAAAATATGGGAAATATATAAACTGAACGGTTCGGCTACAGAATGTGCTTCTAATGCATTCTATGTACATTCAATGCATAATTAAAATAATTCTTTGCCAAAAGAGTAGCTGATTTGATGGGACAACTGCTTTTTTTTTCTGCTAGTAGCAGAACAAATTAACATTACTGAGGGGAATGAAAAGAAGTGGTTTGCAGCAATTCATATAATAAATAACTATAGTAGCAGTAGCTATTGTCATTGAGCCAAAATGCTTTAATTTAAATCATTTATACTAATTACTGAAATTGCTAGGGAATCGTTAGGAATAAGTATTTATAGAAGCCGTGAGAGAAATTCAGTGTTGCTATAGACTTCACATTCATATTCTTTATTTCATTTTATTTTTAAAAGTCATTATGAAGAGAGACCTAAAATTTGAAAAGAAAGTTCAGGGTAATGATAAAAAAAAAATCTTCATCAGGCTAAGAGATGACTGCTTTTTTAACTGGGAGAGTAGAAACATACTACTTTACAAGTCATTTGTTGTCTTTCAAGCTTCGAGACCCCAAATGCTTAATATGTTATTTCAAACTGAATGGAAATCTGGCAAGAAACAAATGGGTTATTTCCTCTGCCAAGCACTCGGCCTTCAGTTCTTCCCTGCAAGCTGGTTTCAATTCACATCACTGCTAAGAGAGTTTATTCAGACTTCTAAAGGTTGCACAAAAGATTATCAACCAGTAGTCCTGAAGAAAGTGCCAAGACAAAATCTATGCAGTCAGCTGTGGCAGAATTGGTCAGTCTTGGGGAGATCTATCTCCTTGCTATCCTCAGCTGGTTGAGGATGTCAACTGTCTCTTTTTTAAATAATTTATCTATTTTTATTTCATGTGCATTGTTGTTTTCCTGTATGTATGTCTGTGTGAGGATGTCAGATCTCCTGGAACTGGAGTTATAGACATTTGTGAGCTGCCTTGTGGGTGCTAGAACTTGAAACTGGGACCTCTTTACCACCGAGCCATCTCTCCTATTTCTTGTAAAAGAAACACATGCAATATGGAAATCGATGTGATTGGAATGTGAATTTTATGGTTCCTTAATGACATTGTTTTAGAACTGGGGGCTTGTGTACTCCCATAACTCTCTTAACAGAAGAAATGTGTGAAACAGGAAAGCTGAGTCTCAGTGCTCTTCCCTTACTAGTAAAAGAATTGAAACTAGAATCCACAGTTCTTGAGCCAAGCTGGAAATCCATTCATGTGACATAAACACATCCCCCAAATTAAATGTGTACAGATCAAGTAGTCTGGTTGTTTTATGCTTAATTTTCAGATTTTGTTATCAGAAAATTTAGAACATAAAAAGTTTGAAATATGTTTCTTTGAGTTTCATGGTTTTTTTTTGATTTTGTGTTTTTGCTAGGTTTTCATTATTTCTACTCTAGCAGGAATGTAAAAAGAAAATGAAACAATAAAGTAACTTAAATACAAAAAACATTGCATTTATATAATATATGCCCAGCATGAGGTGAGTCTGTCCTTGCTGCATGAAATGTTGCAGTAATTTCCTTTTCTGTATAGAGATCTACTAAACTTCTTTTTAAAATCTCCTTTTAGATACATAATTTTTTTCTAGCATGCTAGTATTCTGTCAGCTATGTGTAAACCAGCATTTTCAAATTTGGGCCAACATGCATTCTTATTTAAATAGAAACTGTTGTTAAAATTCTTGTTTGGTTTAAATTTCATAATATAATTGACCTCAATCTTCAGAATCTCTCTGAATTAATATATTATACATATGACCTTGGCAGATTAGCTCTTTTCCCATTGACCAGGATCTTCTGGGTTTCAGTACAAAACACATGTCAGGTTCCTCTCTCAGAGGCACAGTGGATTTTAAATGAGTTTTATTAGGAGAGGGGACTGTATACATGTGACATGCTCATGTGTGGGTATTTGTACACATATGAGTCTGTGTGGAGACCAGATGTTGATGCTTGAAATAATTTCTCAGTTCTTTCTGAGGCTGAATTTCTTAGTGAACTGGGAACTTTCCAATTAGTCAGGACTAGATAACCAATGAGCTCCATGAGTCCTCTTGTTTCTCCTTCATAGAGCTGGGATTAGAGGCATGCATCAGCATATCTGGTTTTCTATGTACATGCTGGGGATCTGACTTCATATTCACAATAATGCTTGTACAGCAAGAACTTTTTGAGCTGAGTTAACTCCATCATCATCTAAACAGCTATAATATATTTTATATATAGTTATTTTGATTTCCCCAACAACTATATGATTTAGAAAGATGTCTTTACCATAGTTCTGCGTACGTTCTTCCTCAGTTTTACAACTGTGTTAAGATAAGCTGCAGTGGAATCCAATACAATCCCACACACACACACACACACACACACACACACACACACACACACACGGGAGTAGCTCTTAGAAACCAAAATCATTTTTATTTGCTCTGGATGACCCTCAAGAATATCCCATAAGTGAACTTACCTGTGCTTTCTCCTTAACATACTCTTTATTTACATAGACAGTATTCCTAGAGTAAATGAAATAAAATCACAGTGAAAACTCAAAAAAAATTAAGAAAATGTTTAAACATATTACTTTCATTTGATTAATAATTTTAAAAAATGAAACTTGGCAAAGTGAGTGACTCTATTTGTCTCACAATTGTGCATCAAGCTGTTCAGTATGTAGTTGGTACTTTAAATCCGATTCACTACTCCACACAACGTATTTTACCACATACTATAAATTATACTATGTAAGACTCCATGTATGTGGCTTAACATGAATGGCTTAGAACCTGTGAAAACCTTTGGGTCTGTTTAGAAAGCATCACCCTTTTTATTCAGGAGTCCTGTAGCCCACAGTATGGTGGACCTTTATTACACTTTAGTTTGCTACATGTGTGGCCTGTCCTGAAATAACTGCTGCTAGCCAACACATTGTACCCAAACTGAAGGCTTTGCTCCCCTCTTCCTCCTCATCTTTCTCTTTTTTCCCTCCTTTTGCTTGAATTGCTGTGAATTAAGACATGTTAAGTCAATGAGAATGGAACTATGGGTGGGTTAGAATAAATGTAAATTAAATGGTATATTTGAATATAACACTTAATGAACTTGTGAGCTAGGTAAGTGAATACCAGTGCAACAAGAAGAAGTGGTGTGAACTGTTCTTGTGGGATGTGCCATGAGCTGCTGCCTAGTGAGCCCTAGATATTATGACACAACATGTTAGCATTCCCAGTATAGAAATCTATAAAAATGAATGATCACGAAAACACACACAGGCAGAAATAAGTGATAGGCTAGGGAATTAAGTTTAGACTGTGCTTTCTTTCTTGATATCAAAATGCTCTGAATTACCTGATGAGCTCATACAATGACTGGATAAGGAAGTAATGTTCCAAGAGTCCATGATACGAAATAAAGCTTATTCTGAAATATGTTCGGGCACACATTGTATAACCAGAACCCTACTCCATAAGACTTCATCCTACCCTGATATATATACACTTTTCAAAATCATTTATTATTTTTATGTACAAATTTTAGCTATAATAGGCTTTATGCCAAGAATAAGCCATCAGATTGAAGGGAGATAAAAATGAAGGTCACAGCCTATTAACTTTATCTCCTATTACTACTAAACTAAAACTGGCTTCTGGAGTATTTTCTATTTCTGTAAGGATTCTTTGCACTGATCTCTGCCTTGTGCCTCTTCTAACAAGCAGCACTGGAGAGCATGTAAGTGTCAACCATGCATGCACACGCACAGGTACAGGGCTGCTCTGGTGGGGGTGGGGCTCCCTCTGAGGCCCCTGTTGCCACTTGACACCAGGAATTCTGAAGGGCTCATTGAAAGAAACTCTCCCCTTCCTAGTTGCTCTTGATTAAAAAGGGCAATTCGCAACTTGCATTTAAGAGGTCCTCATCTAGAGGATAGGCAATGCTTTCTTCTCTTTCCAGGCAGTGAATAGAATCTCTCTCCACGTACAATGCTAGATTTAAAACAGATTTAAGAGGCAAGCTTGATAACTATCTTTTCATTCTTTGGCAGACTTGCTTTAGACTGATCCTTTCTCTCCACCACCTTCCTTTCTTTTTTTTTTTTATTTTTTATTAAAAAAAAATTCCGCCTCCACCCAGCCTCCCAATTCCCTCCCCCTCCTCCTGCCCCTCTCCCCCTCCCCCCACGCCTCACCCCCTCCCTCTCCAGTCCAAAGAACAGTCAGGGTTCCCTGCTCTGTGGAATGTCCAAGGTCCTCCCCCCTCCATCCAGGTCTAAGAAGGTGAACATCCAAACTGGCTAGGCTCCCACAAAGCCAGAACATGAAGTAAGATCAAAACCCCGTGCCATAGTATTCTAAT